>NC_134175.1:49330880-49643380 GCF_964188355.1 Buteo buteo
GAATAGCGTGGGACAGCATATATGTGCTGGTCAAACCTCGTTTGCGTTGACAGCAGTGCGTATGTGACAGCCCGGGATTTAGCACGTGCTACCAAGCAAAGTGGGTACCCAAGGCCCCTGGGGAGGCAATATTCAGTTTTTTCTGTAGCTGTTATCCGTGCAGGCTTTGCTTGCTGGCATGTGGTAAAGCACATCCTCCACCACATTTCCACCCTCATCCTCCTCCGCAAACTTATCCTGTAGGATTTAGGCTTTGACTTTATCCTTACTGCCTAATGATGCGAATTAAATTCTGATCTTTTTCAAACCAAAGGAAATACAGAATTTTTTCGGTGAAGTTGGATTAGGTTTTCAAGTGTTAATTTTAGTGAGAGGCAGGCATCTGAATCCCTTCGCTGAAGTTCTGACCTGTTTTTCTTTTAGTTGTTTTATCACGTAATTGCGCTAACGTGTTCTGCATGGAAATCTCTTCCAGTATGCTGTTGAGTCCCAGCTTCAACTTCATGGACTTGATGTGAAGAAATGCATGCTCATGATGCAGCCACGGGAGGTTGGTGAGAAATACGTCAGTTCTGCTTGCTATTGCTAAGGGCAGAAACATATTTCATACGAGACTAGTTATACATTCTCAAATATTCTAGTGTCTGCCTGCAGAAGTTATAATCTATTTCTACTAATACTTTTAGATAAAATATATGAATCATGTATTCTAATTCTGTGTACATTTTTTGGTATTACAACCCATTTTATAATTGTCTGGTTCAACTAGTGCATTTGCCTTACAGAACAAAAACCATGTTATTTTCTCTGTTTTTCCTGTTTGCAAAACCTGACAGCATCCTGAGAAAACTGCAAAATATAGTAACTCATTGAGAAACCCCAATGTCCTTTTAATGTCCTAAGGTAAAAGATTGCCATAACATGAACAGTAGCAGCCTGTGTATCAGCACAAAGGGAAAGGTCTGCTTTGAGTAATATGCAATTCAGATTAATTTGAAAGACTGCCTTGCTTCAGTTTTGCAGCATTAAGAACTTTGCCACCTAACTATAAACTGATGGTGACCTTTTGCTTCTGAAATCTGAGTCATCTTGCGAGTAAAGAGTCTACTCCTGAACGCTTGATAGATTTGCAAAGATTGTTGAGATAATAACGGTTACTTGCAATTCAACAATCTTGTCCAAGCTCTTTTCAGTAACAAGTCTAATTTAATTCTAGGTTTTCACTGCCTAATTGATCCCTAGGTGGTGGTATGTTTTACATGATCCCTTGCTAGGAAGATGGGAGGAGGATGGGACAGTAATTTTCCTATAAAGAATCAAGAATGAGGCAGGTTTTTTTGGTTGAAATTCCTCTATATTTAATGACCCCAGGTTTGGGGATTTTTGTACTTTTGATGATGTGAGACTTATTGGTTTTGAAATATAAATATGGCAGGGTTATAATAGCTTCCTGTGGGATACAAAGTTTATTAGAAAAGTACAGAGTGAAACTGATAGACAACTTTCAAGTCTTGTGGGTGTCACAAATTTCAGCTGTCACAAAAAATCATTATATATGCTGTTTGCACCAGGCTTTTTTTTTTACTGTAAATTAAAACTGTCTGAGATATTAAGGAGTATGAAGCATGTTAAAATATGAAGTGAATAGTCTTTTTATAACTGGCAGCTTCAGGATAAGTTTGCTAATTTTTTTTTTTTTGAGGTAACTTACTGATAGGCTACTTCATAGCACTACCTTTGTATATCATTACCATGCTAAGGATTTGCTTTTGATCTCCTTATGCAAGCAGCGTGGCTTGCGGTAAAATATAGATTATGAAATAAGAAATGACAGTTTCATTACTGCCAGAGTTGATGTAAAATGTGTGCTTTAACTTTGTTTTAGGGGGAGGAGACCTTGAGGATTGAAGATATCCTTGCTGTGATTGAGAAGGAAGGGGACTCTATTGCTGTCATTCTGTTCAGTGGGGTGCAGTACTACACGGGACAGTTGTTTGACATCCCTAGAATAACAAAGGCTGGCCAAGAAAAGGTAGGATTTCTCCAGACCTCTCCTTTTAACACCAATTTTAGATCAATTTTCCTTGTGAAATATTTTTAATTTCTACTTTTTGTGGAACAAAACAAAGCACATGCGGAAACCCGTAGGGCTCTGATAAAAAGTAAAAGCAGTCTGTGCCCAGCTCCCTTAGGGGCTGTGTGCTGCATGAAGAAATAGCCTTGTGAGACCAATCTTGCAGGTGTGACTTAAACTATAAGGAGAGATAATTCATGACTATTAACTTCTACTGGCTTTTCTTGAAGGATAGAATTTCAAGAGGTTCAGTGGAGAAGGAGGAGGAGATAATCACAGCACTAATCTCTCTTTAAAAGTTAGTTTGCATTAGATTTCTGCTTTTTTTTGGCAGACTTTCCTGATTTTCCTCCTTTCCCACAGCCATGCTGTGGCAGTTTTTGCCCCCAGCGAGCAGGGAGGTGAGCTCCCCGTGGAGCCAGCAGTGTTCAGACTCAGCTGATCAGTTTTCCAGAGACAGGCACAATGTGGAGCACATCAACGTCGCAAGATGACTGTATTTTAGTGATGACTCAGCCTTCAGAGCTTGCAGGCAGTGCGCTCTGTGGACATAGCTTTAAACCTTCTTTAACCATCATCTCAATTGCCTTAGGAATCCAGGAGAAAATAGTTTTTAATTAAGTCTTCTTATCAACAGAAGGTCACCAGACTTTCTGTAGGGGCAGTCTTTTACTGGATGTACCTTATCTCATATAAGATTAAACCACTCAAGCATAAGCTTATTTAGGATCACTGGATTTTGGCAAACCATGTATTTGATGTTTTAACTCTCTGGAGAGGTTTCTGGCTCACAACAGGCTATATACATCTTCTGTTGCTGTAGGTTTGGGAATGGAAATTTTTTCTGGGGGTCAGGGAGTAAGTTACGCTGCTGGAAAGTGATGGTAAAGTCTCCCCTGGCAGAGCAGAGCAGGTGTGAGAGCCCATGGGATATAAAAAAGGAATGTTCTCACAGAGCAGCACCTGGTGACAAAATTGGTCCTGAACACAGCACAAAACAAGACCGACTTCTGACATGGATGCAGAAACCCAAGGAAAAAAGAAATGGGGAGAGTCAGCTGCAGGGGGGAATGGGTCTGTGTATTGGCAACATGCAGCTCTAAAAGCAACACCTTCGTGGGGCCTTCCTTGAGGGTCTTCCAGTACTTTGGTGACCACAAATAATCAAAAGGCTACGCTGAAATGTTTGAAAGGGAAGATAGGTTATTAATAGGATGATGCCACCCTCTGTTCTACTCGTTCTCACTCCTGGTGGCGGCAAAGCTTTTGTTCAGCTGCCAACGCCTACGTGCCTACAGTGCTTCTTCCCCGAAATCTGCTCTGCGGCGTGTCTGAAAGGTGTCTGAGAGAAATCTTTCTTCTTTACTGTAAATATGAAGGACCTGAGAAAAGCCTATCGCCTTACCGCCTCTCTAAAGATGCTCTCTGGACTGTGGGACACATGCTTGGATGAGTGGAAGTGATGCAGTTTCGCTGAGAGCTATAAACCACCCCGAAGTGGCTGACAACCTGTGTTCTGGGGAAAAGCAGTCACTGATAGTTCATAATATGGAGCAAAAATGGATTTGATGTTTATATTATCTGAGGAGATAACCAGGACTTGGTGGAGACAGCTTAAAATTTCTATAAAGTAGTGCAAATAATAATATTAACACACGGGTATGTGCTTCCACATGGATATACACAAAGACACCGCATGATTATAGAGAGGCTGTATCATGTTACTGAAGAGGAGAACAATTTCTGACAGCAGTTCAGTACTCCAGCAGGCACAGAGAGATGTCAAAGGCCTGTTTCCACCTGCATGCATGTTAGAAACGCTATAACGTAGAAGTAAATCTCTTCTTCCAGAGATTTTTCAAAAGGGGAGAAAAAAAAGGTGAAATTTAATTGCCAACCTTTTTGTAGTTAGAGTATGTAGGACTGGGATCTAGGTAGATTCATGACTTAAAATGTCATTAATGTATTTAAAAAGAAAAAATAATTCAGCCTGAAGAACTTCTCGAGTACTCATAAGGCTTGAAAAGCATCAGCTAGCCCTGGTTTTATTTCCCTACTGTCAGATACACTCAGCTCAACGACTTTCTGGATTCTGCACCCTTGGTTAAGTGATGTTTATATGTTTATACAAACTGCTATGTAACATACTGTTACACCACACTTAAACATCTGCATGTGGCAAATATTTACTTGAACAGCTATGAAATCAGTGATTCATGAAGAGTTTGCTGTCATAATATTGGTAAGAGGTAGTCCTCTATCCTGCTGCTTCTCTTAGACTCAGAGCTTCTAGTTAGCAAAAAGCCCCAAATGTTGGATTTTCAAACGCGATTGGCTCCTCTCCTCTCTTCCCAGGTCAAAGCTGATGTTAGGAGCTGCCGTTGGGTTAGAGGAGAACAAGAAAACTGCTGAGCCAGAATCATTAACATCTATATAATGTGTATGGGCTTAATTTCTATTTGGTGGCATCCAACCTGTCCCTGTCCCCAGGCTGACAAGCTTTCAGAACAGTAGATGTGTGGACTTAAAACCACATCTCCTTCAAGAGCTTTTGGACCTGATGAAACCAGCAGTGGTTAGAATGTTTGTCTTATACATGACATATTATCACAGAAAGGCTGGAAGTCCTTTAAAATGTATATTAAAAGAGGTTAAGCCTGAGAAGTCGTGTTGATAGCAAAAATGCAAGGCTCCCCTTCCTGGTGGTGAAGGGTGGTGAAGGATCCCATGCTCAGGGACAGAAAATAGGTTGGGGAGAACTGACAAGCAAGAAAGAAGGAAGGGGAAAACACAAGGTGGAGGTGTCATTTGAGGGGGAAAAAAAAAAATCACTTGTCAGTCAGTGTAGCAGAGAGAAAAGCTCTACACAGATGGTCTTAACAATTCTTTTAATGTACAATTGAAATAAAATCCTGCAGTGTTGTACCCTATCAGGGCTTGGCTAGAAATTTCAGCTGTGAGCTCAGGAGGTCTGGAAAATGTCCTAGGATTCTCGAGGTCAATCATTTATGAATTAAGTTACTGATTTCCTTTTACATTTTTTAAGCCAATTTCCTAAGTTCTCTACGTACGTTAAGATTCCTCCCAGAGTGAAAGCTCTGCACATAGACAGCTTCATTAAGTCATTAAATATTAAATGAACTAAATTAAGCTTGAAAAATTACCTCAGGCTATTTTTCCATCTTAGGTCTCTCAGATAAATCAAAATTACTACGTATTGTGCAAGAGACTCATCAGCAAGCTGAAGAGGATGTAACAGTTTTCCTTGTTTCATACTTTTGTGCATGGTCTAGAGGATGGAGGGGGTTGAGTCATTTTATTCTTCCACAAGTGAAGAAATGGCTGACTTTTAGGAGACGCTAGCTTTCAAATACAATTTTCATTTCATAAGTTATATTGTACTTTCCACTGACTCTGTACCGTATGTAAAGTATTTTAATCTCTTGAGTCCCAGTAGGAAGAGCTTTAAGGTCCTTCATCTTCATTTCTTTTCCTGTCTCTCTTTCTAAATGTCCCAGCTTTGCCGGTGTGAAGCTGTCATTTCTCTCCCTCTCTCCAAATGTCATTGTCCATGCTGAGTTGTTACCTGCTGGTTATCAGCAGCTACCCAGACACTTTGCAGAAATGACTTTTAGATGTTAGAATAAAACGGAAGAGGCAGGGGAGAGCACATGTCCTCTTCTTCACCCAGAGCAGATGGAGAGCTCTCTCTTCCCCCTAGTCTGGGGAAGCAACGTTCCCACGCAGCCCTTATTCCGCGTGGCTTGTGCGGGGAGAGCTGTTTCAGTTTGTTTTACTTTTTCCGTGCAATCTGTGTGGCTAAACATTTGCTGTTTGTGCGATTCGAGTGCCAGACGCCTCCCAGGGAAAGCAAACCAGTACCACCCATCTTGCAGATGACAACTTGAACAAAATGGTACGAGTGGGTGTTTCTGAGACAATGTGGGAAACCTGCCAGTGCCGAACCCAGATTTTTAGCCTGTGCCTCGTTAGTAAGTTAAATACTGCCCAGTAAGATTCACCAACCAATTTTGAAGTGTTGGGGAGCAGTTCAAGCAGTTCAGGAGTATGGCTCATGGGTGGCCGTCCTGTTTGAGGGCTACGAGTGCATGGTGCCGGTGCAAGCCCGTCTCTGCCAGCCAGTGTCGGTGTCCAGGAAAGTTTATGAACGCTGAGATTACAGGTACACATGCGACTGTGGAGCCTCATTATAGTACCATGACTGTGAAGGCATCCAACCTGCAGGTGTCCTAAGAAGTCTCGTCCTACCTCCCATCTACTGTATTGTCCTAATTTGTTATCTTGTGCTTGAACATATTCTTTTATAGAGTTCATCACTTACTGACAGGGAAAGGACAACTGATTTCAACACAAGACTTACCATAGAATTAAATTTCTTATTTTTTTTTTTTTTTTATGAGCAACTACTGTTTGCTTGTTTGTTTTAATTTTTTTAACATACTGCCAGATACATGCTTTCCACAAGACTCTCAGCATATCGTGTTATTTTCCTGGTTTCCACTGCAATCAATGCATGTCTCACAGCAATTCTTCAAAAAAGTTTGAGTGGGACACGTACAAATGGATACCTGTAAATGTTAAAGTCCAGTCAACTGATGTTTTGAAGTTAATGCCTTAAAACCCTATGAAAACCTTCTCATTCAACAGCAGATTGGCTTTAGTTTGCTGTAGCTTATATTTCTCTGAACCAAGGCCATTTTATCCCTGAATGAGACCATTCCCATGGGCATTCAGTGTGCTTCAGCTCCCCTCTGTTAGCTTCACTATTTCAGTTGATTTGTCTTAACTCACTTCTGCATGTCCCTGTGAAGACAAGCCACCAAGGGTGTGAAGGCTAGGCTATTTGTTAGAACTTTGATTCCAATCTTTAGATCGTGCAAATGCGATGGGAGTGAGTTTTCTTCCCATCCTTTTGGAGCGACTTCTCAAGCTGGGAACTTCACCAATGCCTCCATTAGAATTAGCGTGTCATGTCTTAAAATGCTGCCTCATTCAAATTGTTATCTAGCTGATGCAGAAGATTAAATATACCAAAGTACTGTTTAAATAATTTAGCTAAGGCTCCCTTTGTGCAAGACACGGCAAGAGATTCTTAAAAAAATCCTTCGTTTTATTATTGGACGTTGATTTTTCTGAAGCCTGTGCTCTCACTCTTATTCCTACCATGCTGCTTGCAAGCAGGCTGTTTGTGTTTTAAAAACAAAATAGCATTTAATTTGTAGTCTAGGCAGAAAAGGCAGTTTTATTTCTCTGCGCTTAAATAAATAGCAGTGCATGGAAGAACTTTTTAGTTTAAAAATGCTGCCATCCAGTGGTTATTTTGTGTGTAAACCTGCTGCTTTTCGATCTATACATCTGTGGTCCTTACATGCTTTTTTTTTTTTTCCCCAGTGCCCTATGCAAATCGCGGTTATGACAAATACAACCCTTTTCACGGAGAAATGACAAAATGCTTTTGTAACTTTTTAGGGACAAGTACAAAAGTCCTTAAAGATCAATGTTTTGCATAGGCTGCTATCTCATCCATTTGGATTCCCAAAGAGCAAGATCCTCATAGTTTAAATGTCAGGGGGAGCTTAGGTGTAAGTCTATAGTGGAATGTAATTGTTCATGAGTCACTGGCATCATTATGTACATCACTATTTTGTCTTTGCCCAGAGCTTGTCATGCCATACAATAGTTTGAAATTACGCGTTTGTTCTGAATACTTGTTTCAAGTGATTCTGCTTTCCTGCATGAGAAAAAACTTCAGAATCTAAACCATATTCAAGTGTCCTTGAAGACAAGCCCACAAAGCAGTTCATGATTTCTACATCTATCTATGGTATAGAAAATTTGTTTCTAGTAATAACTCAAAACAGATGGGACTTGATAGCATGCCTATACTGAAAGCGAGTAAAGCTCTAAAGACCTTTTTTTTCAAAATAATTTTATAGTGATGATTATCTTGATAAGTAGTATATTAATTATCTCTTTCCTGCAGGGTTGCTTTGTTGGATTTGACCTGGCTCATGCTGTTGGGAATGTAGAGCTTCATTTACATGACTGGGGAGTAGATTTTGCCTGCTGGTGCTCCTACAAGGTAAAATAGATTCATTGTTTGAGACCGTTTTCCATAATGTCACTTATATGATGGGTCAGCAAACAGGTCAGGTGAATAAGAACTGCACCTGAACCGTTGATCGAGATTTGGCTGAATCTTTGAACCAGCCACAATGAGGAGATGCACGCTGACTTTAGTGGTGGCTTTATTAAAAAAGGTTCCAAAAGATAATGGTGGCAATGACCTGCAAGGTCTTGTGGATGTGAGATGGATGCTAGTGGTGGTTAAACGTCTGCTCTGAAGCACAGTCTGCTCTGTGGTCACAGTATCAGAGGCTCTTCTCTTATTTCCCACACTGAGACGGTCTTGTGGCTGTAGGATTTTCTTAAGTGGTCCCTAAAAAGAGAATACTCTTGCCTAAACTTAAGTAATTTCAGACCATAGAACAAGGTATCTTTGCTTCCTTTGACTTTTCTGGAGATTAAGAATCGACAGATATAGTCAGATGAATTGTTTGATGACTTTGTTATATGTATTATGACATGGGACTGTTTCAGCTGTAGTTCAGTTTTCTAGCCTTTCTCTGTGAGACTTCAAATATGACATGTAAACCAAGAAAGATATTTTATAACTAATCTGAAAAAATATACCTGCTTTTACCTTTGAGACTTTGAGACAATGCTAAGTTTTAGAAAGTTAAAATTGATCTGTTTTGTAGAGCGGGGTGAGGGAAGGAAAGCTATATTTTTCAGATAATGAACATGACATGTACCTGTTGATTTATTCTTTGTAGTATTTAAATTCTGGAGCAGGAGGCCTTGCTGGTGCCTACATTCATGAGAAGCATTCCCAGAGTATTAAACCAGCGTAAGTATATTACTATATACAAATAAAAGGTGCTGTGAAGTTTAAATGGGAAAATATCTTTTGAGTTGACGTCTGAAAGTGGGAAAGTGTATAGATTCCTAGTCATAGACTATGGACGTGTGTGTCTATGTATATATGTATAGATGCAAAAGAAACTCCTCGCTTCAAAAAAACCCTCATTGGGCTAATATTCGTTACTGACTTATTGCAAGTACAAGTTTAGGTAATTTGGTTATCTGACTTTGTAACGTCAGATGGGTTATTTTATGTCAATTTTAGTAAATTTTGAAACTGTTAATGTGCATGCTCACATCTTAAATACATTTCCTCCTTGGAGTTTGCTATGAGTTCTAAACTAAATACAATCATAAAAGAGAATGCTTATAATATTAAAAACAAGTAACCTAAATCATGCCAATGAGACTGCTTCATGTAAAGAGAATATTTAACATCTTCCTTTAAAAATGGATTTTTTAAAATCATTGAAGTCTTTGGTTGGTGAACAAAATCAAAGACAATTTCAACTCTGTGTCTAATAGCTCTTTAATACTGGCATGTTTTCATTAAATTTATATCCACTGGTAAAGCTAGGAAGCATTACACGGAGATCTGTGTTCTCAAAGACTGTCTAATCCATGAAAAGCTGTGCTATCAACTGAGGTTAGCTGCATTAAAAAAAAAAACACAACCAACTGTTATTTAAAATGTTATATGACTGTACTCTATGTATATTAAGAACAGTAGGATTAATACTTTTAATGCACTGACAAATATAAACATTTCTTTCTGGCTATAACGCTTGGAGAAATTGCTGGCACTTACTTTTATTTTAGGTGGAAGGAGGCAAACTAAACCAGATTTCAGAGAGAAATAAAATTATAATAAGCAGCTTCGCTGCACTATATGCTGGTTTCAGACTGTCTAGACTCCCAGGAGATAACAAAATAACGCTGATAAGTTCTTCTCAGTCACCCATAACAGAAAACTCATTAGGATGACATATGACCTGTTGTGAGCTGATTCGATCCTCACATGTGAACACTGCCAAAATATTCCGAATATCTGGATATTACTTCTGGAAAGTTGTTTTTTTTTTTTTCTGCTTTCCCGTTAGCCAGGTGGAGGTGCAGGCATTGGTCCTATGGCCAAACCTCTGGGCCCTGGCTGTGGGGAGCTGGGAAGATGCTGAGCAGTGAAAAAATGCAGGGCAGCTAGAAATCACAGAATAGCAAGAGGAGGAATGGATAAAATCTCAAGGACTTTGAGGGTTTTTTTCCTCCTTGGTGAAATTTTGAAACTTCTGTGAGGGTACTGGATTGGTATTGTAGGTAAGAGCTTAAATTAGTTTTTCCTGAACCAGCTTCCTCATACATAGTCATTAACTTATGAACTGAATCTGGATACTGAATGTCGTAAATACAATTGCCTATATGAAATAAGCTTTTTCAGCCTGGGGCCCAATTAAGGGTATAATTCCAAGCTTCCTGCATAGACCCTTTGCATTATTTAATCATAGTTATTTCATATTTCCTGAGATTTGATAATCACTCATCAGATTGTTTGTAGCTAATACGCCCCGATTGCATTACTTTTCTTTCTTTTCCACATCAACCAGCCATTTCAGGGCTCCAAATAAGGCAGTGAGACAAAGGAGAATTTGTCTATGTCAAAGTATTCAATTTTATAGCTGATTTAAATGCAGAGCAATTTGCTGTATGTTATACAATCAAATAGAGTGGAATTTAACTGCTCAGGAAGTTGCAGGTTTTATGTTGTATTTAGAAAGTCTTTGGCTGTCATCTGAATCAAGGATGACACCCAGTGGCCAGACAACTTCATTCAAAAACAGAAGCACCAAACACTTTTGTTTCTTTGCATCTCAGCCCACACATAAGCAGGTAATTAAATTCCAATCCAGCTGATATCCTTTTGTCATTTAGACTGTCTGAAATATTGTTTTTAACTTATGGCCGATATTACGCAGGTCATTTTACCCACCTATATAGATTTCTTTAATTTGTCTCATCCTTCATACTTTCTGCAAGCTATTGACTAGGTAGTTATTTTTATATTGAAACAATGTATTGTATTTTAATATAAAAATGTGTGTTCTGACCATAATTCAGAGAGGCAGACCCAGAACGTTTGCCAAGTGCCTTTGCCTGTTACCGACTCAGGCTGGGACAAAAAGGATTTAGGTGTTTATTGAAAATGAAACAGCTCAAACCCAAACTTTAATTTTAAATCCCGAAGCCCAGCTACTACCCATCACCAAAGGCACTTAGGTATTTTGTTTTAGCTTCCCTTAATTTTGTGAGCATGCTTTTTGTCCATGCCCAGAGTCCTGCTAATTAGAGCAGCGTAAGCAAATAGGCGCTCGCTTTGTAGAAACTCTATTCCCTTCCAGCTGCTCCCTGTGGTGCTGCTCCATCCAGAGCCCGCTCCCTGGACAGCAAAACACTTCTTTGCTGCTGCTTTCTCTTAAAATGCAACTTGAGAGACAGTGAAGTAATTTATTTAATAGCCTTACCACCAGCAGCTAGGGCCATGCCGAAACCGCTTTCTGCTTTGAGTCTCCAGACTGAGGTTGGGGCAGCCCAACTGCAACCCTACACAACCTCACACTGGTGTTATCCAGCAATACCGTGGCACATCCCAGCAGCCAAAAGGCAACACCAGTCCCACCTCTCCTCTTTACGGATATGCAAGCTTCCCACAAGATTTTTAAAAGTTGGTGGTTCACTAACTTGGCAAAGGATTTATGCCTAAGAGCAAGGTTTGATCCTTAGGTCCGATGGCTGGGAGATGGAGGCTGCAGACGACACAGCCTTGTATGTCCCTTTCTCGTTTTGTGTCGCTGCAAACACTGTCCTGCAGTGCCTGCCTTAGCTGGGGATAGTCCTCTAATTCACTGCAAGGGCCATGGGTCTAAAAGTTACATGTTGTTACAGTCTTAATTAACATCTGTACCCGAGTATGTTGGGTAGTCCTTTGCTAGTCCCCTATCTTTCTTCCTAGAGCAGTAAAACCGAATCAGTCTGACATATATGGGTCCAATCTATCCCTATTCTCTCATGATCTCACCTCCTTTGAAGTCTTTTAATACTCAAATAGCTTTTTTAATACCTGCTCTATATATCACAATGCAATACATTCTTGGCTAATTGTGCTAGAGTGATTTCTCTATGGGAAGGTTTCAAATAAAAGAAGACCTGAAGAGAGCAGAGCTATGAAACACTGCTGAAACTGTTTGGTCAGTGCAGGCTGATCCTGTGCCACCAGCTTTCTACATAAATGCAGTTATGTTGTGGAGGCGAGGTTTCCAAGGCGCAGAGAGCACTAAGGTGACCTACTAATACTGAAATTTTGCTTGACTACCTTTTTGGGCTCCAGAAAAGTGTTATGTGTTTTTGTTTGGGTTGTTTTTTTTTTTTTTTCTTCCTTCCCTTGTTTCTCAATTTCTCCATTTATAAAAAGAAGGATAACTAAAATCTACTAAGCAACTTATCTATAACAAAATGTGAATGTTTGTGAGCACCTGGGATAGAAGGTACAGGAGAAGTCAGGTGCTCACAGCGGAGTATCTGCAGCTATAAACGTGCAGTGAGTTCAGCTCGGTCAGCAGGCGTAAGGGACAGGAGGGGACAAACTCGCAGAGTCCTGAGATAGGAGAAGAAAAAGAGTCTGAGTCAAATCCCTGTAAGAAAAAGTAAGGCACAACTTAAAAAGATGAAAGGGAAATAAATGTATGTAAAGCAGCCAGGAGAATAATAGATAAGCCTTGGCAGAAGATTAAATGAAAACTGCACACAGTCTAGTGTTTAAAATGAAAGGATTTATTAAGACTTAACTTTAGCACAGACTAGCAGCAGGTAGAGTTTAAAAATAAAAAGTTTGTGTGATGTGAAGAAATGCTGTATGTGCAGGAAGCAGCTGATGTCCAAAGAGCGTGTCGGCTTTTACTATAGGATAAGAAAAAGTATCAAAGAGCAAGAAACAGAAAGGTAACTATTTCATACTAGCTTTGAGAAACACAAGGTATCTTCAGACACTTTCTTCATAGGCAGAGGTGAGATATCAACCCTTTCTCTTAGATCACTTTCCTTTTTGGCATCTTGATTCCAACGAAAATGCCAGAGTACAAATGGCTTCCCGCTACTTCTTTATAGAGACCTGCACAGACTTTGGTGAGTGAACTTTTACCCTGGCATGAGATAAACAAAAATACGTTAATTCAGCTCCATCCATCTCCCCATTCCCATTTTTCCCAGGTGCTCTGGGTCCCCACCCTGCTGCTGTGCAGACCCTCTCTGCCCAGTAACTTTGTTTTGCAAGAGGTTGCTCAACCCCTTCCAGTGTTGGTAGCTCCAGCTGAGTTTTTCTTTAGTTATTTTCTTGATCTATGAGGAGATACCACGTTAGTCCCATTTGAATTAGAGCCATATAATCCCCCAACTAAATAGCTGAACCTTCTGTGAAACTGTTGAAAATAATGTCGTTTTGGAGCAATGTGAGTTGGGAGCAACGGACGGTCACAAAAAGGTTGGGAAGGTTGTTTTATATCTGTTGTATCGGAACGAACTAAATCTGCTCTTGTTTAAAATACTTCTTGGCTAAGATGGTCCGGTTCTCACTGACCCTTGGAGTCTCAGAGCTCTGAGTATCTCGGCACTACTGAAAGTTTTAGCAGAACAGAGCACCCTGGTGCGGCCAAGGAGATGATCTGGAGAAGCAATGTAGTAGAAACTGCCCGGGAGCTGCGCCGACGGCAGCAAGGTGGAAAGTCAGTGGTCATGGATGGAAGTGTACATGCTGCTGTTTCCAGAAGGTTTTTCACTAGTCCTTGTGGACTAATGTATGGATAAACTGTTCGTGGAGCGCAACACGTGTCCCCCGGGTGCATAAAGTATCCTGTGCGAAGGTAGAAATGAACTATTCCTTTGCCAAGGAGATGAGAGCAATTTAGCTCCTTGAGCTAATTTAGAAACCAAAAGTTAAAGGCTCCCTTGGGAAGAGACTGTTTAGGAATAAAGGCATCGGCTAATTAGGCTTAATTGCATTGTCTTGGGACAAGTGATTTATTAGGCCAATCTAGAGCCATGATGGGCCTGCAGGGGTGTGTTCTCGGATTCACCAACTGAATGGCAAATATCCAAGAGCATTTTTTAACTTTGGAGTGAGTCTCTGGGAGAAAAAAAGAGAGAGGTTAATGTGCACTCACATCATCTATTCCTGTTCTTATTTCTACAGCTCTGTACATCCTTTTATGTGACTCCCATGATTGTCTCCTTGTTCTCTGTCACACATTTTCTCTCTGTCTTCCTTCAAATCCTCCCTTGTAATTAAGCTGTATCTTTAAGCAATCTTGCTGCTTTTCTCATTATAAATAATCTTCTCATTCTTTCCTCCCTGAAGGTCTTCCCCTATGTTTTGTCATCTTTGCCCTGGTTAGATTTTAAGGTGTTTGAGGGAGGAGCTCTATGCCTCCTTGTAAACTCATGGGACTATGTAGGAGTAAATATATATCAAGTCTGTGTCACCTATAGGATAGTTGGAGTGAGTGTGAAAGTAGTGTGCTGTTTTTCATTCCCTGTGTGTACTCCCGTGCTACCTGGACACTCTCAGTTCTGAAAACTCAAACCTTAAAATGGAGCATGTAGAAAAATAGAGACAAGGTTCCTGTAAAATTTCTCAAATATATAAAGTAGTCTTTTTAAAAATCCCGGTGCTGGCCTGATTCCTGTTTTTCATGCCTGTTACCAAGGCATCAAAATGCAGGGATAAGTGGAGATAAACAAGTAAAGAAAAGCACTTAGCTTCCATGAGTCAAATTTTCTCCAAAATAGTAGTTATAGCATAGATGTGTTTGGCTGCAGATATCTTGGGGGCAGATTTGGGGACTTTATGTATATTTAAATCTTTGCCCCACAATTTGCTCTTTCTTTTGTCCAAAACTCCACCAGCAACATGAAGAAATGTCATTTAAAGCATGATGCTTGTCACAGCCTTTTTTTTTTTTTTTTTTTTTTTTTTTTTTTTTAATCATTCTTATTTTAAGGCCGAGGCTGGTCAAATTCTTGTAATAGGTCTTTAATGGTTTTCATTCTTCAGCAGTCGCTCACTAAACTAGTGATTCTACATGTTAGATCTGAGCAGATTCAAATTTCTCATGCATGTCTCCTTGTGGACCATACCGATGGGACATACACCACTTAGTCTGCTCCGTCATGGCCCTTTCCCACTCCCAGCCTTGGAAATGAGAGGGAGGTTGCTGTGTTCTTTGCGGATGCAGTTTCCCATCTGCCGCCTCTAGCTTTTCTCATCAGATGGTGTAAGACACAACTGCTTGAACACATGAAAGGAACACAACAGGCTTAGCCTGATGGAAAGGTGAATGTAGCCTGGGGGTAACTCTTGCATCCCTGTTAACTAGCAAGGAAAAGATCCTGGGGATCTCCTCGGAGTCTGTATGGTTGCTGTGATTTTTTTTTTTTTTTTTCCCCCACACTTCAAAAGACATGTGTTGTTAGCTGCCTGCTCTTTGTGCCTCAGTTCTCCACTTTGAGACAGGTAGTTTCGAAAGCACTTTGCTGTGTCTTGATTTTTCCCAATAAGAGAAGGCAGTGAGTTTGTTTCCTTCCTCCTGAATGAACTTCTAGATATGCAACACTCGAGCTGGTGTCGCACACCTCTAACAAAATGGAAAGAAAATATTCTTTGCCTACCTTTTTAATGAGTCACAAGGAGAGATGTTATCTCCCCTCTTATGCTTATCTCTTAATCTGTATGTTTCTATATCCACTTCACAGAATCTATCTTTCTTAGGGCCAAAAAAGTTTATTTTCAACAAAAACCATCAAGTAAATCTTCTGTTTCCACTAAGCACTTGCTTACCTCTATGCAGAAATGTGCTGGAGCTAATGCTGTTTTGCATTTGGGATTTCCTACTAGATGTTGACTCACTTTCAGTATTTGATCATTTTTCACTTTTTCTACTTCAGATTCCCACTTTTGGTACTTTCTATGAAGCTTTCCTCCTAAGATTCTCAATTAAGGCTGTAGTCTACACATGTCCTCTAAAAATGAGATCAGCTCATGCTTCTGTATTGGTTCATTAGCCCACAGTGGGGAATTGTTTCTAGTTTTTCCTTACTGAATGTGCTTTGAGATCATGGTATGCCTCGAAACTGCTCTAAGCTGAAAGTACCAGCAACAGCCATTATGCTTTTGTGCCATTAATACAGTTACCTTTTTTTTTTTCTTTTTTTTTTCATTTATGTCCCCTGGAGTATATTCCTGTAATTGTCAGTTACTGGTTCAGATGGGGTCTCCTGCACTGCATGTCTCCCAGACCTATTCGTGTCCCTGTCCTGGCTGAATACCTCTCTGGCTTTAGCTGCAGCTCTGGGATCACGCGTACAGCTCATATTGTGATTCATATCACAGCTGGCACCTGATTCAAACCATAAGCATTTTTAAAGGTAATTGGAAGGTCGTTGCCCAGGTTAAGGAAATAATTCAGCCTCTTCATTTCTTGCAAAGTTGGTATTCTGCATGTGTGCACTGAGGGGATTGTGTGTGGGTTTTGTTGGGTTTTTTTTGTTTTTTTTTTTTTGCTTGGATTACCACTTGTGCTTATTTGTTTCCACTTGCTCATGGGGCTTCTGGTCCTTGTACCCCCTCTTTTTCATGGCTGAATATTCATCTCTCCAGTGCCCAGCCAGGAGAAGGTGGTCTCACCAGGTCATACCTCTTCATATTTTTCTTTTTCCTTGGGCTCCTTTAGTAAAATCTATTTTGTCTTCACCATTGTTGCGGGCAAGCTAGATAATTTCTTTTGCTCCCATGCCACCTCCTTTCTTGGTAAGTCCAGCAAAGCAAGTCCACAGCCTGCTGTCCTTTACTTCTTGCCCATCTCCACCCATCTTTAAGTCAGGAGCTTCTTAGAGACCTGCACGACATATATTGTTTCTTCTTGCCCACTCACTTTAAGCCATCCTTCCTCTCACGTTCCATTTATGAAATATTTATTTTCACAGCTGTTTGTTGCTGACAGCAAATTCTTACTATCACAGTCACTACTCCTCATTTGTCATTGAAATTGTTGGCAGTGCTTGCAGGCAGGTGCCTCTTGCTGCCTTCTCCTGTGTGGCAACTATAGGGCAGCTACAGCAATATAGAGCTCATGTCTGAAGAGCAATTTCCAGTGAGATGCTGGGAAGGACACTGTATCCTTTTCTCTTCCCTTCCTTCTCCTAGTTTCTCAGTTGGCATGGCATCAAACTGGGAACCTAATCACACCAGTGCAACTATTTTGGGAACTTTGTAGGTTCTTTCTGTCCCATGGCATGAAAAACAGCTCCTCAAAGTGAAAAAATTATTAAATTTATTAATTTCTTTAGCTGGGTACAGTTTATTGAGCAAAAATCTAATAATTTCCTAACCTAATCTATTTTTTCACCATCCCTTTGTTTTCATTGACAGTTTTCTGACTTGACTTTCTAGCAACTCACTGTAAGCAAGTGCAGAGAAGTTTGGTCAGTGTGTGTTGGTGGTCAGGGTTGCAGATACGGTTAGTTTGTGACACGAGAATAAGCCTGTATAAGTGTCCTTATCTGATGGCTTCTCACTTCTTTCTGCAGTGGGAAGAGCTTGGAGGTTCCTGAAACCAGTGTTGGACTTCATGTCTAACGTTTGATCTCATGTCAAATATTTTAGGGCCCAAAATACTTGTAGTTTATGTGCTACTGAAAATTAGGGCAACTGCAGCCCTGTAAAGAAAGATGCCTAAGTCATATTTCTCTCATGTTCTCTAGTGATGGATGAAATTTCAACTTTTTGATGAGAGGCTCTTTAAAATAACTTTGAGAGATGCCCATTTCTGTTCTCCCTTAATGATTTCATGTCATAGACTTCAGCTCAATAAACTCCATTTGAGTTCTTTTCTCCTTGAATATCACTTAGTGTTAGTAAATGTTTTGTAACACAACTACTAGATTCTGTGGCAACTCTGCTGGCACTTGGAACTTTGAATTCAATTATTTCCAGCCACTGACATTAAAAAAAAAAAAAAAAGTCTCATCTAACGTGGATTGCTTCTTGTTTCAGGCAAAGAGCAGAGGTGATAACTCTTACATTTTAGCTAATAAAGATTCTAGTATGATAAAGATCTTGCATTAATATTGTGATTACTGTAGTCAAAAACAACAAAGACCCGAGGAAGCGCAACTTCCCAGATCTTAAAATTTTTATATTATAGTTCAGTCAGCTACATATATTATTTAGAAATCCATCTAGATATCACCCCCTCAAAGATTCATTCAAGGGATTTAGGAGACTGTATAGTTCAGTAAAAGCATCATGGCAATCAAACTGTCCAAGTTTCCTTTAAGTCAAAATTCACATTTAAAAGTAGCTCTAGGAGGGATTGTAGCTTTTGCTTCTCATTTAATTTAATCTATTTGAAACAGCCTAGAAAAAAATTACTGAATTCTCAAAGAATGTAATATGCTTTTTTTATCACCATAATATAATTGGGAACTATTCAATACTTTATAAAAATCTCTGAGAACTTTATTAATATCTCTATGAGTAAATTGGCTCCCTGCTTGATTTTTAATTTCTGGTGTTAGGCAGAATATTCGATTTCCCCTTACTAAATGTGCTAACATACTGTTGGCTGTATTCCCTCTTTTCATATATCTGATATTTGGCTAGTGGAAGTGATATATGAGCACTTTGTGATAATAGTTGTTCGTAAGCTGATTTAACAGTTTTTAATTCAACTTCATTAGCCTTAGAGGGGTTGTTTTTTGAGAGATCTTTTCCCGGGATTTAATTTAGGCTCCAATTTTGTCTGCCGCTTGATCATACCTTTCTTTTGCCTGATCATGGCGAATGAAATTATCATCCCTCATCGCGAGCGCCTTAGAGGTTTGGCGGTGAGCTCTGTGCGACTCCAAGGGGCCCTGATTGGATTCGCAGCATTGCAGCCATTTCTCTTTCTCGTGCCCTGATCACAGCAACTTGTTTCCTGCTGCAAAAGCGAACTCAATCTCCTTTTGTTTTGACCTGGAGGGGTAATATGGAGGGACATGTTGAAATTGGTGTATTCCCACTTGTGTTGAGTCTAAAAGACTAACAAGGAAAAAATCAATTCGAGAAGAGCGTGTGTACCCTCTGTCTTCAAATACCTATCTGCTCTAAATCACCTTGCACTTGATTGACCAAACAGCCTCGGTTTTTCACCCAAGAGTCTCTCTAATTGTGGCAACAGTTGCATTAAATTCCCCACCTCAGAAAACAGCAAAGCTCAGGGAGCTGAGAGCTGCCCAGCTACTTTTGGAAAAGGGATGATTACTTAAATCTAGAGATTTCTTAATTTCACCAGCTGCAGTTGCATAGTTAAGTAAGTGTCACTGTTTAGATTATGAAACCGTTTTCAGGATTTTGTTCTTTGTTGTTAAAACTTGCTGCCAGGCAGAAAGTGAATTTAGCTATTTTTTAACCAAGACAAGCCTCAAAATAGAGGAGAAAAAATGTCTTCATTTTAGATGGTACTGAAAATGCAAGCTATTTAACAGAAGAAAAATGTCATGCTATTAGCTTCTAATACAATTATATTACTTTGGTCTTTTGACAAAGTAAAGCCTCAGTGATATTAAATATGAAAAGTTACTACTTTCACAGTAGCAACTTTTCATAAGGAGTTTTGATTTTTTCCACTGAGTTCTAAGAGACTGGCCCATTAATAATGTATGGCATTGCTCACAAGTCACATATGCTTAATAATTAGGAAACATTTGTAAGAAGTTAAAAAGGGTAAGAAAACCATCAGACTATGTGCAAGTCCAAAACTACAGAAGTCTGAGGCTAATAATTACCTGGGCTTCAAAAGCTTTTCAAATTCTAACAACAGATCCTACTTAAAATTAACAACAGACGTTGCACAGAAGAGAATAATGAAAGAAGTCCAATCTCACCATTTGGGATAAAGGATATCTAAATAGATATGAGGGAAGAAAAAAAACCAAAGCTTTAAATATAGCTTCTGGCAATCTTGGCAAGGTTTTCTGAAGGAGACAGTGAGAGATAGGTTCCCAAATATTGCTAAAGTCTAACAGGGGCTAGCTGCTAACTCCTTTAATCCCCCATGCAAATCCTGGCCCATATATATATATATATATATATGCTATGACGTACACTCCATAACCAACAGCGTCACAGTATATGAAGAATTTCACCTACACAGGAGGGTTAAAATCTTTGAATTCTGCATTTCAGTGATGAAACTGGGAGTCACTCTTTGATTTTACTCTTTGTTTTGATTAAACAGACTCCTCATGACCGCACTAAATATGGTTTGAAATATTTTTCTTCCTTCCAGTGAGCTGTCAACAGGGGAGCCCTGGGTCAGAGCAGGACCCTGCTGTGGTGCCCAGCACAGAGAGGATGGCGTTGCAGTGGAATAACATTGTCCATCCACTTGAGGTTCAGTTTTGTTTCAGCACAGACGTGTAGAATTAAGCAATATAAATATTGATATTATTTTTTTTTTTTCCTTGACATAAGTGCCAGTTAGATGAGATGGATCAAGAAAAATACTAAATTCTGAACTCAACAGAAACCTAATGCTGGAAACAACTTTTGAGCCTGAGAAGGATAATTTGGGGAAAGGCTGAGAGGAAAAAAAAAAAATATCAGTGGCCTTAGCCATTACCTCCAAATCCCCTTTCCCTATCTGTATTTCAAAAAATCCAGTATAGGATACTCCAAGGAAATCTTTTTCTCCATTCTCACATGGTCCTCATTACTAAGGATGTGAAAACATTTTAAGAAATATATTCTCACCACTCCTCACTGGAGAGTTAGGGCAGTACTAAGCAGCATTTCTAGAGATGAGGGCTTGAGGCATGGAAAGACTATATGACTCATCCGTGATCAGACAAGTCTGTGATAGCAAAGAAAATTGAAACTCCTCAAACTCTAGTCAGTGAGCCAAAAATATGCTGTGTAAAGCAATGAGCAGTTTTGTCTGTTTTCTTGGTGGGGGGTGGGCAGTGTATGTGTGTGTGTGTGTTATTCTTGCTATTTATTCTGAATTTTGGCATTGAAACTAAGGCAGCATGATCATGCTCATGCACTTGCAATAAAATTAATGCAATAAAAAATTGAAATTAAAACATATAAAAAAATTGCAATTAGAGAACTACAAGAAAATTAATGCAGAGTAGAATGCAAAGACTGTGCCGCAGCTGTTGAGCCTGGCGATCAGGTCCATGCTCAGAGTTTGTGGAGAGCTGTTTGTAAATCTGGGTGAGAGTAAGGTGGCTTTGAGGGAGTGCTACAACTTTTTGTACAAGTTTGGCTTCTGGGATTGCCCTCTGAGTGCAGCAAAATTAGGAGATGCTCCTGCTCAGAACCTGAGTCCTGGCTACTTTTTCTATCCGTCTTGTGCTACGTGGAGCCCAGGACACTGGAGGAACGCACCTCGAGATCTGGAATTAAACTTTCAGTTGAGCTGGAGATTCATATACAGATGTAAAGCACGGGGAATGGATGTGCTCTTCAACCAGCCAGTTGTGTCATAGACATATAGGACTGCAAAAAACCCTGAGCTTAGCGATTACTATTGGCCCTTTCATTCCTTTTCATGCACAAAGCTGCCTTTGCAGACATAGCACAATATCTGCCTCGGTTCTGTGTAACAAAATTTGGGAGCAGGGAGAGGTCTCATTAACTCCTCAAAGCTGATTCTTACTCATAGCTAGAACAACAGCACGAAAACTCAAGCAAATCTTTGCCAACACCTGGAAGTTTTTGCAAAAATCAAGCGATGTCTCAATGAAGAGCTCAGCTGCCACCCAGCAGCTCCATCAACTGCTTTGCGGACAGAGTCCGCCCCAAAATTGCCTATGATTCAGCTTAATCCATGGTTCCATAAACATAGCATGCTTTGCTGGTATATGCTCCTAATATAGATATAATCTAAGTAATGAATATTAAATTTCTAGATAGCGTTGTGACCTGATAACAGAGAGAAGACAAACTGTTCCATGCCCAGTGAAGCTGACTAGTGTACTATAAAGTATTACTAGTTTCACACTGCATTCCTGTTGTAGCTTTTCAACATGCTTTGTCATGGACATGAAATTATTTCTCACACAATATAATGACAGGATACTTCCAGTGCATTGCTCTGGACTGTAAAAGTTGGGCCACATTAATAGTATTTCCCTGTTTTCTGTATCACTACTCAAGAGTTTCTTTTTTTTTTTTTCTTGCCAAGAAGGGAAATGAGACCCGTGTTGCTTCAGGCTGTAAATTATAAATGAGTAGCATGATCATCTGTAACTTCGAAGCAAAGGTCAAAGGAATTTTTTTGTATTTTTTCTGTGTTCTTTAACTGGATCTTCTTTGATGTTTACACTGCACATACATCATGATCATTATATCCCGCACTCTTGCATCATTAATGCAACTACAAACGAGATGACTCAAGTTATGAACAACCAGCGCTTCAGTCTAATGCAGACAGATATGAAGGAGGAAAATGAGCTAAATAAAAATACTTACTGAAGGGATTGTTCCCTGTTGTAAATGCACTTAAAGAGAGTATGACTAAATGAGAGGATACTGTTCCTTTCTGGAGTCATTTTCCAACCCAGCAAATCTTTGTTCATTGATTTGTAAAATAAGAGAACATTTTGGGGTAAAAATAAGGAATCTGAATACCTTTCAGCAATATTTCATTATATGCCTACTTGTGTCATGAAATTGAGCTAGTAACAGTTTGCTTTAAATTTTATGTGGCACACTTAACTAGTTCTCTGCATAGACTGGAAAGCTGCAGAATTCCCTGGGAAAGTCTCAGCATTACCAAACCATGAGGACACGGGTTTTATTTGAGGCGTAAAATAGAACAATGTGTTATTTATTTAAAAAGTGATTTTCTTATAGAAGTGGGTTTGTAAGAACACGCACACCTCGCAGAAAACCCCACAGCTGATTCAGTGCTAATTTACTGTCCTTTTTCTCGTGATTGCAATGGGTTTCACGTACACTTTTGCTACTGCAGGGAGAGATGTCAGCCGTAGAGCAGCCTTGGGAGGCTGCGGGTACCTGGGACTGGCAGAATGGGTTTTATCTGCAATGAAAAGGATGTAACTCTAAAGTCCTGTTATTAACAAGTTTAAGGTGTTTTTAAACCCCAGCACATCATATAAGTCTTCCACATTATGCGCTCTGCAAAGATTATGGTTTGGAATTCAAAATCAATTTAGATCTTGGTGCCTTTGTTTTTGAAGCAGGAATAGTCAAAATGGTGACTGCATTTCAAAATACTCATTTTGCATGCAGAGCAACGACTCCTTAATAAGAAATTTTACTGCAGTATCTTAATGTGCAGTTTTATTGCCTATTATTTTTAGCGAGCATTTATAAAGCCTTATGTTTGGGGTTTAACACCTTAGCTATTTCCCATCATAACAGGTTGAAATTTGGCACAGCAGTGGCAACCTTCATTTCAAAATTTTCACAGAAAATTGTAAACAGCAAATTGCTAATTTGTAAAGATTTTGTTAATTTCCACACTTTGAAGCCTGTCAACTTAAATGTCAAATAATGTGACATCCATATGGACCATTAGATCAATGAGACTGTAGGACAAGAGCTGCCTCAAAGTGCACATCCTGTAGTGACACCTCTGAAGTTCTAGAACAGCCAAAAATGAGGAAAAAAAAAAAAAGAAAAAAAAAGAAAAAGCAAATTGTCAAAGTTATGGTAGGAAAGGGTAAGACAGCTAAAACTGTCTTTAAAAAAATCCTTCATTCTGTCATTTTGGAAAAGTTCTGAAATTTCAGTTTCCAAGTTGCAAATGTGGTGCTGCAGCAGAGATCTGGTTTTAAGCCAGCTTCAGAGTTAGCAAGTTTTGAGCATTCAAAATGCAACCAGAGTGCTTTTCATCAGGCTTTATCTGGGTAATACTCTGGTTGATGTTTATTGTGTCTTTGACTTTAGGATGTGGTCCAAATAGAACATAGTATTGTTTTCTCCTTGCTAGAGACTAATAGTCCAAATGTTGTATTTCCCATGGATTTTTTTTCTCTTTAAAACTTTTGGAATTCATGGAATGTATGTGCCATTGACATTAATATTATGTTGTAGAAACATACAGTATTCAGGGTTTATAGTAAAATGTTCTATATATATTATACAGTTCATATTAAATAGCTGGAATATCCTTTATGATTCAAGGCATCAGTAACTGAGTCACTTGGGCAGAAGCTGCATTATACTTTATTTGGGGTATATTCATTTTGGCAATGTAATATCTCATTTAAAATGAATGTATATTGCACTATTGATTTTCATGGGTTTTAGAATAATAAAAACATCATGCAGCAATAAAGAAAAAAGCATGCTTTTTTTGTATACACTATGTTTGGATGCAGCTCAGAGCCTTTCATGGAAGTAAACATAAAACCTATGTTGTTATACAGAAATACAAAGTACTTTATTTTACACTATGCGGTATTCATATAACAAGTTTTTAACTCAAATGTGGTCTTAATTCTGCAGAACTAAGCTCTTTTAAGCATACTGCAAGGAAGTGCTCCTGCTTTAGAGAGGGGCAATGTCTGTTTTTCCTTGTTTACTTCCAGGAAGGCCAACCTACCGTGAGTTTTACTTATAGATTTTTTTTTTTTTTCATTTTACTATTACTATTACCAATTGCCAGCCTAACAACTCTGCTACCTGGCACAGAGAAAACTGAGCAAAGCCTTGGAAGAAATGGTGTTCAATATATCCAGTCCTGGAGACCTTAGAAGGTCAGGAAGGAGTCTGCGGCGGTCACTTCCTAATATTGTAATAACATTGATACACGGGAAATTTCAAGTAGTACTCACGTTTTTAGTCACTGATATTACCATATACTGAGTTAAGAAGTAGAGAAACCAAGGGAGGTGGGAAGAGACTGCTTGATTTTGCAATATTGAGTTTATCTGTGGTGCCTTGGGCAGTAGGTGATCCAGTGCATCCAGCTGCTTTGGAAAACTGTTTATAGCTATGTCCTTGAGCATATTTTTCAACAAATATGGGTTAAAAATTTATTGTCAACTTAATGTACAAGCTTGGATAAATTATTTTTAAAGTAATTGCTCTTTAATTATTATTTTTTTCTCTGGAGATCATCTTAAAAAAACCCTCATTTTTGGATTGAACTGGTTTGGTTTTCATTTTAAAGAAGGTTTTTTGAATAATAAGTTTGGTTCAGGTGAAGAAAAGTTTACTCAGAATTCACACTGCTGCCTCATAGTAAGGAAAAGGCAATGCTTGCACAATCCTTCTTCTGAGGTTCTATTTGTCTGTCTGCTGTCCATCTCTAACCCCTTTTCTTGGTGAAATTAAGTCAGATTTTATAACACCTTTCAGCTTTCAGCATTCATTAAATTAAGTTTAAGGGGGGAGGGGTATGGAGGTTTGAATTTAATGCCTTGGAACAAAACAGTGGAAATATTTCCATTCTGTTTTTTATTTTGTGAAATGAATTCAGACAAAATGGATATTGTTAGAAATCAATAGTTAATTGAAAGATGTGGTCCATTTTATCATTAGTAGTCAAAGAGAAATACCCAAATAGTAATATTAAGGTTTTAGTGCTAGCTATTTATAGAATTTATTGCATTTTTATATCATTGTTAGAAATACAATGTATTGTTAGAAATGTATATATGTCTTAATCTTACTTATATATTTCTTAGCTCTCAGATCTAAATTAAAAGATATTATACCAAGATAGCTATTAATTTACTTTCTTTAAAAATTCTTAGGCTAATCGGCTGGTGGGGTCATGACTTCAAAACACGATTCCTCATGGAAAACAGTATGTATTGCTGCACTTTCTATTTTATCTTATTTGATGTATTTATGTATAACCAGCTTCACTTTTATAGTAGTTTGAGTAGAAAAGATAGAACTTTGCATTCCATCACTTATGTTAAAGGTATTAAACTAAACTCATCCCAAATATGTAATGCAATGGAGTTAACAAAATACATGTGGGAATAAATTTGGTCTCTGGGCATATGGGTCTGACTGTCTGCTTGTAGACATTTTGCTGAAATAATACCTTCAAACTGCAGATATAGAATATGGATGAAACTTTCAAATTATCTCAGTGAATTAAACTTGTAAGTCTCTGAGGAGCAAGGATCTGCTATCATTCACTTGGGTAATATCTTACTTTAGGATTAGTTCCACTGGAATTAATGAGAAATTATATAAATAAAGGTAAGGCAACCTGACATAAGTCATGAAATACCACTAATGTTTCAGCATCTCCAAATTCCTTGCACTAGTGAAGGATGGGTTGTAAGACAAAACCAAACCTGCTCTGAAGTAGCTAAGTATTTATTGTTCCAATGTGAAATGAGGACTCCTTTCCAAATCTGACAGCTAGGCTGTTCAGCTCCATTCTAAAGTATGGCAGAGAGAATATCCTGAGGGATCGGGAGGAGAAAGGAGCTTTTTGGTTTGATTGGTTGTTTTGGTTTTAATATATTTTTAATTTTCTGTGGCAGGGCCTATTGATGGGACTTTGGCTGGAGAACACCTCTCTAATAGCCTCAGTCTGCTCTTTGTTTTCTGACCAAATGTAAGAGAGTGGCACTATGGAAAGCCAGCAGGAGACACAAATTGCCTTGAAATACTGTTAGAAGAAGAAAAACGTTGTTTATTCATTTCCATGGGCAGTTTATAGGGGAGAGGTTGGGCAACGATCATTATAAAATTAGCCAGTCTGCTGTGCGTGAAAAACATTGCCTCCGCAGCATCCTCTCGCTCTGGTGCTGGAGCATGAAATATAAACGGTGACACAGAACTTACAGCAAGGCTTTATAGATTTATTAAATAGATTTTGTGAAATTTCACAGCCTAAAGTCTATGCAACTTCTCTACGTGGCCTGAAGCTACACTTAGCCGCATATGCGGTCTCCCATGTGTCTCGTCAGTTTAATAAAGTTAAGGAACATGATTCCCTGCTCGTGCACCGTGGCTCCGCATGAGCGTGCCTCTGCTGACTCGGAATTTCTCTGGTTTGTGCCAGTGTTCAAAGAGATTCAAGTGTAAAGGTGGTTTTAACACACACCATTTAAACAAATTAATTGCAGTTCTCTAGTTCCCATGAAGCTGCTAATGAGGTCTTCTGCTGGATAAAATTGGGCTTCTCTCGAAGTTAAAAGTATTAGCTGTGAATAGATTACTATTTCCTTTTAATGACTGATTCCTACAGGCCACATTAGTGAAATATTTTATTGCGTGAGGACAGACTTCAAGATAAGGTCCAATCCTTTAAAAGGAAGAAATCAAAAACACTAATATAAGTTATTCATTTTCCAGAATTACAACTAAGTAAGGGAATTAATGGATTTCGGTTATCAAATCCTCCAATTTTACTGGTCTGTGCTCTGCAAGCTAGTTTAGAGGTAAGTAATTGCTTGACTTTGAGCTTGAATTTAAGAGTATAAAAACATTAAATTAATGTTACGTGTATTATTGCTATCTCCCTTAAAAAAATTTGCAGAATAGTTGAAAAGTGAAGGGGGGCATGACGACTAAAACCAAACAAGATAACCCCAATGACCCTAAGACACCAAGGCCTTTAATAAATATACTCATCCCTTTACTGTTCCCACAAACTTTGCTGTTGGACCCCAGTATAGATGGGGTTTGCACCTCCGAGCCCGACCGCTGGCACTGGCTTTGCCCCGGCTGTTTGGGGCTCGATACAAACAGTGACTTTCCCGTAGAGATATTCAGAGCTTGCCTCAGTGCAACTCGTGCAAAGGATGAGTTCAAGACGTTCCTACGAAGAAATGGCGTAACTGAAAACTTGCATCCAGAGTTGCTTGTACATCTATTTCCCTGAGCAAAAGAGACTTAGCTCCTTTATGAAAGAAAATGGATGCGGCCACTGGGTGTCCTGGAGTCTAAATTGAACCTGTCATCTGCTGTAGTCCCTTTGATTTCAAACAGAAAAGACAGAAGCTGCCTGTGAACACATCCTAAAAGGGGAATCCCTGAGTGTGGTATAGCTTCAGACTGTTTCTTCTTTCATGGCCTCATTAGTTTTCTGGTGGCCAAAGGAGCAGAGCCCCATCCCTGACCTGTCTCTATACGAATCACTGAGACCGTGGCTGTGGAAAGGGCGGTTCTGCCATACAGAGCTAATCCCTTTCTTTCTGGGAAGGTGTGAGCCGTGTGCTGAAAGCCCTCTGGTCCGCCTTGGAGAGCACAAATCAGCCCGGTCTGAAGGCATGTAGCTGTTCTCCAAACTCCTTTTATCACGCTGCGTTTCATACCGAGACATGGCAGCATTTCTCTTATGGATGGTTCGCCCCTGAAATTCAGGGCTCTAGGTCTTGGTGGCTGAAAAGGATAGTTTTACATAGATTTCCTTACTATATGCTATATATGCTACTCTATTAAATTTTTTTCCTAAGCTGCTTCTCAAGCCAGCCTTGGTTAACAAGGTTTTGCCACCAGCGTAAATGGGAGAAATTTATTTCTGCTAGCATTCCATTAATGCTAGTGTAACGGCAAAGCCGATGCTGGGATAAAGAGCAATGTCCATAGGCTGTGTGTCCCTCTTCTTTATTTACTGAAAAAGCAGTATCTTAAGCAAACAAAGTCAGAAAACCGCCAGTTGTGTGCTCTCCGGCTTACACGCAACGCTGAAGGACTGCAAAGGGCACAACGATGCTTCTTGTTCCATCTGACAATTTATTTTGTTAGTCCTTAAACATCCAATATATTTTTTTAAACTTTATGTGACCTTCGAGAGAAGCTGAAAGCTATTCTGCTATGACCCAGATTGTCAGTGCTCCAGTTTGTGTGGGTTGATGTCGTTTAGCCCACTGCAGGGAGCCTCAAACAATGAGGGCTGAGCAGTTTCCATCGCCTCCCCTTTCCGTGCCTGCATTACCTTTTGGCACAGCCAGGATTTCCCAGTGCTAATTGCTCTAATACAGTGGGAAACAGAGTAGTTTTCATGTCTGGCAAGAGATGGCTAGTGAAATTGCATGCCACCTTCACTGGGACACATTAAGCAGAAGGCAGTGTTTCCAATGGAAACAATGAAAACTGCAAGTGTTAATGGCTGTTATTCCTCAATAATGCTTAAAGTGACTGTTATGGCAGTAGCTGCTCCCTTTTAGGGAAAAAAGGGGAGCGCTCTACAGCCACATTTAAAAGATCTTTTTCAAAAAATTTCGCCCAGGAGGCCAAATATTCCTTGCACAAAGCCTGAGCAAACAGATTTTTGCATGCAGCCTAAGGAGATCCATCCCTCATACTGCTGCAAAGCCCAGAGGAACAGGAGGCAGGTCTCCATTTTACCTCCAGTAATGTGCCGAATAGTCGTGTGGATGCTCTGCCTGCCTGCGTGGTGAGGGAAGCACCTCCTGATTTTTTTGTTGACCTGTGCAAGTACTGACTGCTGACGGCTCTGGTCCCTGTCACATTCATTTCTGTCTCCGTGCAAAGCCTGTCTTACAGCAGCCATATTTTGTTCCACAGAAAACACACGTAGGGGCTTTTGGGTTTGTGCAGCATCTCGTGGTTGGGACGGCATCACCAAGTAATACTTGGGATATTCTACGAACGAGTGATTTCCAGGTGCTGCTGGAAACCAGACTTTGCTGTATTTTGAGTGGGATTTCGCAGTTACCTCTTTATACACTCTTCCAGGTTATGATATAAGCAATCTTAAAAGTGTTACTCCTTCAATGTGGAGCAGTGATTTCTTGAGAGTGAAGACCATGGATTTTCAGACAGGACCTCTGCCTTGCCTCTGATTTTGCAGCTGCAGTCAGTGGAGACATAATCGTCCATGAGCAGTGATATTGCATTTATGTGCCAGAAAGTGATTGGAAGTGACTATCGGGTACTTGCCTGTCTATATCTTGTAATTTTTCCCTGAAGCTACTTGCATGGGAAGAAGAAAAGGGAGGGTTTGAGGAAGGCAAGGGTAAATTGTTTCCGGGGTCACAATTTCCATTATTCCCTGTAACTGAGCCTTTCCAGAGCACAAGCAGAAGCTGTCTTGCCTTCCCCTGCTCCCAAACTCTTCTGCCACAACATTGTCTATTCTTGTTTGTGCGGCAAAGTAGCACTGCCATTTTTAAGCAATCACTTTTGCATGTCTCATGATGTTTTGAGTTTTGCAACTCACCAGTCCTTGTAGCTGTGTAAGAGCATAGAGCTGTTAAACGAGAATCAAGTGAATATTTTTTCTTCACGTGGACTAGCAGAGATGAAGCCTGTACAGTACTTAAAGCAGTAAAGTCAATAAGTTAGTATAAATTTTGTGTTTTCAAAGCCAAGAATTTGTAGATCAGTCATGACATTTCAGTCTGGACCCTTTGATTTTGTTACTTGAGGTTTATACAAGGAAAAACTTGTATGTGATTTTGAGTTTTGTGCAGCCCTGTTGCATGTATAGAGAATTTATGGATCCTCTTCAGCTATGCAAATGAATGCTCTCGTAGCAAACTGTTTTTGTGTGCAAGTTCATTTATGCCGATATGGATGTGTGTAAAACTTTTTAACAGTAGACAGAAATGTCTTTCATTATCTAAAGTAATAACATTATCCTGTGTTTTCAAAAGCCCAATCCTGCCATGTTTATGTGTAATGTCTGTGTGAGATTACCACTTGATTCCAGTGATAATGTGTAGAGAAATCTGCTACCCTTTTAGTCTTCTTTACTTCCTTTTTATTTTCTATAGCAATGCATTACCATTCTAATGATTTAAAATTATTATAGGTTTTTGGTCAAACTACAATGAAAGCACTGAGAAGGAAATCCATTCTACTCACCGGTTACTTGGAATACCTGATAAAACATTACTACAATGAGGATAAAACAAATCCAGAGAAGCCCTTTGTAAAAATAATCACGCCATCTCAGATTGAGGAGAGAGGATGCCAACTCACGCTATCTTTTTCCCTTCCAATCAAATCTGTGTTTAAAGAGCTGGAGAAGAGAGGAGTAGCTGTGAGTAAATCAAACTTCATCTTCTTATGGTCTCTTTTGTGAACCTATACCATAACAAAGTAATAATTTTGCTTTTATTCAAATATTTTCTCATATAAGGCCAAAAAAGAATGGGAATGATGAAAGTTGCTTACATAGCTACTTCAATCCTTAATTGTGTAAATAACCAAATAAGTGGAGTTATTTTATAAGTTGTTAGTCTGTATATTGTCCTTTCTTGATTTATTTCCTGTAGTTCTGTGATTAGCACCCGGGAGTCACTACTGAGGTTAGAGCTGCTTTATGGGTGCATTATGGTGGGAGACATTATGGATCTGAAGCTGATGGTCTGAACAGGAAAGATAGGGGGAAAAAAAAAAAAAAGAAAAACCCAAATCACTGGGAAAAACAAAAATATGAATATGTCAGAGCTGTCTAGTGCAACGTACTGCCTGCACAAGGCTTCTCCTATTTAGGGTGCTTGTCTGACGACAAGGAGCTCTGAACCTCCACCAGCCCCTTTCCTGATCTGCCAGTGAGCAAACCCTTGCTCTTCGCAAGGCATCGAGGTGGAGGAATTAAAAAGCTGTTGTTTCTTTAGAGATATCTTTTAGCGCTCAGAAAAAGAGGCTGCTGAACGGCAGTGCCGTGTAAAGGCATGGTTAATTGTGAGCACTGCTCAAAAAGAATAAAAGCTAAATTTAAGGCTATACATTTGGTGATTTAGAAGTGCTGGGAGGTGAGGCTGATAGCGTAATGCCATATAAGTGATATATGAGTTTTATTTCTGCTGGTGACTTGTGTGTCCCCAAAGGGCAACTCTTCTAGGCTAAATATGCCGCTGTTTTGGTGCTGCCAGGGAATTCCAGGAACTGCTGCTTTTAAGAGGGCATGGGGCCTTACACTGTTGGCTTGTCTTCGCAATGCAGTAATATGCTTCAAATATGAGAGATTATTCTATTCAGCAAAATGTTTGAATTCCCAGACGGGCGGAAGAAAAATACTGCAAGCCCTGAGACATTACTTGTACCTGTAGTAAAAGACACTCTATCATACTGGCACGTTTCTGTTTTGTGGTGGCTTTTTTGTCACCTGTGTACCTCTTCAACTATGGGTTGCTATAGGTGCTAAGGTAAATTATGGGGATGCGTAGCTGGTTTGGAGCCCTTCAATGGCACCGCTAGAGTCCTGCCCATCCTGAGCCTCGCATCCTTTTTTAGGCAACACACTACTCTTCTTGTTATGTTCTTCCCAATAATGCTCCTCACAGTAGTTTCTTGGGGGTCCCAAAGTTTTTACGTGTGTCCCCTTGTCAGTCTAGTCATTCTTCCTTGAAGACAAGGATGACGTTTAAAAATGTAGTCTGACAGATAAATAAGAAGTGACCTGAATTTACTAAGCGTTCCCTTTCTTTTTTGCAGTGTGACATGCGAGAACCAAATGCTCTTCGTGTTGCCCCAGTTCCTCTCTACAATTCTTTCCATGATGTGCACAGATTTATTGAAATCCTGGGATCTGCAATTACATCTTCAAAACAAACAGCAAACAATACTGCGCTATCTGGTTCTTATTGATGGCTCAGCTGTATCTTTTAATCTATTTCTGACTAAGATGCATTTATCCCGCTGAGCAATTCTTTGCTTCAAGTAGACTGAGCTATATCCCATGCAATTTGCAAAAAAATGACTGTGCTTGAATAGTTATTTACAACAGACATAGTTTTATTAAAGCTCATATTTCCACTCTGCTTTGACTTTGACTTCATGAATTAGTATGCTTTGTATATTTTAATGGGGCTTTTCTTAAACATTTTATGTAGTTTTATTACATTAGCTTTGAGAAGCATGGAAGAATTGCTATCAACTAGAACAGGAATGAAAAAAAAATCCCTTCTTTATTATAAAAATGATGCATAATAAAAAGTGGAAAATAGACAAATCACCAACTGTTAAAAGATACAGTCCAATTTACATTTTTAATTTATCAATTCTATTTAAAGTACATGGTATACTTGAAGAGTAAAAGTTGCACAATTAGTTGTTTCAAAACAGTTAAGTGCTGCATACTGAATTTTTCAAAGGGCCCAACATTTTGAAATTCTAGTTTAATTAATGATTTAATTGAAGAATGTATTTACATTGCAGATACCTTCTTTGGTGTGATGCAGTTGGCTAAAACAAAACATTTACTCTTTATCTTTCTAGGTAGTCATCTTGGAGATTATATGCTTGAGAAAGCTGAGAACAATTTTAAATTCGTGTAAGCCAGCGTAAAGGGCTGTATGAGCACTTACTTCAGTTTTAAAAAGGCTTACTTCGGGTTAGGCAAAATGAACTCTGAACTGTTTAAGCAGCAGCAAAATATCTCATTGTTAACTTAGTGTGGTCCAAATTTTTACAGAGATTTGCACTAGGCGGCTAAGAGCAATGAAGAAAAACTGCTTATGTTTAACCAACACTTTACCCGGAGTTGTTTGAAGACATAAATAACACCTTGGCATAATTGGCAACTGAGCTTCTAAGTCTGGAGCTATTTAGCGTGTACCCTTTTTCAAGAATCAGCTAAAACATTCTCTCTGATGATAATCAATGTGCCTGATTTTTGGTATGAAACACTTGGAAAATTACTTCTGATAGTGCTTCTTTTTATTCTTCTTCAAGGATGAGAAAGGATTTGGGGGTAGAAGTGAGGACTACTCCATTTTGGCCCAAAGGCATTTTTGCTGGTTAAAATTTTCACACTCTGAGCATCTCCTGCTGCACAGAGAAACCCAAGGGCCTTCACAGTGTCTACCTGTGCTCTAAAATTCCCCAAAGATGGGTAGTTTTAAAATCCTTGCTGCAGTAATACCTGTTTCATCGGTTGTAATGTGTAGGGGAAAGCTGAAAGAACTGCAGATAAAGCATTTGTTGGTATTTTTAGCAGCAGTGAAGAGTAAGAACAGCTTCTTAAACTAGAATATTGTTATAAAGAAGAGCACAGGAGTCTTAATCTGTTGGAAAGCCCTGGCTCACTCGAGAGGTTTTGATTACGTTGACGTCATCGCTCCTTAATTCCGCTGAGGCTCTATCATTGTATTGCAGACCAGGTATCTGTAGTTCAGTGGCTGCGGTTTTATTTTTATACTTGCATCTGCAGCACAGCTACTTTCATCTGTCAAGTGACACGATCTGAGAAGGACCGTTTTCCATAAAGTGACTGTTGATGAAAAAAGCACCGAATATATAACTGTGACGGTCGACAGTGTTGAAAAAGGTTTTAATTCACTGCCAGTGCCTTTGAAGCACTTGTGCTGCTGTACAGCTCTGGCTAACAGTCACTTATGTCTTCCCTATAAAGTTAGACAAGCTTAATATAAAACCAGATATGACACTAGGTCATACTATAAAATATCATATTTTGATATCAGCTGAACCTTGGTTGTGCGACAAACCCAGGAAAAGAACCTCAAAATCTTGTTCGAAATAGCACCTAGGCATCAGGTTTGGACTAGCTGTCTCGGAAGTTGCAGGGAGATAAATGGTGAATTTTGAGGGCGCAGTTTGGCATCTGCCTTAAATTCACAGCATTTCCTTGTGTCTCTGATTGAGGAAAGTGAACTAAACACGGTAGGTAAAGTACTTACTGAATCTATACAGTACAGGTTTTGAAAGATAACAGATTATTAATAAAAGCTTAGTAGTATTTTGTCTTTTAGTAACATTTCAGGCTACAGGTACAAATATTGACTTTCTAAATAAGCATTTGTGTTCCATTTGATGGATTTGATTAAATTTGGTGCGTCAAAACTCACTTATTTCAATTTTTCTGAATTACCTTCTCTTTTTTAACCTATGAGCTGTGAGGTTAAACATGAAAGCTCCTTGCTTTTATGTGCATATATATAAATTCAGAAAGCTATTTCCAAAAAGTGAGGGAAGGCTATATTGCATTTTACTGAAACAAAATTGCCGTGTAAGAACCAGTTTCACATGGTCTTTCCCTATTTGTAGTAAAAGTTTTGCAAAATGAATAATACTGAAAGTTAACATTAGGTGTCAGTATTTTACATATTATTTAGCAAGAGAATATCAAGTGAAAGAGCTTCTGTGCAAAAAAAAAAAAAAAGAATATTATGATCTGCTTTTTCAAATGCTCTAAGTTATCACAGTTAGAGTAATATCAGGAATAATTGTGTGTGAAATAATTAGTTGTATATACCCCGAATGCTTCTTGCTAGTTCCATCTCTGATTTAAAATTCAGTATTAAGTACTATTGCTTTCTAATTGTGATAACATTTAGTTCCTGGATTGTCTGAAGAAATTACATTTTTCAAATTAAACTGCAAGACATGGGTGTCTGTAGATGACAGAAAATCGATACCCAGGTAGCGTGGTAAAATGCCTACAAAATGAAGGAAGGTAAACATGAATATGTAGATCCCTGGTTGTATGTGATCTTTCTCAGCACAACATTATTTAGTACTGTACAGATCTCTCAAACTCACTGCAACTCTTGAAAACATGAAGGAAAAATACTGTAAGATCCATTTGTGCATTTTTTTACCCTGTTTTGCCATGGGAAGGCTAAGGAGAAGGCAAAGTCCTCTTTCATAAGCAGAAAAGGATGTTTTTGTCTTCCAAAAGAGCAGTGTACTATGAGGGAAGAAAAAAGTATGACATACAGTTATTTTCTCATCTGAGCTCACCGCGTGACTGAGAATGGGAAGGACATGACCCATCTGAAGAGCTTAAGATACAAAACATTGGGAGACCTTGGTTTGACTACTGCAGAATCCACCTCGCTTTCATTTTATCAGCAGAGTTATTATACAAGGGTAGATTAAGCAAGAAAGATGAAAGGAGAAAGACAGGATGGAAGATAATAAAATTATTAATTTTTTAACCTACATTACAGTATATTAGGGTCATGTTCCCAAATACAACTGGGTACAAGTGGGAATTCCCTGTGAAATTCTAGCCCCAGGGATAGGGATGGGCCTTGGTTGTGTTCGCAAGAGTCAAAATAAGCATCTAGGGCTAAATCTGCAGAAAGACCTTACAGCACATGTAACCATCAAGGCAGTGACAGCAATATAATGAAGATGTGGCCGAGATAGGTGTGTTATTTCATATACCCACTTATAAACCCCACTCGTTCCAGATGCAATTAACATGTCATGATCTAATGTGCTTCAGAGGGAGCTGACCTGCTCGGAGACCCCTAAAAATCTCAGCAGGTTCCCATCTGAACCTCTAGGCACCCAAACTGATGAACGTAGGTTTCTGAAAAGCTAGCCCCTCTCTACGACCAGATGAGAGACAGTTTTGCACTGTAAGCTTAAACTTTTGTCAATATTTGTGAAATATATTTAGAAAGCTGATTCAGAAATGAATAAGTTATAGATCAGTAATTCATACTTTTTATATTCCAAGTTTTTATTACCTAAACTTACTCTTCTAAGCATCATTTTATGTTTCCAGTTAAATATAAGTGAGAATTGATTGGGGTATTTCTCAATGGAATTCTATCTTTATTTCATCATAATTGCTTCATATTTGAATAATGACAGATGAACTACTTCATTCAATTGCAGTTTTAAGGCTTTGAAGTCACAATAGCAGCAAAGGATTTAAATCCTGAAGCCATTATTATGGCAGAGAAGACACCAGGGAAAAGGAAAACTTATGGTCGTATAATTTTCTAGACAGAAAAATACTTCTGTGGTTGCACTTTTTTTCCTTTTTTGTTTTTTTTTTCTGGACATTTTGTTAACGTTAGAAGGATTCACTAAACTTCAACAAAATGAAGTAGCTGCAACTTCTAGCAAAACAAATGGCTTCCATCTACCCTGGAAGAAGACATTAGAAACGCTGAATGAGAGTCCATGCTGTAAGTAAAATTCTGTAGTTATTTTGCTTTGGAGCTAGCTACAGACCATTTAAAATTCCAGGCAGCTGCAATACTGTATTTCACTAATAAAGAGTTCATTAGATCTTTTTTCTGTCTGACATTTACATCTAGTCCTGAGTACATGTTAATACTCCAAGGTATGAATTTCAAAGTTCCCTTTATCTTTGTGTACAGTTTTAAGCAATTAATCAAGTGATAAAAAATAGCTTTAAAAATAAGAAACGAATTGTGAATTTAAAGTATATGTTCAAAAAGTTGCTACATTATAATTTGTGGAGGACAGGGCCTCTTATCAACTGAGCTAAGTGCAGAAGGTCTTTTTTTTTAAACTTACATTTTATTGAAGGATTTTGAAGAGATCGTCAAATTGTTAAAACATGACCAAGTTGTATATCCAGGATAGTTCTTCCTCCTAGGAGGCTACATCAAAGTGGGAGAGACACAGAAAAATCGTTATTTAATACGTTCAAAATGACTCCCATGTGGGGCAAGATTTATACAGGCTTCTGAAATAAGCATGGGGGCAAGCAGCACTGAAAACCTTTCATTTGAATTTGAAACAAATGGCAGTCTTATCATCACAGTGCCAGGTATAAATAGGAAAATGTATTTGAAAACTTTTCCAATTCTTTCTTTGCGGCAAAGCACGTTCTGAATGAAAGAAAGCACCTGAGCACTAGAGATACCACTGCAGCTTGAAAGGAATTATGCCTTCTGGGATGCCACTTGCCCTGCACAGTATAGATTGTGTAGATACGTGTACAGATTGCAGCATAGCTCGTGGTCTCACCTGTTGCAACACGGAGCAAGTTCTCTGCTACTGGAAAGACTGTCTGTAGTAGGATAGGTGTTAGTATATGTTTGTGGTAGTGGAGTACGAATCAAATCTCGTGGGTCCAACCTGCAACTTTGCTACTTTGCAAAGTTTCCCGCTGCCTCAGTTTACCATCTGGGAGAAAGCATGGTGTGGGGTCGTTGTTGCGAGGGTAATTGGGACTGGGCGTCTGCAAAGTTCACATTGATACTTGAGCACAAGATATCAAGAACTGGAAGCTATTAAAATGTCATTAATGAATCTCAACAGAAACATGCCTGCAATATATATTCTATTTTAGCAGTGAGGTATGTCAAGCATGCTGACACTGTGTTTCTTTTTAATGAGTGTTTTATTTTCATTTCCACTTGGGGGGTGAAAGGGAATGTTCGGAAGTATTCATCCCTCAGATAGGACATAGAAGCAGTTTTAGCTGAAAGTTTATGCAAAATGCTCGGATGCTCTTGTGTGTGATGATATCTAATTTAAACCATTGTGGTCAAGAGGCAACAGATTCTGCCAATTCTTACATTCTTAGACAGAACAACACCTTGCAACTGGGTAACTTGTGAATATATGGACATTTCTTTTTAAGGATGCTTCTAGACTTTCCCGTACCACTGCTACCTACAGAGGAAAATAGGGTGAAGATCTCCTTAGAGAAATTGTTTGTGAGTGAAAGCCCAGATTCACCGGCTTCTGAATTTTCTTAATTGCCTCTGAAAGGGTTATTTTTCCTGATTCCACAGCTAAGTTTCAGTATCACCGAGGCTGTAAAAATGGTCTTGATGTGACAGCTATAAAATGTAGAATCTATGAGTGCAAGGCTCTTTGGTTATGTGTAGAGAAAGAGAAAGGAAAACTTTGACTTAAGAAATGAAAGGCCTCTGTCAACTGATTTATCGGGTATGATTACAGCAACAGCAGTTTTCTTCCAGCCTCTGCCCACAGAAGATGCCATTCACATTAGACTGTATAATTTTAAAAACACAGCTCTGATTACCCTTTACTATCCTTTTGTTTTGTTATTCTTTAGGGTCCAAATATCCCAATAAGCTTTACTGTGTTTCTTCACTTAAAGAGTTTGAGTTTTAGAAGGGCGAGGGGTAAATATAATGGTTAATAACATACATGTCTTTACAAGAGTCTATCTTCAGCGCATCAGTGCTTTGGTCTCCAGAGCAGCCCAGTCAAAGCAAATATTGAGAAAACCTCCCTAGTACACCCCAACTGGATAAAACCCAGTAGCAACTGTGGGAGTAGGACCTCTGCATATTACACCGCTGTCAGCCTAAGGGAATTCTGTGTTTTCTCCATATTTTTTTTTTTCTCCTTCGCTGGCGGTGCAGCCTGCCTTTGGGGTGCCTCATCTCCTCTCCACCCAGCAGGGAACCGCAGGATACCACTTGATTTCTACGCTTCACCATCCTGGTGTCAAGGTATTTCAGTTTTACTGGTTATGAAGTCGTGCTAAAGTGCATTTCGAGACCTCACGGTTAGTTTCTAGAATCTAATGGTTGATTATGCTTCCTGCTTTCCTAGATCATATCCTGTTTAAGATACAGCTGTGCAAAAAATGGTTTATTAAAATAATGGTATGCATCATGTATAGTGGCATACTAAAAACTAGTGGAACTTGACTCTTAAACTGATGTGAAAATCCCATTCGTTATTATTGTTTATGGCTTCTAGTTTGAACATAGTTCAGTGATAAATTAATTTAATGAATTTATAAACCTCTTTATAGCATCTAAGTTTCATCTGTTGTTGAAAGAACTTGAGTTAGATAAGGTAAACTCCTTCTGGACCAAACCAGGAGTGACAAATATGCTGAATTTTGGAAAGAAAGTACTCTCAACTTCTCAAATTTAACTAATAAATCAAAGACTATTGCTCTGTATCAGATATGGATGAAGGATAATGCTATGGGTCAATTTTTGAAATATCCTAAATTCTGTGCAAGTATGAACGTAGCATATGACTGCTTCATTTACATTAGTATTCTTATTTTATTCAAACTTTCTTGCTTTAACTAGATATTAAAACTGAAGTGATAAAATACCAGAAAAAGTATGAATCACCAAAATTACATACTGAAGTCTGTTATCTTGACATTTTTCTGAATGAATATTGAAATGCTTAGCAAAAAAAGATCTTGAAGTTCCTCCATCAGTAATCAGACCCAGACTTTACTTGAAAAAAATTCTTTTTATATTTAGTTATGAAAAGCATGCTCTTAATTATAATGATGTTCATTAAAACACATGCCTTGAAAGACTACTATTTTCAATTCAAAGGCTCTTCAAAAAACATATTAAAAAAGCCATAATCTACCATAAATCTATCCTGGAAAAATATTAGAAAGATAAACATACCAATTGAATGTATATGATATATATGTACATCTATATGTGTGTATATGTGTGCTGCTTTTCAGAGAATCAAGAGGTTTGGTTTTGGGTTGTTTTTTTTTTCTTTTCACTTTTACAGAAAGTGTAAGAAGTGGTTTAATTTGATGAAATCAAACATTCAATGAAAACAAAGGCATTAGCTCTGAAATAAGACATCAGTTTTGTAGGGCTATAGATCCTTTGAACTTGGATGACATTGTCTCTGAGGACAAGATGTTTGATGAATTTTAGACTTTAAAGCCTTTAGTGGGAAAAATTAGTCCAGAATCTGTTCCTGTAGGATGGGGGGAAAAAAAAAAACATTCACCCTTCAAAAGATCAGGAAAAAAATGATGTCATTTTCTATTTCCCTTAAGTACCTTTCCTTCAGATGCTTATACTGGAAGAGGCTCAACTGCCATGAATTTAAGGGCTTATGCTCCTAGTGATCTGGGCATTTATGTCCTCTCTGCACAGAATATTGAGGAGAAAAAAAAACCAAAAACACCTTAGCATATAAGGATAAAAGGCTCTATGGGTAAGATGGTCTTAAAAAACATCACTGACTAATTTTAATCTATTAATTTAATATAATGAACATAATGATTTGTGTAAAATTACGTTACCCCTGTTATATGCCAAATCTGTTAGGAACAGCTGCTTTGCATTCAGTATATCATAATGACATACACTGTGGAGTTATAATGTTTAAATTTTTTTCATTAAGGTCCTATTTTAGATTTGCAAGCTCGTGCACGAGGGGAGAAGGGCTGGTGCCTCCATCGCACTGTTGCTGTTAAAGGTTATCAAAAACCCCTCTTGGCTCTGTGAAGAAATGAGTAATGAGTGCAAGTTGGTTTTGCAGACCCTGTTCCAAGGGAAGAATAAACCAGGATTAAAAAGTCTGCTGGAGAATATTTTTCCCAACAGGCCTAACGTTTAGTGCTTTTTTGCTCAGAAGAACTAGCAGGGTCATCATAACTGAAGCTTGAAATAAAGGTGAACTGATAATACAGGTGGGGAAGTGGACTAAAGGGACTATAATTAATTGAGTCTTTATAAACACACAGAGGCTGCAGCAGAGATGCGATTCGGCTGACGTTCTTGTTCATGTGGCTGCTACCTGCAGTGCCACAGCTAATGTCTTAAGCTCCCTCTCTCCCTCTTTCCTAAATCCAAAATACTCTTAAAACCCTAAATATATTCCCTAACCCTAAATACCACTTTCCTTTTGAACTGCTAGTGATACACTTTGTCCTACCGCAGAGCTTGTCTAACTAATAGAAATAACGGATCTGGATGAATGCTTTTCACAGCTCGGAAGGTATAATTCTGGCTGATAAGAAATTAGTATTGTAATATTTTTGCTAAGCGCCCCCCCTCATCGTGCAAGAGGAGAGATGGTGTAAAACATGACACTAGGCACCTGCTGTCTTAGCGTGAAGGTGATTCTTCTATGATAACCTCCGTAAGTAACTACAGCATCTCAACTACGGGTAGATGTGGTGCTTAAGGACATGGTTTAGTGGTGGACTTGGCAGTGTTATGTTAACGGTTGGCCTCCATGATCTTAAAGGTCTTTTCCAACCTAAACGATTCTATGATTCTGATATGACAGTGCTGTGTACCTGCTTTAGGAGAGTCCCTATAAAGTTTGGTAGATCGAGAATAAAAAAGGGCTCATAAAAGCAAGATTACAGGCATGAGCCAGAGGAAAGAAAAGGACAGAATGGTCTTGAGAAACAAGGGAAAGGAAGTATATGGCTTCAGAGACCACAGACTATAGAGATGAGAAGGAACTGAAAAACTGGAAAAATCTCAAAAGCTTTAGAATGAGGGCCATCAGTTTTCTATTTTTGCCTGCATGAAGCAAGCTGAATTTAAACGTTGTGCAGACATGCTGGAGTGGTCCGAGTAAAGACCTCCTTATTTTCTGTAGATGACTGTAGTGGAGAAGTCTTTCAAGAAGTGCAAACATTCAACATATCTAATACTCAGCCTGATGGCTATTAGTTGCACTGGTGGTGCATTTATTTTTTTTCTCTCTTTTTTTTTTTTTCTTCTCCTCCCCCAAATCTGGATCCCCCCATTCACCAACAATTGGTAAGATTTCCTGACATCTCCCAGATCATATGAGAATGTACAATAGCAATTGCCTGTCAGAAGGAGGGAGCTGGGGAAAAGGGCAATGGAGTACAGCCATGCACAAAAACTAGACGTATCCTTGTATTCCATGGGCAAATAAAATCATAGGAAGTGATTGGAAATGACATACTGAATTATTTAAGTCAACTAACTGCTTCAAATCTTTGATAAACTGATTTTTTTTTAATTTTTTTTTTAGTTTCCCAGTCCATTTCAAGCACCATAGTCTCCCCTGAAATCTTCTGGACACAAGAGAGGACAATCATCTGTCCGCAGAGGAGTTTTACTTCCCGCATCTGACTTTCTCTTGTTTTTATTGACTTCTTTCTTCTGGCACAACTGCCCGGGTAATTCTGACTCAGTCTGCAATGGCAGCGTGGGAGGGAGCAGAGCCTACCACACGGATAAAAGCTGTATTAGGAAGAGACAAGCAATGAATTCAGCAATTCTTATTTCCACTAGATTTTAGGAGGGCCACATTATTTTTGTCAATGCCTTGTGTTGCTGTAAGCTTGCGTTTATCTTTTTGTGACTGTGGAATTTGATACTGTAGAAATGAGCCTCTTCTTCCTCAAAGGCTGAAGCAAAAGAAGAGAATATCCCAGAACATCTCAGCTTTCTTCTGCATTCATCCTCAGCGTGGGATTTTACAGGGCTTGGTACTTTCCCCACTGTTATTCACCACGTAGCTGAAGCTTTTTTAATAGAGGTAGAAACAACACTGGCTAGAGCATTGGTTTCACATCAAGGAGAGCCACTTCATACTTCCTTTACTGTGAAAACATTGACAGGTTTTGGAACATCTCCAGTCAACAAGCTATTGGCGTGGAGATTTTGGGTCCCACCTGAAGCCAGCGGTGAACACCACTGAAGAGGATATTGCTAGCACCGCTTTGTAACTCTGACTTGATCATAGATTAAGATATTGTCACCCAAAGTGCATGACTCATTTGTCTTTTTAAGGTCCGTTATTGTGTGATGTAAAACCACCTTTTTGGCAGTTTGGTACTATAGCACTTTTAGCACTCGGAGGCCTAACACTCCAGAAAATGCATTTACACTGCATTTAAAGCTTGCATGTAACTAAATCTTGTCAAGGAAAGTCTTTACATAATGCATCAACATATGCTGGGTTTTTGTCTCTTTTTTGGTACAGTATAACTATACAATGGGTTGAAGTGGCTTTTCTAAGTTATTCAAAATAACCCTAGGCAAGGCTGGCCTTTAAAATAAGTGTCAAGATCCCTAAAACACCTGGGAAAGAGAGAGAAAAAGACCAGTTTGGATTTATGTAGAACTTTCTTACCTAGTAGTTTCCATTAACTTTGGTGTCCTAATTTTTTTTTTTTTAAACAGTGAAAAATTAAATTAGGTAAGCTTGAAAAATAATGAGTGTGGAAGTAAAGAAATATGTTGTTTTCTTGGCTATGAATATTTCTAAATCCAAACCTCATTATAAGGCAAAGTGGTCTTTATTAGAAAGTAAATGTTCAGAGAATTCTATCCTAAACTTCTCTGCTGCTCTGTAAAGTGTATCTGTTATCAAAACTTTAGCAGCTCAGCTATTAAGAGATGTTTTAATGCAAGATCATTTGTCTCCTAAAATTTGAATGTTGTGGGTTTTAGACCTCAAGTCACAGCGCATATGTTCCTTCCATATAGCCAACATTAAACTGCTGGAGAATCTCTAAAGATCTATTTTCTACCACCTGTGACAATTTTTTAAAAATATCTTTTGCACTTTTAAGACTGCGGTAAGTAAAATGGATTGTTTAGGGGAAAAATCAGCTCAGAGTAAAAGGTTTTGGAAGATGATACCAGAATGTTTATAATGCATGTTGTGGTTGAGAGGGTTGTGTGAATTTACCCATTACTGTATATTTACATTGACATTTACATACAAGCTCCCACATAATAAGCATTTATTGCCCAAGCAGGTAATATTAGAGACTGCTGTTAACTTGGGCTATAAACTATTGGAGCTGTTACATGGCCACGTGCATGGCCTTCTCAATACATAAGAATCTGCGCCTAGAAATGCTTTTGCTGGAGTTAAATATTCAAAGCCCTTATAGCAAAAAAATAATGGCTACTGAATGGACATCAGCTCTCTGAGTGAACAACTGCTGTCAACAAGAATATGAATTATTGTCCATACAGACACAATTCTTTGTTCTCTTTTTTAATTTAAATATTTTAAAACCTACTACAAATATGAAAAATATCATTCCTCTGGTGAAGAATGTGGGAAATAGCACACTATTTCTTCATTATCACATAGTCTACTAGTTTCCCAGGGGTTTTCCCAGTGAATTGCAAAGTTTGGGAACTTTATCCATTTTCTTTAATAAAAGATTATTTTCTTCTAGAACCAGCCATTGGATGCACAATTGTTCTTCCAGGCTTGTTGCCTGCATGCTGTCCAGGTTTGTATTGTCTATTATGGCCTGATTTACCCATTGAATTAGATTTGCCACTGGGTGTCTGCTATACAAGCCAGACTATGGGCTGCCTGCCAGTCATCCCAACAGAGAGTAAAGGCTGAACTAGGCAAAAAAAAAAAAAAAAAAAAAAGTCAAGTTTTCTTTCCCCCTCAGGAGTCTGCTGGTCCAGAGCAAGTCTTGGAATCACTGTTCAAGCACCTGATGAAACTTATGCTACTTCTATGATTTATTATAACAGGGAAGGTAACATGCTGGGCATTTAGCATCCTCAGTCAACAGTGATTTTTAAAACTGCTGGTTTAATCCTTAATGCTCTGTGCTCTCGGTTACAAGATGTGGAAACCTGGATGTTCACCAACTTGATGACATGTCTCATAAGCAATGACGCCATGAGTCACTGAAATAGGCACAAGAAATCTGAGCTTCAGAAACGATGCTCCATCTTTAACTTGCACAGCAAACACGCAAAGACCAACCTATTGAGCAGCAATCTGCTCCAGGTAACGTCTATGCCGTTTCTGTTTCCTGTTTAGTTTTACTTAGCTTAAACGAGCTCTTAGATTTTGCTAAACCGTTTTTTTTGCACATCTAAAGTATTTTCAGCCTTCCAGAGATCACACAGGAAGCTTGTGCTGCATAAGTTTAAGCAGTATGCAAAGCTGCCATCCTTTTATAGAATTTTGTCACTACTGACATACTGTCAAATGGATGCGAAGGAAATCAGACGGAGTATGCAACTTGACTTGAAATGTTAGGTGTACAGTGAAAGACATTTTCATGAAAAATGCCACATCCCCAGTAATCTAGGTTTTGGACAAGGTAACGTAGGCAAGTTCTGCTGCAGTATGTTACAGGTTTGCTGATGGTTTCTTCACCTTTTAATGATGGAGTTCTGTTGTCCACACTGTTCACAAATATTTTGTAATTGTAAAAATGCTTTTGATGGTTTTATTTGAGGAAAACCTTAAGATCTACATGGCTACAATAGATATTTCAATTAAATTTTTTTTCCATATGACAACATTATTTGAAACGCATACTGTTTTTAAAAGAGCTAGCAAGTTAATAGTGCTGCTGCAGGTTCTTTAAGCTCTAGTAGTTGTTAGTTTACAGAAAAGCACAGTATTGCTTTCTCCCCTCCTCACACCTGGGAGAAACAACTCATCACCATTCATACGCAACATCCCCTTTTTTTGTTCCAAAAGCCCACCTTTAAAATACATCCCTAAAATGCAGTGCCTACAAAGAAATGATATTTTAGCTTAGAACAGTGAAGACAAGCTGTCATGCCGTTCAACTCCCTCTCCTGTCTATGCGTGTGTGTTACCTCTTGGCGTATGTAGTAAGCGTTTGGGAACAAGGATGGACTTGGTTCTGGCTTTGCATGGCCTTTAGCATAATTGGATCTCTGGCCACGAAATGGAGGTTGTAGACGTTACTACAAATCAATAATAATAATGTAAGGGTCACTGTGTAGCCTAATAGCTCTGCCATTCCTTCAGCGGTGCTATGTTCCCCCTTTTTCATTCTGGTATTCTTCTCGAGTCCCTGAAGGTCTTGCTTCCCATGCAGCTCAGTAAGTGCATGATGTACTAAAGCTGTTCTCTACAGGAACTTTCTTGCACCTTTTTTTTTTTTTTTTTTTTTTTGCTGCAATAGGAAATGATCTGCCTGCAAATCAGTCTTTTTTTTGCAGCCTTGCAAAGTTTGTTACAATCCCTTTCTAGATCTTCCTAAGCTCCACTCCAGCCTCAGCCCCAGCCTTGGGGTGCTCAACCCACCACAGTTTCCTAACTATCTCTGCCCTTTTTCCATGGGACGTTCTGCAGGATCCTGCTTTAGGCCACTCAGTGAATTTCTTGCTGGATGTCCGCACAGATGGAGCACGTCTTCTTGAGGACCTCTACTGGCATCCCCTGTCAATAGGGTTCATTTTACTTCACTGTCAGGACAAATCCTTAAACTTTTAGGATGGCCTTGATTTTCTCAGGTCATAGGGCAGGTCTTTTTTTTTTTTATTGTGGGAGACAACCAAAAAAGAACCCCCTATTCTGCCAAAGCATCAACAGAGGGCTCTGCAGCCTGACCGGCACTGGGATGGTCCTCGTACACGCAGCCCAACCACCCTGCCCTGCTAGGGAACCCCCGCTGCACCGGGGAGGTGAACCCTCATTTTTTTAAAAGTTGAGCTAGAAATATTGGAAAGATACTACCGTTCCTTGCTGAAAAAAAGGCCACAGGGGAAGACGCTGGTGAAGGCATCTGCAGTGAAGGGGCTTTCCAAGAGTCCCAAAGGTCCAGAGCTACATCTGAATCTGCTGGTTCTCTGGGTTCATCCTGCCTGAGAGGGACCGGTACGGTGTGAGGTGCTGGGAGAAGTGAAGCGGGGCAGCGGCGGTGTGTGCCTCTACTTCTCCAGGAGCTGCTTCATGGAGAAGTGTTAAAACAGAAAATCGAAGAAACAGAAGTGTTTGTCTGGGCGACCTTCACCAGGCAATAGTACAAGGCATTTATTTTTTTTTTAGTAGCAATCTCTCTGATTGGCTAGAATTTGCTATTTTGTAAATCTAAAGTAATAGAATGGTAAGTGTCATGTTTACTAAAGCTACATTTCAAAACAGCAAAGCAGATTTGTTGCAAGCAATTTATTTCAGTACTCAAAGGGTTTCACTGAAGGTAAGAAAAGGGAAGTTGTCTTGAGGCTTAGAATCATAATTCCTTTCAGCATTTCCTTTTAAACCTCGTGTTTACCTCCTGCAAAAACTAACCCTCCCTGTTTGTTGCAATTTTAAGAGAGGAGCTGCTTTCATACTTTAAAGTTTTGTTCTTTATCCAATCGGGAAGAGTTTTGCCCTAAACCTGGGTGTAAGTTGCTCACTGGGGACATGGTTAGCTTCTGCTGTTGCAGGAAGTGGTTTTATTTTACTTTTTTTTCCTGCTTACTTTCTATCTTTATGAGCTCTGGGAGATTAACCTAAATGCTGTCTATAGACATGTGACCTAGATGTTTTCCGTTTTTTGAAATAGTTAAAACTGTTGCTGGTTGATGGCAGTTTGAGATGAAATGACGGCGTCTGTGAGGCTGTAGGTAAGGAACCTTAAATTCATCTTAACGCAGTTTAGGAAACCTGTTGCTAAAGATTTTAAAATAATCATAACTGTGTGTATTTTGTTTGCATTCAATATGGATTATGTTAATTACACAATTATTTCTATTGGCATTTGTGAATTTGAAAGCAATGAGCAAAACTGTAGAGGGTACCGATATGAAATGATGTTTTAAAGGCAAAATTTGCCTTCAGGATCTAGTAAATCTGTTGCATCCTATGCAAGAGGCAACTGTATCAGACCCACTCTAGTATCCCAAACCATTTATCACATCTCATATCCCTGCTAGTACTAACTAGTTGTCCCCAAAAGGTAGAAAAGACTGGTGGCACTGGCTGGAAAATGAGATTAGATCAATTCTCCCAGCATTTGCCTTTGCCGGGTGCAGTTTAGCACTGTTTGATTAACTGGCTTCCCTGCTGGTGACCACGAGGGAGGTGATTAGTGCATTGGGTACTGTAAAAGTTAGTAGAATGGTAAGCGTAGCTATCTAGTCGATATTCTGTATTGCTAGAGACTGAAGAGATCAATAAAGGGAACTCTTGCCCTCCTCAGTATCCAAAAGTTTGGTACCGCTCTATTATTAATCAGTGGTGCTAATAGGAATAGGATACAGAGAGGCAAAAAGGACATTGTACAAAAAATATCCTTGGTTTGTCTATGGGCACTCTCAATGCTGTTCCTCGTGGAGCTGTTCAGTGGAGATATCCCGGTAGCATGTTTCCTGCATGAGGCTGTTTAGATCCAGGTTAATTCCTCCTCTGCTTCAGAGTTGGCCGGAAAAAGGTTGTCTGTCCTGAGTCCCCATCTCACTTGAAGCTTTCTATCAAAAAATTCACTTTGCATTGCCATCAGTGGGCAAACACTGCTTTCTGGTCTTCAGAGCCTTACAAGGAAATAGTAATTTAGGAGGATGTTCAAATAACACAATATAATGCTTTGATTATAGGCCACATAAAGCAGAGCCAGAACTAACAAGATTTGTTGTACGGTGAAGATTTGTTTTCCTGGTAACGTGTAGTTTGCTGCAAACTTTGTGACATGTACTCATGTTTGTAACTGATAGCCTTATCGTAAGAAGCAACTCGGTTTTCTTTTGGAAATATGGGTCAGAGTTGAAAGATAGCACACGTGGCTTGAAGCTCATTTTGAAATCGTGCATACTAACTGGAGACAGATTTTAGCGTAGTGTTATAAGATTACATTTCAAATTTTCTGTACTTTTTTGAGAAAAAAAGCTGTCCCGCCTGCATACACAAATCAGCACAGACAGGGAAATTGTATAAAAAAAACATGTTCTCTTCCTGGGCTGTGTTTGTAGTGGTTTTTATGTTACTGCTGCAATGTCTTAGCATCATTTGAAATGCATTTTCCACAGAGCTGTGAGATTTGGTAAAGTAGTTTGAATTCTGAGTTATTTTTCTTTATTTTCTCCCTTCCCTGCAACTTACGTCTTTGTGTCCAAAGGAAATTCATTTAAAAGCAGCATCTCTTGTTCACTTTACCTCTCAATCCAATTACATCTGTAACATACATTTGTTCATTTTCTTTTCCAAATAGAGTGAACAGCTGAAGCACTCTATATTTTAAAGCTCCTGCTGTACACTATTATTGAATTACAAAAAAACCCCCTCGCCTTTTTGGCAGCATTTGTTGTAGAAACTTCCTTTTGCTTTGATAGAAGAGATACTCCATCTTCTTCCGACCAAGCACGAGCGTGTGGCCCCCTCGGTAGCCCCTCTCACGGGGGCTGGGATTGCCAGGACAGCAAAGGAGAGATCTGTATCAGACCACAGTCTCGGGCATGTTCCTCCCCACCTGGAGTGAAGCAGGAACCAGAAACTAAAATGGTGACGGAGACACATGTCGATTCCTCTCCCAATATTTGGGTGGCACCCCACCACAACCTCCTTGATGTGGAGCTAGCTTAATTGAAACTGTTGTACACAGCTCTGGTTTGGATTTCTCTATCTGTTTCTGGTCCCATGAGTTATTACTTCTTTACAGTGATGAGCTTCAGGCCAGGCTCTAAAAAGTATTATCCCACACAGAGGGATGGAGTGCCCACCGTGATCGCCAGTGCTGTAGTGAGGGTGGCTTTTGCTGTGCTGCTCAGAGACTTCAGCTTGGTTCTCTGCTAAGCAAGACTTTTAGCAGTGGGAACTGCTGTGTTATGGCCTGTTTCTACTGAGTCACGTGGGGCTTAGTGGGTTATAGGCAGCGTCTTCCGAATTTTTTGAAGGCTCACAACATGTAATTCTGATGCTCGCTTATTTTCTGGACTTTTTTTTTTTTTTTGAGATGCTTCTGTGCCGTGTCAGCTCAATCAGTGTGAGTTGCTAAGCATTTAATGTGTTGTTAAAGTCTGCATGCTGCTAAAAACTTCCTCTCGACATTGGAGAAGTCTGTTAGTGCTTAGGTGTGTCCTTAATTAGAAACCTGAAACATGGCAGTTGTACAGAATGTATCTTAGTCCTGTACAGGTGTTGTCTGGGCTCATCTCTTTTAAAGACAAAACAAAGCATCACTTGAGCTCTAGCTAAAGTCTCTACGTTTCACTTTTCTCCTAAGACTTCCACATGGATGCATCAAACATATTTCTTAGTGCTGCAAAGACAGAAGCTGGTACTGATGGATACCACCTATATGAAGATGCTTTGATTGTTTTCCTGGGTTCACTTGTTGATAGGATTAGTCCTGAAAAAACCAGATGGGATAAAATTTTGGCCCAGCTTTTGATCACGTATCTTCCATGATAATTCAAGTTCTATTCAGAGCACAGCAGTAGATTTCTTTAGCTGGTTACACAACCTGCACAAAACTGTCTCTTTTCCCATCCTGTGGTGACTTGCAACAGCTTTTGTCACCATCGAGCTAATTGCTGTAATGTCCTTTTAGTCTCAGAGTAGGCTGAAGGCCCTGCTGCCTTCAGCTTGCTCACAACAGCACAATTCCCTGCGGGGTGTGCATTTGGGAACCTGTGAGCTTGCTCTGGGTCAGAAGGCATCGGTGTTACCTGCTTCTGAAACCTCCTCGTAAGTTTGGTCTGCTTCAACCAGCAGTCTCAATGAATCTTAATTTCACTGACAACTCTCTTATTGACATCTGAAGGACAGAGGTGGTTGTTTCATTGCTGTGCTGGGTGTTAAGATTGTGCCTTCACGCACTCAACATTCCTCTGTCGGTCTTCCTTGCTTTGAGAAATACTATAAAAAGGTTGTTTTGGAGACTTACTACGAAACAAACAGTTAGCTCCTCATTTGCACAGGAACTTCCTCAATGCAGATCTATTTTCATTTTAAGAGTGAGACCTCTTATCCCAAAATCAGTGGACCCATCATCTTTATTACAACTTGAAACACCTTGGGGTGCAAACTTCCAGACTGGCTGAAATAGGAGAAAAAGAAATGCTACTGGATATTTTTTTTTTAAGAAGACTGTCTGAATGAGAAAAGCAGGCATTAATTTTCTGGGCATGAATACTTAGATGTTGCAAACTGACCATGGGGCAAAGCTAACTTACGCTAGAGCTCAGTCTGCAGGTGCAGCCAGGTCATGCCGGCGCAGATTTTCTGTGCATTATTGGCTCATGCTGAAGTCACCTGGAAGTGTTGAGGTCTGGCATGTGTAAAAGTGAGTCCTGTTTGCCAGAAACTAAGAACCCCAAATTCATCCATGCTTGGAAATTTTGGCCTTTTTTCTCTTCATTTCTCTGTATTTTCATTCACCTTACTTAGCATGAAAAAGAACTGGTTTGGGAATTAAGTAGGAAAGCTATCAGAGGGTTAAACAGATACCGCTATTCTCCTAATTAGCTTCTAAACTTCTGGGGGTATGTGCACGTTACACAGTAAAATACTCACTCAGACAGTGCACAGATACCTACTGAAGCATTTCTTCAATAAATTAACTAAGCAAGTTTGATATTGCTACGGTTAGTGGCTTAAGGTTGTTTAAGACACAATATAACACTTCCTCACTTCCTGCCATTTGAGATTGTCAGGTATTAAATCATTCACTTGTAGTTAAGCCGGTTATTGTGGGTTTGTACTGTGGTTTTTCATGAATATTTCTTCCAAAGCCTGTGCCTGCTATACTAAACAGGCACAGTCCTTGAACAAATGAACTTAAAGTGACTTTTGATTCCTTCTCCGAGACATCCCTCAGTTTTCAGCACAACTGCAACTTGATAAGAGGGGAAGGGGAGGCAGGGAGGAAGAAAAAACAGAAGTGCATGTGGCTGAGAGCCGAAGAGATGTGCTTTAAACATGTGTTTGCTCTGTTTCTCATTTCTTTTCCTGCCACACCCTGAGCCAAGCCACCGCTGTATTTGGTGCTGAATCAGATACCGGAGCGCCTATCTGAAGCACATACAGAAGTTCCTCCCAGGCAAGGCACAGTGCTTAGCACCTGTACTTGTTTGTCTTCTGCTCAGGATGTTACTAAACTCCTTTCCTTTGTGGGTGAGGAGGGAAATGACACATATTTCTGTGAAGACGGCTGAAGCCCTGGAGTTCTGTCTCCAGGAGAGTCGCCTCCATGGCTGGTGGGGCTGTCACCAGCCTGCTGGGTGTCGGGATGCTCTCGGAGTTTCTGGTGCCTCCGCTGCAGCTGTGGTTCAGGAGGTACCTGCCGCTGGACCGGCCAGACGTCTGCTTGGGACAGTGGAGTTGGAGGAACTGAGCGGTCCCCGGTGGGGCAATGGACCCAACACTGGCAGCGGGTCCCACCGGTTGGGGCATCCCCAGCCTACATGGTGATGTCGGCCAGAGCCAAAACCACACACACATCGCAGGAGAGACTCACGGTAACAACACGGACACCCACAGCAAACACCAGCAGAAGCCTCCCTGGGCTCTCTCAAACAAAATGCAGTTCTAGTGCATAGCTTTGCTACAAATGAATCAATGTTTTCCACTAGGAAGGTGTTACATCAGACTTTCCAACTGGCCGAGCTGCTCTGACATGTGCTGCCTTCTGTGCTTTGGGCTGAGCAGTGCTGTGGTTTGATCTAGAAAGATTATTGTTTCTATTATCAACAGTACACTGCATGCTTAGTTACTTTATTAGCAAAAAGAGCAAAATATAGTAACCAGTAGTAATAAGTAATCAAATTCTTGTGATGATTTTTTGACTAGGAGGTGACATTAATCCACCCACTCTTCTTGGAATGGCAAAGGAAGTGGAAACAGCCCAAGTAAAAGCATGTCGGTTCCTCCTTGTTCATTAATCCTAGGCCCTGGCAAAGGCAAAAAGTGCCCCCAGTCTTAGTAGAGGCTTAGAGAAACTGGTCTCCAATTCATCCTTGACTTTCCTTTGGACAGTCTAGCACTGGCTCTGGATTGAGCAGTATGCAGTCGTACAGACCCGAGACCTTCAGAATTGCTACACAGAGATTTTAATTGAAAAACATCTTTTCTAGTTTTAATTTTCATCTAAAGTTTGGGTCTTTTTATAAAATCTTCCCTAGAGTGCAAGTAAGTGAAGAGAGGGACTCTATCAAGATGTGGAGCAAAAATTGTATAAAATAAAAGAACGAAAAATGTTAAATGCAGAGATTTCTTACCAGACTTGTACCATGCACCGAGATACAGATGTTTAGGGAATAAGGTTGATGCACTGTAAGGACATTTTAACTCAGGTACGTAGGACTGCAAAGGCTCACTTGAGCTGAGTGCAGCAATTTCAGCCAACAACGGTTTTGAGGAGTCCATCAGCTCTGCATGTTGCCACGTTACCTAATGAGCCCACAGCCGACAGAAAATGTAATACATACTCGTTAAGTATTTTTGCTCTTAGCAATGCTGGGGGCAGATGAATGGCTGCCGCTCTTCTCACTATGACTGCTGGTGTTCACACGCGGATCTGGCACCACCGCGCTCCTGCTGTCATCGCTGCTGACTCTGACTGCTTCTACCAAGTGCAGCACATCTGTGGTGGGACTAGTGGTGCAGGTGGGCTCTGGTCTCCTGGCCCTCAGAAAGCATGCATACAAGGTTTCTGGAGTCATCTTCAACCACCTTAGTGAAAAAAAAGTTTTCTTTGGTCCCTCCCAGGGACCAAAACCCATACATTTGCAGTAAAAAACTTAGCAATAATTGGCAGAGCCTATGCCCACCCTTCTTGCATAATCAAAGAAATGATATTTTTGACACCACAATACCATTGGTATTTCCCCTTTGCTGAAAGCAGACATCTTAGCTACGGGATGTGATATCGGATACTGTCACGTAAAACAAACGCCTTGGTCTTCTCCCTGCTTTGCCGCGTGGTGCTGAGGAGCAGCGTGGTGGTGCAGGCGCTCCTGCCGCTCTGGGCCACGGCAGAGGCGGCTGGGGCAGAAAACAACCCGGGGGCCCCGTAAAATGCAGAAGAGGGGCTTGCTCGACGCAAGCCGCAAAGAATTTCCCCTTCTAGTTCCTGCTGCAGCTTGAAAGTTTTCTCCTAAAATTGTAGGTGCCGGCTCTGCTGCGTTTCGCAGCAGCATCTCTTACAAGAGAAGCACCAGGAGCTCTGCAAAGGAAAGTGGAGATGGAGTGTGGGAACAGATTAAAAGTGTCTGGAGCTTTTTTTTTTTTCCCCCCTCAGATGGGAAGTGGGAGCAGTGAGAAGAAGTAAGGGAGCAGCTGCAGGATCACAGTGCAAAAACTGCTGCAGATATGTATGGAGGAAGATTGAGAGAGGGTAGGAGGGACCGTTTCATGTGCACAGCACGAGGAATCGAACGTTATCCTGGGGAGTGGGAGGGAGCGAGTCTTGCAGTCCGAATAAGGGGCAAACCTCTTGTTGTAGACACTATTGAGGCAGGCAGTGTCAGAAATAGTTTTATTATAAGTTTTAAATTAAAAAAAAAAATAGTTTTATTATAAGTTTACTTTATTTTTTTAATTTGTTTTTAAAGTCTAAGAAGCTGTAAAGCCTTTCCTATTCAATAATCTCAGCATCTCAGTTTGACAGACATGTCTTCTGTAGGTTGGTGGATATACAGAACTGCAAAATGGACTAAGACACGGCAAATGTACGCTTAGACTACTAAGTTGAGGGACTCTAAGGCACTCTAAGAGGTTAAAGCAACTCCTACTGCTTCACCAAAGGCTTAACAGAGCTCAGGAAGGCTTTTTTTTCTAGGGAAGGGGATGTTGCTGCTGTAGGAACTAAGGACCAGGAGGCAAACTGAGGCACGACTTGCAACTGCTCCAAGTGTTCAGTAGTGCCTAACTGAGTTAGAGGTAGAGTGGGATAAAACTTGTGTATAGTCTTACTCAGTGAAAAATGTGAGCTGCTTCCTCCACCGTGGATCGACCACTGGAGCATGAACCTGTACATGAATGTGGTGCAGGTCACAAATGTGCTGTAATGTCCTACCCGAGCTGACCTTGTGACAGCTTGTTTATATAGCCACTGTCAAACTGAAACTGAAATTTCTGTTGGCAGAGCTCTGAAACTTAGAACTTATAGGAAGTTTGTTTCTTCGGCTATTTGCAGCAAGCTTTCAGGCATTTAAAAAATATTTTTCTAATACATCAGTTTGTCTTGTGATACCAACTCTTCTACTTCTCCAGAGAGTTTGGGCTGTTCCAAAATTACCCTCACCACATGTCTAGTTCAGGTAAGCATGGAAAGTTTGGATGAATATCCGAATCTCTGTGAGGAGAAGTTCTGCAAAATTGAGCTGGAAGTATTTCAAGCAGTCTTACTTTGAAATTTCTGTCACTTCTGCTTCTGCTTGTATCTGTAAATACTGCAAGAATAACCTTTCCCATAGTATCTCATCACTTCAGATCTGGCAACATTAAAAGTAACAACACTTTTCTGAACATTTAGGCTATAGGAACAGATTTCTTTCAAGCACCGGAGAAAATTTGTGATTCTTATGTGATCTTCCTAGAGAAAACATTGGATTTTTTTTATTCAGAATTAGACAGCTTTAAACTAAAAAGTTACCGTGTGACAAGCATCATATGCAGGTGTAAAATGAGTTCAGAGCTGGTCAGTCTTACTTGCATGGTTGGAAAGCCATGACTCTACTCTGTACTTACCTGCGGTATATAAATGTACAGCAGAAAGGAAGGAGGTAGAAGGAAATTATCTTTTCCTCATGTGTTAGGTGAGGGCAGGTCAGGAGTAACCAAGCATTCCCCTCTAGTACTTCTCAGGTCTTTTTTGGTGTTAAACCAAGTAAATTGTTACAAACTTTTATGATGCTGTAAACTATTTGCTGCCATTGGTCTAATGTCTAAACTATACTCATTTGGCTGTTCAGTGTCATAGGGTTCATTAGAAATGTTACGTATCAGATTATATTCAAGTTTGGTTTTTTAATACTGTGTATATATGACCAATATTCATCGTTTGAAAGATTGTAGTCTAGCTTGCACAGCATGGAAAATGGAGGCAGGTGTTGCGGATCAGATGCACTCCAGAAAGAAATGAAATGCGCTGCCAGCAGGAAGACCTAGAAGTAGCGATTTTTCCCAGGCATGTTCTTTTACATATTCAACTGAATTTCTACTATGGACGACTGTTCCCAGAACATATGCAGGCCAAACTGTACACAAAGGATACTTTTAGCTTCAAGTTCCACTTGAAACTGAGATATTAAATTGACATAGGAGTGGTGAAAATAGACTCCATTATGCTATCCCATATGATATATTGGGACAGATGAACTTTTGAAACAACTGTTACCTTTCCGGAGACCTTCACATGTAATATAATCAAGAAACTAAGTGATGCAAGAAAAGACATGACCATATGCAGTCACTTGCTGACTTGAAGAAGCTCTTTTACCCTATTGCGTGTGGTTTTGTTGTTTCTAATAATATCCTAGTGATATTTCCTAGCAAGCTTTTATTTATGCAGGGAAGTCCTGTAGATAGCAGGTCATTGAGGATTACAGAATTAGAGTTAGATCTGTAGAAGTGGATTTGTAGTCATTAAATATGGATGTGAAGAGTTTGTCATTGTATCTGCACAGCTTTGGAATAGTAACTGTCTCCCATTCTCTTCTCTTTCTAACGGTCATGCCATTTCTATCCAGATAGGAAAACATTTCCAGAGACAGCACATCTCTGCCGTATAGGGTACAAGTAGCTTTTCCAAATCCCTGTTTTCCTTTGTCATCTGATCCAGCTATTTTGAAAGGTCTACGTACAGCAGGGAACAGACCCTGGGGCTTTCAGCTATCACAGAGTCCTAGAATGGTTTGGGTTGGAAGGGACCTCAAAGATCATCTAGTTCCAACCCCCCTGCCCTGGGCAGGGACACCTTCCACTAGACCAGGTTGCTCAAAGCCCCATCCAACCTGGCCTGGAACACTGCCAGGGATGGGGCAGCCACAACCTCTCTGGGCAACCTTCTCCACTAAGCAATCATCTACAAAATTTCAGAATGACACAAAGGAGGACCTTAGTTCTATGCTTAAATCCTCCTTGACAGCCATTGCACAGCTATTTAGATTTTCTGCCTTCATATCTCTCATCATCCAATCCTTGAGAGAAATTGAGCAACAGTTTGTAAAGACTGATAATATTTCCACTGAGACTGTATATTTGGTTGAAGACATTTTGCTGCCATCTGCTAGAAAGTGGGACTCTCCATGAGCCTTCTATTATTTTATTTTATCCTTTTAATTTTTTTATTGTGTAAGGTGCTATTACTAGTTGAAAAAAATAGAACCCCCCCCCCTACAATCTTCATAGCAGAAAGCCACTCCTATTTTTAGCGCTGCAGTCAATGGGCAGGAAATCACTGAAGCATCAAACTGTAACAGGCTGTAAGTTACTGTGCAGTGCAGGCTCCACACCCATGCGGATCTGTGACGTACTGTAAGTAGAGAATCACATATTCCTTATATGTGTAGTAACTATCAGGAATGAGAAATGAAGTACTGCATTTTAACACTTTAATTCTTAGGAACTCAGTCATCAGAACAACCTTGGAGTATGTTCTTAGACCCAAAATTAAACATAGTTACTGCTGTACCATGGTGCAAGTCTTCCCTCCTGCAGCTTGTTATAATGTGTATTTCCGTTACTTTTGCTTTGCTGTAATTCCATAAACTTCAGTGGGTTCACTGTGAACCTGAAAGCAGGATCAGGCCTTTAAGACCTGTCTGGAACCGCATGTCCTGTATTGCACAAACTAGGCAGAAATTGCTTTAAATGATAGCGCACTTTGTTCCTACTGGATATTAAGCTGGTACATGAGATTTCTATCATGAGAATTATGTAGTTATTATCCAAATGTTACTGTAAAATATAACCCTCTCTTAACATAAGAGAATAAACTGAAAAGGTTGAAACGGTCATCATATCAAGGGTCAAGTTAAAATCTTAAGGATAAAAGATTCTAAACAGCCTAAGAGTTGTTTAACAACGATGCTTGAAAATGCTTTATTTCTTGTATTGGGCTACAACCTAGGAAGTCTGCTATGATTTGGGCCAAGCTTCATCAAGAAATTTGCCTTTATGTGTGGCCTTCATAGAGATTGGATTATATACCTCAGGGCATAAATAAAATTGTGAATAACGGGCTGAGCAGCGTATTCCATATATGTAACAGAGAAATGCTGGGCAGGGAGATATTGCTATGAACAAAACAGAAGAGATTTTTTACCCTTCTCTTTGACCACAGGAGAGACATGGGTAACTGTACATGTAATTTAGAGTTGCCTGAAAAATTCAGTGGGTCAGTTCTGGTTTTATTTGCAGAAAGTCCTCAAATGCTGGACTAGAAAAGAGTGACTAAAAAGCCAGCTTTTAGACACATGAGGTAAGATGACCTCCATGAACCTTGCGCAGTGTGTTGTCTGTTCGGAGGGACACCACCAAAAGTCTAATATGGCTGCAACAGGTAGAAAAATTAAAAGGGCATGTGATAATTAATGCTGCTGAGTGTGGCTTTTGTAGGACTTAGGAAGTATCAAGTAACTCACTGATGTTTGCTGATGAGACTGCAGTTTTTGTTGATAAGGGAAACTGCTGTTGAGTTTAGGACATTTAACTTTTTATGGCAGACTGAACTCGCCAAGGAATTCTGTTTTATTGTCTATCTGATATAAAAAGATAAAACTGGAGTAAAGACTGAGGCAATGGTGATGTAGCGTCATTCCTGATCTCCTGCTTTGACTAGAGATATGACTGATGGTTGAAATTAATGCTACTTCCTAAGTACAAGTTATTCTGGGCTGGATGACATCTTTCTGCAAAGGAAAAGGCATAGGAATGTTACATCTGCTTTGTATTTTCATTACAATGGATTTCTCTGTTTTTCTAGTGCTCAGATAAACTGGCTTCAGGACACTTCTGGGCAGCAGCCCAGGACACCATATCCCTCAGCAGCCTTCGCTGTTTGTGTCCGTGCCCTGGGCGCGGATGTGTGACGTGTTAGCTGTGAGAGCAGCGTGGTGGGGACGGTCGAAAAAAACCATAAAGATGCGTCAGCGTGCAGATAAGAATAATTGCAAAAAACCCATGCGGCAGTTTACTTGTTATCCCCTCTCCTTACCTATAGTTTTTTCATCTGTCCCCCTTTATATCCATCAGTTGTGTGTTTAAGCACTTACTGCCCCTGAGCTGTACTTCAGCGGAGATAACAAACAGTGTAGCAAAGGCTAAAAGCAAAACCCAACAGCAGAAACGTTTATGTAGGTGTGTTGATTTTAAACACTTTTCACAGACACAGCAATATGTTTTCTCCTTTACAAGAATGCTCTGACTCACCACATGTGTGGCATTAGCTTCTTTTTTCATTACTTCCTCTTCCATTTTTATGGTTTTTCAGGCTCACAGGTCTAGTGCAACGGTGAACCTAGTGTGATTTTTATTCTTCTGTAATATTGTTGCATTTGGTTTCAATGGATGCTCTTCATGTACAGTATGCTCTTCAGCAGAAGATTGGAATTAGTGAATGTAACAAGAAGCACTTTAATTTTGCAGTGTTTTCATGTTACTATGTTGAGCACTTTTGTGTTCATTATGATTCTGACGTGATACTGGTGCATATGTCATAAGGAGCAAAGTTGGAAGATATCAAAAGCTTATTTTGAAAAATACTGAAAAATATATACAACATTTTCAATCTCATAATCCTGAATAACAAATGTAACAAATTATATTAATCACGGGTAGATTTTTTTCCTTTCTTGGATAAAAGGTCTTGTTACAACTACTTGGTACAAGTTGCTAATGAATGAACATTTGCATTCTGTCTTTCACTGTACATAGCTGTAGGAAACACAGGCATAGCTCAAGCCAAAATTTAGAAATACTGCTATCCTCTTTTTTCTTGAAGAACTAACGCTTTGCTTTGCAGAAAACCTATACACTAAGATTATTGATACTGTACCCAAACTCATGAAATAAAGTTCTTGGGTAATACTGGTCAGTCTGCTCATTATATGATCAATTTCTGAACAAAGCAACATGCCAAAATGGATTAAAAACCTGATAAATGCAATATGAAACTTCCTCTACCTCCATGAGCTGCTGTAGGAGAGGAATACCTACTGGCTGTTACTGTGTGACAGAACCATAATTAAGCTACCAAAGACATAGGAAGGGTAGCGAGATGAACAATTCACTTTCTTAATTTTTGCTAAAAGATAAAAAGTATATTTTTCCTTTTTTCATGGAAATTACAAATAGTGAAAGGAAGGGGGTTTTTGTTTTGTTTTTCATTGGGAAGTTTACACTGTTACTTTGTTTCCTTTGTCGTCTCCTGTCTCTTTTCGAAGAGAAAGGGCAGAAAAGTATTTTTTCCCATTAAAGGAAAATTAGAACTTATTTAAATAGTTTCACTGTTATCAAACATCAGGATTTTGTGAAAACAGTTTTTAAATGTTACAAAATGTTAAAATGTTACAAAAAAAAAAAATGTTCTTGAAAATAGTTTTGCCAAGACCCAGCACTTTGTGAGGAAGCCCAAGATCTGATCTCTGCAATTTGCTGTGTTATTCTTTTAACCTGGGCCCGATTCTCAGAAATGGGATGGCTTTACTGTGTGTACAGATTTGCATTGCAATAACCTTTCCATTTTCACCTCTGTAATACTCATGACTTCCATATCACATGTTTGAAAGCAAGTCAAGTGTACATTTAGAAATCAGGCGTTTAGGATCTTAACCATTAATCTGCCAGATGTGTAAAATGCCATTTGACTATTTGGCAGCCACCTCACGTCTGTAGTTGGTGTCTGAACTCTGGCTTCAGCTCAACCTGATCCGCTGCAGGGATGCTGTGCTCCTTGCTGGAGCAGGCTTGTCTCCACTCTGAGCATCCCAAACACATGGACCAATTCAAGGGAACAGCAACTGGAAGTGTTGACACACTGAGGCCAATAATTTAATTAAAAGTATGAACCCCTTCTTCCCTCAGTGAGGGCTTTTCAACTCCTGAAGTTATCTGCAAAAGTGGCTGGGTGTGTAGGACTGAACTGATTTTGCTGTCCTGGCCAGAAAAGTGATTTTGTCCCTTCAGCTCAGCGGTGTTTCTTGCCCGAGAAGTAAGCTGATCTACCCACGTCTCCAGCAATTAAAGTTCTTCTTTCTCACATGCAGCGCGATCTTTTTTTCCCCACTCTATGAATCAGTTTTCCCTTCCTGTATCACCCATCCAACCTCATGTCAAGGATTTCTCTGGTACCTCTGCTGCTCCCTGACTTTTTCCCACTCTTATCCAATCTGCTGCTTCTGTTCCGCAGTGACCTAAAATGCTTCCAAAAGGATTTTCGGTGTGGTCCCCTGTCCCCTTTCTCTTAGGTGAATGCCTTAAAGCTATGCTGCCCCTTTGCTCCAGAAACCCTATAAACAACAGGGAGGGGAGCGGGGTAAAGTCTGTCTTTGTTTAATGCCTTTCTCCAGCAAATCAACCGTAGGAGGTTTCAAAACTAAAATTTATATCCAGATGCTAACTATTTGCCAAAAGGCAAATTAGCTAATTATATAATGAACATGGAGTGCCTCACAAGCAGTTGCACAGGGCTTGGCAGCTCTGCCTTCCAAAGTACGTGAAACGAATTCCCCTGCAAAACCGGCCCAAACTTGGCCCTGATGCTGCTAATAACAGTTTGGAAGCACCGTAGCATAAAAGCATCAGGTAGGATCCTTTTTCTATTTTCTGTTAATATTTTATCTGTTTCCTGACTGTCTTCCCCTCTACTATTTTTTTTAAAGTTGATAAGAACTAATGATAATAAAAAAAAGAGGGCAGAGTGTGAGTACCACCAAATTCTTCTTGCAAATGTGAATGCAAGGCCGTTGGGTTTGTGGAGCTCATATTCAGGGTGCCATCTACTGGCATGCAGGACAGATAACGCTGTCAGGAGTCTTAATGGAATTGGGACAGCAAAGGATTTCTACCTGGAAATCCTAAGAGAGCAACTTTTGTAACTTGTACCTTTCCTACATATTCTGCAACGTCTCATTCATATTCTGCAGGATCTCACCATGCTCTACACTAAGACAATTAAATCTGGTGGTGGAAATGTTGAGGTTTGGGTTTTTTTCTTTTTTTTTATGGTGGTTCCTGTAATTTTAGCACCTCAGAAAGTCTCCTTGTAATGCTCTGATGTGTGTGAATTAGTTCCTTTTGGGGGGAAAATTAACTAAGATTCAACAAGATTAGAATAAATGTTTCCAGAAGTCTTTGCAGACCTGTCATCTACTGATTGTGTTCCTACTTGAGATCCAGGGCATGACTTTGTCGTACTATTAAACTTTTTTATAGCACACCATGTACTGACAACACCAGACAGAGCCTACCTAATTAAACTCATAATGCTCCTGAGAAGAGATATGTCAGAGTTTTATAGGTGGGAGATTTCAGAAGAAAATCTGAGAGATGTGCTCCAGCCAAACATTGGATCGGTGACAGAGCCAGTGTTGCTCTCGTCTCTCGAGTCTGATCAGCTCTCCAGCCTGGAGCCTACTGAAAATCTGTTGAGAAGCAATTTTGATTTGATACCAACAAGAAATACAAAATGGTTTGACTCTCCAAGTTTAGAAGGAGGAAAAAAATCATTTCCTAGTTAGAGCTGCTGCAGACCTTATTGCCAAAATGGCAAAGTGTCCCTGCGACATGGGTTTAGCGATGACTGCTCCGAAGGGTGGTGAGAAGTGTCTCGGGGAGGGAGAACACACAGTGCCGTCTACCAAAGGTCCACGTAAAGAGTTTTCCCCGGTGTCATATACCAGCTCTGCAGCAGAAATAGATACGCATACTCCTGAGTAGCAGGAAACAGCTTTAGCCAAATTTTTCTCCTCTCTTTCTGGGGTTCAACTTCTGTAGTGATCCTTGAGTAACTAATTCAGTGCAGGAAACAGCCAACAAGCATAAGCTTTTCTGTTGCTTTTATTAAAGTTAGTGTTTCTCTCATGGCACATAATGTTGATTGAATAATGGCTAATATTGAAGCACTTTCTTCTTCTCCTTTCTGTCTTCAAGAGTGCTCTGTTTCCTCATGTTTCCATATCTCTGCCTGTATGAGTTTACATCCCTCTGAAGATATTCAGAAGCCTTCTGGACATGGTCCTGGGCACCCACTTCTAGGTGTCCTCTACATCTAAAGCAGTTTCCTGTAAGGAATTGGTTTGTCAGGTCCAGGAGAGGGTGAAGCTATGGGAGCTGTGTCCTTCCACCAGCACAACGGCTGTGGTCCTGCCAGAGACGTGCAATAACACTCCTCGTCTCCCTCTGCCACCTTCACACCAGTACCGTATCTTCCTCTGCTCTGATACCTTCCTAGAAGTGGACTTTCTTGAAATCAGGGAATTCCATCTTTTAGAGTCTTCAGAGGTTGGGGAGCTGTCGCTAGAAAAAGTTGTGCTTTTCAAGCCCATTTCAAAAATGCTGATTTTCAACAGTTTATATTGTAACTGCACTTAAATGGATTTCCATTTCCCTGGCTCCATAGTTGGGAAACCAGCAATTCCAGCTTATATAGTATCTCTTCCTTACACATTTTCTCATATGGTTACATAGCAATATAAATAGCAAGTTTTCTTGTGACTCTTACCAGATTACTTCACCCACGATTTACGTAGGATGGTGCCACAGTGAACTAGGGGGAAGGAAAATAGAGCAAGTGTTGTGCATCACTGTCCTGATGTTTTGTACAGGAATTATAAAGCAACTCTTGCTGATGAAAAATGTTTTGGGAATTTGAATAACTAGAACGGAGTTTGCTGAGTTGCACTAACACAGAGAGAGGAGGTTGAACAGCAGCACTGCTAGAGAAGGTAATAATTCTGTACAAGTTGCCCCGGGTCCCTCCAAGGGCTTGAGAGCTGAAGTGTTCAGCCATTTCTTCATTTCAAAATTTTAAAAATGAACAGGGAAATAAAAATCCCATCCATGCCTTTGGTAGAACTGTAAAAAATTAATTTTATTAGACCAGGGTTTAAATTTAGGACACTAGCAGGGTTGCAGCACGGTCCTGTAATGCACTTGTAACATGCATGTATTGAAGTGTGGAGGTAAGATATGTTAATTGGCTTCACAGCATGTCGTTTTCCTTTGCAAGATTTAAAATGTGTAGCGTGAGCAGGGCCAAAGACAAAGTGTAGTGGCTGCCAGCTGGACGTGACAGAGGCTTGCAGGGAGATTACACCATAGAGGAGAATGGCTTTTGAGATAAGGATAATCTTTTACATAAACTAACTCTTCCAAGGCAGTTTGGATGTGTGAGTGATAAGGACAATAATAAAACTACAGGCTGACACAGCTGATAGTTATCCTGGTGTTCAAAGATGATCAAGATCTTGCCAGCAAGATAACTCAGCTTCTTCTCCTGACTACAGTGACATATAACTGGCATTGATACATTTTTGTATGAAGGGTCCCTAGATTAATGCTCTTATTTTATGTTCTTCAGGTCAACCCAGTAACCATGGAAAGGTCTACAACTTCTGATACGGCCTCTGAAAAGCCTAATCCTTCCCACCACAGTACGGGGGCTGTTCAAATGAGGATCAAAAATGCCAACAGTCACCACGATAGACTGAGCCAAAGCAAATCTATGATTCTGTCTGAGAACATGAAAGTCGCTGAGCCTGTAAGTAAAATGCTCCTAATATTTTCTGAGTCTTCCAATTTTTTTTAAAACTACAAAATTATCTTAAGTGGGATTAAGATACTGGTTTCATGATCAGGCCTTGCAAGGAGGGATTTAAGGGCGCTAATACATTTGTAGGAGTAAGGTTAGGCATTAGAATAACAATCTTCCTTCAATGAAAGACAGAATTTGGCTTTGGTGGCCGTGATCATAGCATCTACTCAGCATTTCAACTCTCAAGTGTTAGAGTACTTAAGTACAGCTGCTGTAGAGAATAGCACTTACGGTATCAGTTATAGGTCACAATTTCTCAAAAGGCAAACTTTAAAAGCAGACAAAAGAAAAGAAATGGAAATTACAACTCTGTAAATAAAAAGCAACTTTGTCCATAACAAAAATGGGTCTTGCTGTAAGAATGAATGAATTGTAAAAAGCCAGACACGGAAGTTACTATTTTAATAGTTTACAGAGTTGGAAGAGTTGAGTCATTTTTTATCCATTGCCATTTTTTTTTTTTTAAATTAAATAGTTAGTGATGAACTCTATTGCCAGTTGCATCCCTGCCCCTGTACTCCTTCTGAGATACTAAACAAACTGATTGGTATGAGTCTCCCCTGGTTAATTTTCTTCCATAATGGTGGCAACTTGCAGCTGAGGCCATATGATGTTACAAAATTATTTATGCAATGTTAGCCACTTTTTGGACTCCAGATCCATTTTATTCTCAGAGAATGCAAATGAGGGGGAAAACTCTGTTAGCTGGGGACAGAGTCCCAGGTCTCAGTCACTTCTCACAACCATGCCAACCATTAATTTTTTGTTTTGTTGATGTAATGGATTCCTATGAAATATTCAGCTTTCTAACAAAGTTATTAAATGGAGGAAGCCTACAATAACAGCTGTATTTTCTTCCCTTTTAACTCAAAGTTCAAACTCAAAATTCAGACTTATTTAGAAATACAGTATATTAATTTAGAAATACAGTATTTTAATCATTAATTTCTCTGGTATAGCTTAATTCTTTTCACCTCATAGTTCTGGAGGAAAAAATCCATTTGGATCTTAGCAGCTGATAGAATACTCATTTACCTTCTATTTAAACGATATTGTTTGCCTCAGACACACTGTACATGTTTCTTCCTTTTTATCTGACGTGAACTGTTCCTCCATTACAAACCTGAAACGATGCTTATAGTAATTTACTGGGAATACTATAATGTATTATCAGGAAGAACTGTACCTTTGAAAAAGTTTAAAAGTTAAGTATATTTAATGATGCCTAACATATTTTATTGGCTGTGTTTAACAAAAGGCACTAGGCTGCAGTTGTTTTTGACAAGCATGAAAACATCACAGCATGAGACTGCAAAAGGAATTATGTAGAGAAATTACAAGTGATCCATCTCTCAATGAATTATCCACCTCAATAGCCTGCAGAACTCAGCTACCAATTAACACCTACTTTATTACATGTTGGGATGTACTTAATAACTTTCATGTGTTTATGCACTATTACCTTGACTGATGCCTCTTGTACAATTAGGCATAATTGGCATATCAATATGCAAAAGTTAAAAGGATTAACCCTCTTAAAACTAATGAGCATTTCTGTATCCAGCTGCTAAATGAGACAAAATTAGCATTTTTCACTTTTGGGCAGGATTTTATCATGCAGTTTCTCATTGTTGATATTACCTTGTTACATAACTTTAGTTTTGGGGATAGTATGCTGGACTGTTACAGAGCAAGGGCTCTAAAAAGTTAAATTAGACATAAATATTCACTGCCGCATTCCAATAACCATAGCAGGTACAATATATGTTCATTGGCTGAGAGCTGAAAAGTTGCTTTGTGTTACATTTGTTTAGTAGCTAATTATATAAAAGTGGAATTTTACTGAGTATATGTCATTTTACCAAGCAAACTTGGCTCCGACATAATAGATTGAAAGCTTGCCATGCTACTAATTTCCTTTCTATTTCAATTCTTTTCATCTCTTTTTGCCATGCAGAATTTTCTGACTAGATATTGACAGACTGAAAGTGTTTTGGCGTATTTACTTAAATAAGCCTCTTAAAGTTGTTTGCTAACGCCCAAACTAAAAGCAAAATTCCTGAGGATCCAAACATTTTCAACTACGTGTTTTAAATGTGATGAGATTCAAGCTAAAAGACCAGCGAAATATCAATTGCATTTATCAATTGCATACTGATGTATCTGAATCTGTGCATGTGACTCGTGAAGGATTTGGGGGAAAGTAATGGAGTAGTCTCTGTCTGTCCAAGTGTCTTGAAAAAGCAGGGTCCAACTGATACACACACACACATACGCATGTGTGTGTGTATATATATATATACACGTTTAGTAATCTTGTTTTAAAATTTGTGATGCTCTTTTCCAGTGCACTTATATACACAGTCTTCACTTTTGCATTTAAAAGCATGCAGATCCCTGCTAAAAGACACGTATTACCAGTATGTTAAGTACAGCCAATTATTTTGTGCTAGAAGATAAAAAGGATTTATCCTGATTTTTCAATCTGGAAACTTTCTGTTTTCAACAGTCTGCCTCTGTTTGGATGATGGATATAATCTGTCAGGTATCCACTGATTATGCTTATTTTCTAATTTACATTGACTGACTATTTTTGTCGTATCATCAGAGAGATTTTTCTCTTTAAAAACTAGAAATAGCTAATAGGGGACTCCATATTACTTTTTTGCCACCCATATTAGGCATGTGCACCATACTCTACATTCTATTAATAAATGGGTCAAATCCTTTTTACTCAACTTATGCAAAACCTACTGACTTCAGTGGATTACAGCAATCAGCATTTGGCACAATTTAAACAATCAATAGAAATATTTATTTCTCAAACATATTTGGAAAAAAAAAAAAAAGAACACTTGGGACAATAAAGGGCAAAAACCAGGCACAAAACTAGAAAGATGGCTGGTGATTTATCGAGAAGAAAATACGTAATTTTCTCTGAGGGATTTGTTGTATTCTCAAGCATTTGCTGTGATGCTCGTAAGCACACCTGGGGCTATACATATGAAGGTGGACAGATTATTTTCTATAGTGTGACAAAGAAGGATATGCATCATACATCAGTAGGGCCATATGCACTTGTGCATTTTATAGTAGTGAAGATGCAAATGGGGAATGCATAAGCTAACCGATGCAAAAGCTAAATGTAGATTCTTGGGGGTTTACGTTATTTATTTCGATGGAAATGCTTAAGCTTTGTGCAAAGGTTGAAATTGATAATAATGTAGAGTTTAAAGAGCACAAATCACGAAGCTGGACACAGGCTGTGGTAAGCAAGGGCTCGTTCTCTGCTTAATGTTAGTGTCTGAACTAGCAATGTAAATGAATATTTGCTATTTTCATCTGTTAAACCCCAGGGAAGTGCATTTTGCTTCATTCAGAACAACTTCAAACAATGAAATGTCTTTTTTTATTGGCGTCTATATTAAGAATTAGAACCTATTTAGACATTCCAAAATGTTAATGTATTAGAGCTTTTTCTGATTAGGTTAAACAAGCTGGTAGGTTTATTTATCTCTCTAATACATTATCAGGGAAACGGGAAGCAATCTTCTTTTGTTTCTTACTCCTGTGATCATAGAACACTTGCCAAAGTTATGGCTAGCCAAAAAGACAGAAATAAAATTGCTAAAAATATAAGCCTTCTGTTTAGCAGAGTTTTTGAGCCATATTTTGAAATTGCAGGGCTTGTACATGTTTACTTCAAATCAAGCTTATAGTCAAGTTTGAGGCTTTGTTTTTATAGATTGTCCTGAAGTAGATCCTGATATTTAATTAAAATGACACTAAATCACATTGAATTGATAAGACTTGGCATCTCAAACAAAGGTAATTGCCCGTATTGGTTTTGTACAAAAATAGAGCTGCTTGGAAAATGTGCAGCCAACACAGACTGTCAACTCCATTTATAGATCAATATGTGAAAACCATTGATCAGGCAGGCATGTGTAACAGTAACACTTTGCATTTATTTGTTGTTTTTATACCATGTTAAGGCTTACAGGATTATCGGCTTCCAAAATATTTTGACTTCCTCGTAAATATGTTATCTGTTTAATGTTAATTACCAGACAGGCTCCAGCCCTCTTTTAGAGTATTTTCAGTTTCATTGCTATGGGTAGTTTTAGCTGAAAATGGATTATTTCAATCTCTGAGAGATCATCAGAGCTTCTTTTAGAGTATAGTTTATTTAGGGAAAGTTTTTGAAGATTCTTCTTTTTTTTCCCCAGTTTTCTTTTTTCCTGGAGGAAAAAACAAATCTTGACAAAATATTTCTAAAAGCAGAAAACCTTCTCCTATCATAGTTGTATACATTTGAGGTGGTGGTGGGAAAATATTCTCTTTATTGTGTTCTAATAGTAACTGCCCAGGCATTATTCTCTGCAAATTTTATCGTCATACACTAGTCCATTATAGAGGCATCTGCTTTTATCTCTGTAAGGAAATAGCTGTGTTCCCTTCAAGGTGTTGCACAAATCATAGAATAGCACTGGGACAGGTGCAGAAAAAGGTATGAGCCTCCCATGACAGGTGTGGTAATTGTTAATAAATGCAAGCTTACACCTTGTTCGCTCCAAATATTTCAGGGTGGGTATGAAAGCAGTGAGTCCATAAACACAGTCCAGTTTTACTTCTTGAACGTGAATATTGTCCAAGAAAAAAAAAAAAAAAATCTGCTGAGTAACATTAGTTGTTCTCCTTTCTAGTGCAGGAAAATGAGAAATGAAGTGTGTCATATGTGCCCTTACTGTATTCGAACTAGTTTTGTGCTTTGAAAACCTAGATCTGCTCTCTGGTGCGTGTGGTGCCTGCAGACTGACTCGTTCGGCCCTTGACTCCGGATTTTCAGCCATTTCGTGTGCGGGTCCCACCTGAGGAGCTGCTCCGGCTCCGGGGCAGGGGTCCTCAGCCTGCACTGGGCACCGCTCCCAGATGTGCCCCTACGTGCTCCTCTATGTCCTACATACCATAAACTCCTTTGACTTAGAGGCTGAAAGTAGAATATGAATGCATTAGAGTATTTTAGGGTTCAGTTTACCTTCAGTGAGCAATTTTTCTCAATGGAGCAATGCAAGTTGCCTCGCAACCCTTTTTCAGGATCAACATTTTGTGTGCAGGCGTATTTTCAGGCTCCGAATGAGTCTTTTGTTTTTCTGAGTAATTTTTTTCCTTTTTTTTCTTATATATGCCCTGTGAGAAGGTACTCTTTATTATATATTTGTATTATAGCACTTCAACTGAAATAATCTTGGCTAAAAAGGAAGAAGTTAATTTTATTGTTAAACTCCCCATTTATTTCTCCTCCAAACATTTTCACTGTACCATTTCGGCTGCGTAGCTTGATAGGCAGCATCATAATGAGATCATAGAAAAAAGAAATAACCAGCACCTATTTCTTCTTAAAAGCGAGGATAAATTCATTTCAGCTCTATTAAGGGAGTGGTGAATGTAACTGGTTTGGCTTCCTTGTTAAACCAAACTGAAGTTCAGACGAGATATTATATGAGTCGGAATTGCTGATTTTGACTTTTACTCAGTGTGACAGAAGGGTAGAAAAAAGGTTCAAAAACCTCCAGGTTTTTTTTCCCTTTTTTTTTTTTTTTCCCAATCTTACATTATCTCATGCTGTGAAAATCTTTACTCTATTTACCAAGCACAAATTAGTCTTGCCAAAGGTTCTGAAAGTTTGCTACTTCAGCTTAGATCCTAAAACTTCAAAGAGAGATGCAACTCCACAAATTAGTGTATGTATGTGCTCTGCCATGGCTATTTTAACTTGAACTTAACTAAATTCGTTTATAATTTAGTGCTGATTGAACGCTGCCATAAACGTACACGGGATACATTTTTTAAAGTTAGTCTTCTGATTACTAATTTGAATAAAAAACTCTAACCTTGTTAGCATCTGGACTTATTTTCATAATAACAACCCCTTCAGAACCTACAAAGTAATGAATAATTGACAACAAATGAAATGTTTTGATAGTTGTCGGCACAAAGCATGTTTAATGTTTTGTGTTGCTTCCTAGCTAATTATGTAGATGACACATTTGTCAGACCTTGACTGCCATTAGAAACGTGTTTCCAGAGGGGAGAAAAACAGGCTATTCATAGAGTAATTAACTAGAATGCTCAATGACCTGTGAGAGATTCAAATGGCTGCCAGTTCAGACATTGTTTTGTTACAGAAGCAGAGGGGTAATTAAAATTCCAAATTACAGTGCTATGATGAAGCATTTGTTTGTTGACAGTATACTCTTACTCTAGTTTGTTAATTCTTTTTTAAATTGCTTCTAATCCATTTTATAGCTTTAGGAGTTCCGTCTTTGAATTTACTGACAACTAATATTATGGTAAATTGTTCTTCGGTGGAGTACTGCGGGCTTGGCAGTTTCATGGGAGCACAAGGTGGGTGGGATAGAATCGCTGTTCTTTCCCTAAACTGACATACCATGTGCTGTCATCGAGACGCGGCTAACGCGGCACATCTTGTGAAATGATATGTTCATAATTCTGCGTTAGGGAAGATGTCTAGTTAGGGGAGGAAATGGTTCAGATGAAGTAATAATAATCAAACAAATTGAGGAAGGTGTCCTAAAACGTTAGAGGGAAAAGCCCTGATAGGTTGGGGTGAGGATGACCGTGGGTTAGGTAAGCACTTCGGGAAGCTGAGGTCTGCTCGATAACAGAGAATCGGAGGACAACCGCTCGCATGAGGAAATCAAGCACAAAATATGAAGAACGGGGCGTTTCATGAGACTCGACCGTATCTTTGCCGACGCCCTTCGCAGGCAGTAAGGGACACGACAGGAGAAGACGTCTTTTCTCCTATAAACGGGGACTCTTTGCAAGTCCAAAGTGTTAAAGTTCTCTAAACAATGAATCAACCGCGAGGCCGAGCGAAATATTTATTTACTTTGCCAAAAGTGAGAATACGGTTTTGTTAAAGCGATCTGACAGAAGTAACATGGTGTTTGATGCAGGAGAGCTGACAGCGGCATGGAGTGAGCGCTGATTATCCTGAAGACACTGTCAGCTAGGATTGATTTCCACTTTCTCCGTTTATGTAACGGTTCCTGTAATACAGCTGACCCCAAATCACGTTACCTTGTCATTTCCCTGCACGGATCAAGAAGAGATGAGCTGAAAATAGCTAGGCACTGACCTTGAACTTGCCAGAAAAGTGAGAAGTGACAGTGGGGGAGCGAGCTGCAGCCGGCGGTCCCCGCACAAAGGCGCGGGCGGTTGCTCTGCGGTTGCGGCAGCACAAGGGGGCAGAGCAGCACTAGAGATTACAGGTGAAGCAGCTGATGCTACAGAAGCAGGAGGCTATGCCAAATGGCTTGGCTTTTTTTCTTTTTTTTTTTTTTCTTTCCCCCCCCCTTTAAAAATTGGGGAGATGCTAGCTAGAAGAGCGGCTGACTCCCAAAGGTTGACGTTGCCATCAGCCGGCGCTTGAAAATACAATTCTTCGAAGCGGCGCTTAATAGTGAAATACCTTCCGAACGGAATGCATTGCTAGGAAGTTTTGCATCCTCGCTGTGAATATCTCCCCGTTGTTTTCCTCGTATCTAGTGAAAGAATGCAACATTTGTATTATCATTAATAGAGTTGTCTACAATTTGGGGGAGGTTTGACAAGACCAGCACGTTCCTCAAAGCCTGCAAATCCCTTCCATTTTCATAGAAAGCATGGTGTAAATATTTAAAAATATTTTTAAGCTGATAGGACAAAGTGAAAAAGGGTAAAAAAAATAGAGAGGGGTGGTTTTTTTCTTCAGATGTGGCATTTCTCTCTGTCATAATGTATAGCTTGGGGGAGGGGGGGAAGAAAACTTAGTTGTGAAAATATTATTTAATTTGCCATCTAAGAACCATGCTCCACTTCTTTTGTTTCACATTTTCTTTTCATCTGGGCTTGCCTCTTCACAGCCTTTTTTGTCTCTGAGGCTGGCAGTAGCTGTGGAGACAGGAGAGGCCAGTGCTGGCTCTTCTCAAGGAGCCCGTGCTTTGGGATGTTCCCCCTTGGGGCGAGAGCTTGGGGCAGGCCCGGGAACACTGTACTCCCCCTTTAAGGTGTCTGCCCAGAGTTCCCACCTTCACTTGGTGACACCAAGGCACGTGTGCCTTCTGGAAAGGCGATGATGGGCAGTCCAGCCCAGACCCTGCTCTTCTGCCTAACCAGTTGATGGGTCCCTTAAAACGCGATCCTTTGCCTCAAGGGAACATCAGATGCTGCGGTGCAGGGTGGTTTGAGCACTCTTCCCTTCAATCCAATGCTACCTACTGTTCGCTCGCCCTTTTAGGTATCTTTGGAAAAGCAAAACAGTATTGCATTTCTTTCCACTGGTGAATCCCTTTTTTGCTTCAAGATATTTAGAGAAGTAAGCCATGGTTTTCCAAACTGATAGAAAAGCAGATAAAGAAACACTCAGAAAATATCTTCTGGGGTAGTGTTAGTAGTTCTTCAGAAAACGCAGGGAAATGCAAGGGGTAAATACATATTTCTTCTTTTGAAATTATTGATTTTACTGTCACCTATAGAATACTAGAGGAAGTCTATGCTAATGTCATTTTTGGCCTCATCACATAAGATGTGATATCTCGTTCAAGAGCAGAGAACAGGTGCTGACTGAGGTTGTCATTTCCCAGTCGTAACTGCTGAGTGGGGCTGTGTAACCAACAAGTTTAGAAGGAAAAAGGGAAAAAAGACACTCCTCCCCCCCCTTAATTCTTTCTACCAACAATGTGCAAAGATTATGAATTTGATGTAAATGAGTCAAATTTTAAGAACTCCAAATGTTCCTTTCCTTTGTCTTAGCTTGTTCAAAGCCAAAGGACAATCATTGGGTTGGATCAAGTGCTTGTAGCTCAAAACTTGCTTGTTCCAAAACTCTGCAAAATGTAGCCTTTCAGCTGTCCTCGTAAGGCAACTGAGCAGACTAAGAAAACCTAGACATGAGATTTTAACCAACCAGAACCCCCTGAATAGTATTATTTTCTGTAATTTAACATCTAATTCAAATTGCGACGATCCCAGTGCTTTTGTATCATCATTATTTCATAGGCCATTCCACACATCCTTGTGTTTTTTGCTAGTAGGAAAAACTTATTTCCTGCATCTGGTCTGACTGTGCTTCTCAGGCTTCTAATTTTTCTGCTGTTTTATCCTGTAAACAGTGGCACTCAAATATATAGACATGTTAATGATACCGAAGTTACTACCCTGATGCTAAATGTCCCAACGCCCTAAAAAGCTACACCTCTGCTTCAGGAATGAGATAGCAACATGCCATGATGTTAGAAAGACAATATTTTGTATATGTAATATTTCACTTGCCTTCCATGGTAGCCTTCTGTTGTATTTACTTATTGCAAGCAAGTGGACCAGGAACTGGATTGGAATTTGTCATGTTTCCCTGGTCCCAGCTTGGACATTGGCCTGCCAAGAGATTTTTAATCCCTTCTTCTGTTTCTCTACCTGTAAAATGGGGCTGAGGATGATGCATAGCTCCTTTGCACACACTACAGGGTCTGCCTCAGAGCTGGGTCGACTGTCACGTTTCAATCACGCTCATTACATTGATAATTCTATTCTTATCGTATTAACTCTGTTAATTGAAATAGAACTATTCCACAATTATGCTAGTGTAACTGAGAGGGAAACCTGGCCCCAGGTCCTGTACGTTTTGCTTATCTATATTCTCTGTGCTTCACTGTTTCACTATTTTTCATCAAAAAAAGTCTTGTTTTGGCTTCATCATTAATCAGTTCTGTTCCCTTGATTCTACACCCACGTGCTTTTAGTGGCATTAGGTTTCTCTGAAGGCTTTCATGTTTTATAGTCTATATTTCAAAAAGTATGCTTAAAAGTATTGTTTAAAAGAGTCTCTTTGGCAATATGTGTCAGTGCACACCGTGTCAAGGAACATAAGCTGTGGAATTATATTCCTCCTACGCTATTTTTATTAAGTACTGTATTACGGCTAAATTGTGGCTTCTAACACGTTTCCTTTCAAAACGCCGTAAGATTTGAAATATGTAGGTACTGAAACTGAGATGATATCAAACTTCCCGTAGCTAGTCTTGGGCACCTGACCTGCATAGTTTCCCACAGGGGAAAAGTAAGCTCCATTTCTTTAAATTTCCAATGAGAAGGGACATGTGTCTCCTTGCATTGGAGTTACATTATATCACATCATGTGACACAAAGTGACCCAATGCAACATGACAGGAGAGGTAAAGAACCAGGGTTTTTTTGTTTGTTTTGTTACTGCAGTGAAATAATTACACTACCGATGCAATGCAATGGGGATCAAATTATTTTGTGCATGCCCTAAATACATGGGCTACTGCACAATACATGGACATGCTTACTAAATGTTGTTTAATGCACTGAGAAGAGGTTTTAAAACAGACAGTAGAGCGTCCTTGTTAGGCAATGTGCCTATTCTTAGACAAATAGTTGACAACAGCATTCCCCTGCCCTAAATCAGATCAAATTCCCTTTGAAGTCAGCCTTTTTTTTTTTTTTTTCAGGATCTGATCCAGTCATGTTAACATGGTGATATTTTATTTTCTGTTTGATTTCTTGTTTGGTGAGGTTCATAGTCTTTATGGAAATAGGTCTTGATCATCTGTGATTTTGTGTTTATGGGTATACATGCATACATACACAGCCATGGCAAGACTGGAATTGAAACCTTCCCCCTTGAAGAGCCCAAGACCCTACATCTTGGGAGAAAGAAGGAGCTTCATTTTTCAGTAGAAAGCCTGGGGAAAACAGGAAAAAAAATTTTTTTCTTTGTATTTTGGAGACCAATACTACTAATTTGTGTTTATTACTTTAGGACAGTACTGAATATGCCTAAACTTTAGAAACAGTTATGCCTTTCTTTTCATGATTATTGACTGTCTGAGCTGCCACATATTCCGGCAGTTACAGTAAAAAGTTGCATTTAAGAGTATAGCCAAATCCCAAATAAAGAAAAAAAATGTGCTATCCTTTCTAGTCTCTGAATCTTCTCCCAGTTTTGGAATCAAATTTGAATGATTGCGAAATACCCTATCCCATTTTCCCTTACTTCCCTCCACCCCCCCCGAGCTCTGCAAGAAAGATTGTTTTCCTGGATATTTCATCCATGGCCAGAACTGGAAGTACTGCAGCTGTGATGAGCGAATCTGTTCTCATGACATCTCTAGCCCCAAGGCAGGTAGAAAACCCAGATGAGCATCCAAACTCTTGTGTGTTTATTTGGACCAAACCTGGGGTTTGGACCAACTGAGCTTCACATCAGCAGTTCTGTCATCTTTAAGAGCTCATTCTTCTTGATTGTGGTCCTGAAGTCAGACTCTTACTTTATAACCTCATTACACACAAAAAACAATGTTTAAAAATTAAAGTGCCAGGTGCCAACTCTTTTCAGTAGTTGGCTACTTCAACTTTGAGCTTTCCATTTTTTATCAGCAAATGATAAACTGAAAATTCAGTGTTCCCAGTTTAGATCTTTCTCAAAATTAAAGTGTAAATCTAAAGTGGCCACCTGTAAGCACTAAAACCTGAAGACATTTGGACACAAGTTAAACAAATTGTTTAAAAAAACTGCCAGTTGCATCAGGTTTTAAGAATAACTTTGCAGGCAAGATCCAAAATTTGTGTTTTAACATTTTCAGGCCTGATTTTCTTTTAGGGGGGGAGTGATTTTTTTTTTATTTTATTTTTTTTTTTTTAAATCAAGACATTGAAGAGCTGGGAAAAGAAATAACGTGACTGTAGATAAAGTGTTGCAGAAGAAGAAGGATGACACCACCACGCAAATCTCAAAAGCCTGGGAAAGGTCGGGGCGATGGGCTGGTAGTTGAGAAAAGCACAGAGCAAGGAGAGAGCCGAGGGATTTGGAGGCAGGTGGGCTGGAAGAAATGGGGTGGGAAAGGGAAATTTGCTGCAGCTGAGTGGAGCTGTGGGCCCTGGCTGGAGAAAGGGTCGTGCTCCTGGTCTGCAGTGCTGGTGCTTTGCTAGCAGCCTGGGAAAATGCTCCTCATCTAGTCTGTGGTTTAGCTGAAAGCTAGGCAATGCACGTCCAGGTAGGTGTGGACTTCTACATACGGTGGTTTGTAGGAAATCTGTAATGGCACTGAATTTGGCTGAAATTCCTAATCCTCCGGTCTTGTGGGTCGTATGATTTTTACGATGATCTGAACGAGAGAGACATCCTAGTATACTCTGAGCACATTACGCGCCCGTGCACCGCCAGTTCCTTAAAAACTGCCGTTGTTTTCCAAGAATGTCTTTTGAATTTATTTTTTTCTTCCTGTAAGTTCTTTCATGGTTTTACGGCAGATGAGCCCGATTACATGAAAGTTTACCTTTAAAATACTTCCCATTTATCACACAGTTTCCTTACCTAGAAAATCCCAGTGCAGCCACTGCTAATGTTTGATAAGATTTGTACCTGGTAGATTCTAAATTACATTAATGCGTAAAGCCGGCGATGCCAGGCTCCCTATTGTTACAGTTATTAAAGCTGTAACTGAAATGATATCTTTCATATTGATCTTCAGCTAGCAGCTCTTATCCAGAAGCTTTGTTTCACATTAAAGACACTAATGATTGTCTCCACAAAATGAGCAGCTTAATAGTTAGAAAAAGTTAAATGGAAAAAAGAAAAAAACTTTGATAGCCACCTTTGATAGCTCTTCATTCCAACATCTCTCATAGCCACAAAGTGCAAGCCAAGCATTAATAGACCTTTTAATAAAATGACTTAAAAGAAATCAATGGGATTTCTCACAAAGCCTAATTTCCAGCAAGTTATATTATTTAAATGTTTGTATTCCTTCTGAACAGCTCATGTCCTCCCATAGCTACCAGAGTTTTTCCTGGAATTTCTCAGGGTATCTTCCTAGGCTTTTCACTTTTTATTTTCAGGGGTCTGGTTTTGATTTATTCCCTTATTGAAATTTTTAAAAAAATGGGGAAAATATAAGCCCTGTACTCTGCCAAGGCTGGCAAAATTTCCTGAAGACACTGAGACAACAGCAAAATGTTTATTTGTGGGGTGGAGGGGGAAGTCTAGTTAGATATATGCTAACTTAAGTACATTTTTGAGTAGTCACAGGTACTTTGGTTCCTTCACGGACTATAAGAAATCCTTCTCTTTCCTTACCTTCAGGGGAAACTGGTATATCCTACCAGTACAGCGCTCTAGCTGCACTTGTGATAAATGTATCTGCAAGACAGGAGGCTTTGGCTTAGGAAGGGGTTTGTGGGTGAAGAGAATATTATTGCACTTGCTTTTTTTTTCCTGGGACTTTTGGGTGAGTTTTCTTTTAGTTTTTAGTTTGCTTGTCTGTTTTGGTTTAGGGTGAGGAGCAGCTACTGGATTTCCTTTTGTATTTAACTAGATTCCACCCCCCCCCCCCCCCCGCCTTGATTTTTGGAGTGCAACATAAGTGTTTTCCATGAGGTCATGTAGTGTAAGCGGAGAAATACAGGTGAAATCTTTATGTTCTCCTAGCTCATTTATTGTACTTGATATGTGACGTGTATCTATTTAAAGACTGGTATCCAAGGGAAGGACTTTTTTTTTTTTTTTCTTTGATGACCAGCAGCAAACCCACAAATCGTTCTATTTGCAAAAACCAGGTCATATTTATTATTTCACATCAACAGAGGTATAGTATGCTGGCAAGGTAGAACATAAGGTATCAAATTAATTTACACTGCTATAAACTGTAGTTCAACAGAGATGATACCCTACTTGTTCACTGTGGGATGGCTTTTCCCTGATAAGCTCTAGTCAATCCACAGCAATGATTAAGTCAAACACTTCACATGTTAAATGTTAATATAAGAAATCATGGGGGTGAAAAGAGAGAGGGAAAGGAAAGAAGATCACGGTGAGGAAAAAAAAAACCCAAACCCACAAAATGACAACAGAAAAGAGTAGACTATGCAGAGGTTTGCAGCTACAAAACTTTTCCCTCTTTTCTCAATATCACATGGGGATTCAGCCCTTATTTCTGTCGCGTTTTTCCCAGGCCGCAGTGGAAGAGCCTGGATTAAGCTAATGCAGGGACATGTTTTGGCCGCTTATTATTTATTACAATTTTAGTTCCAGGTTTCAAAAACAATTAGGGAAACTGCTTAATAGGAAAATGACTCTAATTACTTGTTAATTGAGGTTATCTGCTTCACATTATTCAAAACGTAAATTGTGTTGACACTTGTACCCAGATATGATTACTTAATAAACAGACTGAAAATGCATCGTGAATGCACACATCCCCAAAAAAGAGGTGTTTTATTTTTCAACTCTGGTTTGCTCATCTGAAAGATGTTAAAAAAAAAATATGTATTAAGCTCAGTTATAGCATGTTAGTTCAAAAGTATAAATTATATGCTTCAGAGAGTGAAAAGATGGAGTACTGAAATTTAAAAGTAAAAGAGTTTATTAAGCTTACATATATTATGTTCAGGTAAGGTTTACACACAATAAGAAACAGTGCCACATACAGTATGGTGTTACCTCCTGAATAAATAATTTAGTTGATAAATCAAGTATCTGGATCAAAATAAAATACCAATGTTCATATTTGTCATATTAGTATTTGCTCTTGTGTTTGCTTTTTGGGGATCTACAAAATGAGGAGGAGTGTTATTTTTTGAAAAACAAACTCCTTTGGGGGTGAGAGAGACAGGGTTCTGAACAAGATTATATTTTCTAGAGCAAGGTAATTCTATAGTTTGAGAATAAAACCAAAGTATCCCCTTTCCCTTTTACAATAGTGTGCTCTGGGACCTCTATTTTTTTACAGAAATATACAATCCCTATTTCTAAAAAAGTCTTAGGCCACGTTTTAGATTTCATAGTAACTGAATGACTCATGACATATGAGGAAATCTGTGTATTTGCTGGCCACGTCAGTGTGGGTAGGATCAACCATTTTTAAAGTATTGGTTTTGGGGGTTTTAATTTTTTTTTTTTTTAAATGTAGCTTGCAAACATCATAATTTCCTTGGAAAAACAAAAATGTTAAAAAAAATAATAAGGAAAGATGAAAGGTAACATTTTTGTTCTAAAGACGTGGCGAGAGAGATTTCCCTGTTTGAAATGAGAGAGACACCTTGGTTCAGGCAGAGAAGCTGTGATTTCAGCCTCGGAGTCCATTTCTGTGTCTTGGACTCTGGATTATCAATTGCTGAGGCGTTTTTGGAAATGAGAACCTCCACAAGCCACAGTGGTCAGGCAAGGAAAGGGGGAAAGCAGGAAGACTGTGGAGAGTGGAAAAAAGTTAATTCTTCAGATAAAAGGAGGCTGACTGCACACTTCACGGGATTATTTATTTCTTAGTATGCAAGCCTAACTCTTCCACCTTCAATTTTTGGACTTGTATTTTCCTTAGCTGAATATGTCTTTAAGGCATTTCCTACAGAAATACTATTCCTCTCTCCTACTTCAGATTTTGCCAAGAAATGAGGGAAAGTTGCAAAGCCCACAAGGATGGAAGTTTTAGAGCTGTGTTTGTGCCCATTAATTTTCTCTTCTATGATATTTTCCCATTTTCACTCTGTTTGACATTGAGCCTGAGCTTTGTTCCTGACTTGTAGCCTATGGCAGTGGAACGGGGAGATGAGACATCACGGAGATGTAGAGCACACATAAAAAGAGAAGATGTGTAAAAACTGAAATGACATGGCAGCTGAAGCAGCTTGTTGCTCAGCTTGGTTGCATGTTTGAGTGGAGAAAGCGAGGTAAATTGTGATATGTAAGAGAATAACACTCGACAGGGTGTATGGTTGTAAGGTATATGGATGCTCAATCATGTGGTGAGGCAGAAGGCTAAAGGACAAGCGCCTTCAGTATCCACACAGTCTGTAGATATCCGTATGACCTACAAAACAGAGGGTGTTAGGCTCAGAAAAATATCACTTACAAAGCATATGCAAGCAATTTTAAGAAAAAAGTCCATCTACGCCATTTGACTACCTCTTAATCTTTCAGTAATTATTAAAAGAATACAGTTGAGGGAAAAAAATTCACTATTGCACACTTCTGTGTGCATTTGCACCATAAATAGCTGAATTTTCACAGTAGTATATACCCAAACAACCATTTCCACTTCCCACTGGTTATACTTAAGCACCTATTAGAGTTGCATGTGCCTGTATGCTAATTTTTCTGAACATTTACAACAACCGCTATATCTGTGCCTGAATGGGTTTGTGTAATAGATCTGATGATCTTCAGATCTGAAGTAGGATTTTTTTTTAGATCAGTCTCCATTTACAGTATTTTGGATATTTGAGCTGGGAAGGGAAAGGCTCTGTGTATACTGACATCGGAACATTTTAAGATGTTTATTCAGAGCATAATTTAAATTTTGATACTTCTCGAGCCACATAAGAAATAGTTTGCAGATTAGTTTCTATAGCAATGTGTAATAAATTACTGAAGAAATTATAATTTGGGTGGATTTGTCTTCCATTGTGTTCCACTTCAACACACACGCACACGTGCTTAAACCTGCAAGAAGGTATAAGCAGATATTTTAAAAATCAGCATGACGCAGTATGCCAGCTTGCCTCTGCCTTTCTGATCGTATGTGCACCTGTATGAATGAGACAAATTATCCCATTTTTGATTTGGTGACTTTTCTTACACATAAAGAGATGATTGTATAAAATGCAATGCGCCGCAAAATCAACTTCATTATTTTAGCATGCGGAGATTGTAGATTCCAGGTAGTTTTGTTCTTTCTGTTAGACAACGTGCTGCGCATTCACCATTTTATAAATCTATAGTCACTGAATCTAGGTAGTGACAAACTGAGATATATTGACTAATTGACTGTTTTTTGTAATGGCACCCATTTCAGAGATAGACAGGCCCTTTACACAGTGAAAAGCAGCCAAATACTAAAGAGTGTATAAAATCTTCCCTGTAACAAACTTCCCCCCAGCTATTGTATCACTGAGGGGGATCCTGCAAACACTGCAATGCTGGACCAAACTGATGCTTTTACTCTGTCCTGGAGTTTTCCAAATTCTTTAAGTTCTGAACTCTGTGCACAGGAATAATTTCAAGAACGTTGTTTTATCTCTAATATTAAGAGCTTAATGCTGTGCTGTTACATGCACACTGTTAGGATGATGCAGCTATTAATAGTGATGCAGGACAATCAGGAACAGTCAATAAATATTTGTGGGGTTTGGGATTTGTAGGTTTTTTTTGTGTATGGTGGTTGTTGTTGTTTTGTTTGTTTTTAATCATGCACAATTTGCTCACAAGAAACTATGATGAACTCCATGCTATTAATGACCAAAACCATGTTGAGTGGCATCTACAAGTGATGCTAATTTTCAAAAAATTTGCAATATTTTACAAAATTTTAAGAAACTTAAATACATGTCATGCTAGAGCCTTACAGGGTTTTCCGAGGTGGTCCATGCCTGTTGATTTCAATCAGAAATAAATATTGCATTGTCATGGAAATTACAAAAGTTTCATAAAGGGCAACCATTATGCCAATACTCAAAAAAGGGAAATGGATAACGTCAAATATTTTATAGGCAGATTAACCTAACAGAGTATTGGGTCAACTAGTGGAAAAATTGTTGCAGGGTTTAATTAAAAAAATGAAGTAGTTAGGAATAGCATTGATGTCAATCATCATAGCTGAATAAAACCCCCCAAAACCCCAATAAAACAGAATTATTTTTTGATGCAAATCTCACTGAAAAAGGCAGCCATATTTGTGAAGTGTGGTGAAAGTTTGTAAGTCACTCGGCTTAATAGTACGTGACATTCTGATTAAATATTAGCTATATGCTGTATCAGTGAAGCACACGTTAAATGGATTAAGAACTGATTAATTTACACGTTTCGGAAAGTAGTCCCTGGGGAATCATCATCAACTGGGTGAATTTTTAAAGTTGTTCTCCAGGGACTAGTACTAAGCTTGACACTAATCACTCTTTTTATCCATGATATGGAAGTAAATAGAACAGTTCTAATAACGTTTTAAAATAAAGCAACGATTGATGGACTGGCAAATAGGTCTGGGTAAAGGCACTTGTGGAGAGTGATCTGGATTGCTTAATGGCTGAAAGTGCATTTTAATTTATCCAAATACATGTATATATGGGAAACACAGGCCATGCTGTTCCCAGAACTAGGAATTGCATTCTGAGACTTTACTGCAAAACGTAGCTCCTACGGGTGTTTCGGTGTCAAAAAGTTTGATCTGACCCTTGTGTGTGATAACGAAGAAGAGAGACAGTAAACGTTCATGTCTGTCAGCAGCACTGATGAAAAGGAAACTAGAATAGTGATATTAAAATAATGAAGATTATGCAAGTAAGAGGCAAAAAAAGAGTATTGGAGGTTAGGAAAATTGTCTTGCCGATGAAGGACCTACAGGCCTCAGCATGTTTAAATTATCCGAAAGAAATTGAAAGGCAATTGATTTCGTACTTACCTACATTAAGGGACAACACTGGGCACCAAATGATTCTTTAATGTAGCAGAAAAAGGCAATACAAGATGAAACGTCTGGAAGTTGGAAGCCCCCCAAAATAAAATGAGTTACAGTACATTTTGCAAAGGCTAGTGGGAAACTACCAAGAGAATTGGTAAATTCATCATTTTTTCATGTCTTTGAATAAGAAATGGAACCTTTCCAGGGAGATATCAAACAGAAATTTCCTAGGCTAAGTCCAGTGTAGTTTGGATAAAATATTTATATAAACATTTCTATAAACAGTGCCATCTTGATTGCTCATCAATGTCAAGGGGTGGGGAAGCAAAGAGATACAGCGGCTGGTGCTATTTGAAAACCTTCGTTGGACTGAGGATGAAAGAGGAAGAAACCCAGCACATAAGTGATAAATCAAAGCCTTTTTCCCCTCCATTACGTGATGTGTATTTGTGACTTTGCTGACAGCATGGTATATATGTATGTACAGCATGGAATATATGTGCTAACATATACAGTCAAAGTTCTATTTTCGTGTACCACCAAAGCCTCTAATAACATTTGGCTCATTTGTTTTCTTGAGGCCTTTTTTTCCCTCTCTTTCCTTTTTTTTTTTTTTTTTTTTTTTTTTTTAAATAAGGTCGATGACTTCTCTGGCAGTGCACCCAGAGTAAGTACTGCCTTTATACACTGCCCACGTTTTGGATGGCAGTGGATAATTCCTGCTTTGTTGAGGGTTTTCTGTTATATGTAAGGTAGGTGACTTCTCTATCAAAGCAGAATGAGGAAAATGAAATCAGGGGCAATTTCCAGTCTGTCTAGACGCTTCAGAAGTTTCAAACAGGATAATTCCATTTCTTCTTTTCTTTATCTGCTGTATTAACGTTATATGGTTTGCTGTCAGTGTAATGCCACAAGAGTAAAACCAGGAGATTCAGTGTGCTTGAATCAGAAATCCGCACTTTCCTCTCCTACGTGTTGTCTTCAGCACATGGACAAATTTGTGGAGTGAGCACAAAAGGGAGTGTTATGTTATTAGAAATGTTTCTTTGCCTGTGAAGGGCAAATAATGAAATAATACTTGAGCAATATGGACAATAGCGGTTTGCAATTATAGTTCTTATTTTGCCAAGATACAAACGGGTGATGGTTTTTCTTTTTAACTTGTGTGACAAAGAATCAAATCAAGAACCCTTGAAGCCCGAAACAAATTTGAAGAACTAATTTTGGTATTTAAAAAAAACTCAAACAAACTCTAACCTTTGCATTATAGTACTTCTACTGCGTCAGCAGGGTTTGGTAAAAGTGTTAGGGTATTAATTTTGTGTGAAATGAAGGCAAGTTGCAAGTGGAGAATCCCAGAGCTGGGTAACAGTATTAGCAATCACTGCTGTCCTACCTGGTTTGCTGCAAGGTTATGATTAAATATAAACCTGAGAAATCTCAAAGGAAGAGTGAAGAAAAGTTGAGCTTTTAAATATTTTCATTCTTTTCCTAGCTGAATATTGTGAAGTCAAATAGAATAAGAAGGAATCGTCCTGCTAATTGACCTTTGCAAAATCACCCATTTGCTTAAAAAGCTACTTGAAGTAGATCTGTTATTATCTTAATTACTCTATTTCTTTCATGTTAGTGTTTATAATGGCACCTGGGAAAATCTGTTTGAAAACTTTGCTTCGTTCTTCTGCTGCGTACGTACTTTGGTCCTCAGAACAATGCTAATAAGTAATACTGTTTTTTTTTTGGTTTTTTTTTTTTAAAGAGATTACATGTCGCGATGATATGAGAGACTAATATGAGCCAACAGGGCTGGGAAAAAAAGCATGTGCAAGCTTACTCAGGTTATTAGTGCAAAGGGAAGGGAGAGCAGGTGGCAAGTTAGATGGCCATCTAGATATTATCAGTCTGACAGGTATCCAAGTGGTTCTGTGTTACAGTCTCTAGTTTTAGTCTCTGAATAGTTTTAAATAAGATTTAGCTATGGGGTTGTCAGCCGTGACCTGTGTTAGAAGATATTCCTTCCACTCACATTAAAAATGTACTCTGTGAAAATTCCTGTACCGACAAAACCAAAGGACTTTCCATTGTAAAAGCCAATGTTTTACCTCTGTGCTGCCTGGAATCGGCAACCTAAAAAGTTAGAGAGCAGGTAGTCTTAGTGGTTTTTTTCCCCTTCAGATTAAAGAAGCTGAACTAAGCCCGGAAGTCAGAGCAAAATTGTTTTTATTCAGATTCTTTGATTTTTGTCACTGGATGTTCATAGCGACTTTTTTGGCTTGTGTTCCTTATAAATCTAATTTCATTCTGGAGCCAGGACTTTTTCGGCACTGCTCCTGTGAAACTTGGACACAATGATTTAACAATATGTCCAGACCAAAACAGATCAAGTAGTCACACATGACTGATTCGGCGGAGCATGCTCAAAGACAAGAATGATGTCTCTGCACAGCAAACAATTCTCTAGGGTAGGGACAGCGTGCTCAAATCCAGTCACCCCAGAGTAAACACTAAGTTAGACACAGCTTAAATGTGCCTTCGAGCACAGGCTTCCACTGCTGCCTAGATGAAAGCCCCAAGCCAGGCTGCGGATCCAGCCATGCCGTAGCTTTTATGTCTCTTTTCAGCCTGCTAGCAAGTGTCCGTAGTTGTTAGAGCAGTATTGGGGTGCGCTCGGCAAGGGGAAGGAAGAAAGAAGAGAAAAACGCTTCTTAGAATAGCTTTGTGAATATGCTTCATGGGTATTTGCAACTCATTTTATTAATTTTCCATGAGTGTTTGTAAGTGTGATAGTTTGTTCGCCAGAGTGTTGGCAGGAAGGATGAGTCCTGGAAGGCTCCGTTGGAAATATTCTCTGCTGCAGAGATCTCTGATTTTCCTCTCCTTCCTTCTTTTAAAGTTCCGGTCATCTAATCCAAGAGCAGGAACTATAGTATGTAACTTTTCTAATGACTCCCATACAGTGCATGAAGGATAGCTAAAGAACTATGAATGGTCTGTAAAAATACCGTGGGATTTATATGCACATATAAAGTTGTTTGAATAATCTCAATTAATAAAATATATTCTTTTGGAATAGTTAACAAAACCATTAATTTTACGTCGCTTATATTTTAAGTAATAAAATGACTATGATGTGTTGATTTGCTGTTAATCAAACTATATTTGGGAAGAAAATGATATTTTAGTTTTACCATTCCTGCTTTATCCTAAAATATCTGCAATAGGGTTGGCTTTTGGACTCAAAAAAAAAAAAAAAAAGAGAAGCTTTTCTTCTGTACTAATTTTTATAAAAAGAGTCCCTTGTTACCAAGTAGGGTTTTTCTCAGTTGTTATTTCAAAAGGCAATGACACAAATTAAAATGGCTCTTTGTTAAAATGAGTTTTTTTACTATCTACCTTTACCGGTGCCGTTGTTTACCACGGAATATTTTCTGTAGTACGATCTATATGGGATGCGCGTTGAAGGTAAACAATTTTGGACGCGTCTGGCTTTGGTTTACGCTGGTTTCATCATGATCTGCCTTTTATACGCTATGGCCACTGAGTGCTGTGCAGTGCCCAAGGTAGTTTTAAGCTAAGTTGGGTATCGGAAGCACGCTAGCCTGGGAAGCAGTATAAACTAGGCTCTGCTCCGGTGTGTGTGGCCATGGCGATGCTGCTCTGATGCTTGAGCCAGTTTGTTTCAACTTAGCCCGGGTATCCCTCCACTGCCGTTGACAATGTAGAGCATATTCTTACGCAAGGATCCTTGCAATCTTTTGGTATTGTTCCTCTTTTTTTTTTTTTTTTTTTCCTGCCAGTACGTTCCCCTCCCCTCCCTTTTGTATTTCTGGCACATATATGTCCACAGGTGTTATTAAGTGTAGGGTAGCATGTGGTGTCCATGCTTCAGTGCTATCGCAGAGGAAGGACTTCCTACAGGAAAAAAATGATCACTTTCAGTATTTTGCAGGCTGCCCATCTAAGCCCATCATTGCCTGGCATCTACACACTAAGGGCAAGGATCCAGCGAACTTGTGAGTGGGCACCATGCCATCTGAACAGATGGGCATGGAAGTAGGCAGCCAGTAGACCATGTATGTGCATCAACTGTGGGTGTTGAGGGCAAGATTCCCAGTGGAGAATGTCCAAACAGCTGTCTGGCCTGAGCCAACATGCCTACGACCAAGCAAAAGTGCCATCCCTAAATCCTGCTGAGTTGGATTAACCTTCAAAAATAAAAATTGCTTCTGCAGTAGCATAAGGTGAGTTTTTGGCTTGTTTAAATCTGAAAGAAAGAATGAGGGAGGCAGGATAAAGAGATGCGCTAACATAGAGTCCACTAGAGAGGACTGAGCATTTGTCTAGGAATATTAATAATATTTTAGACAAGGGTATTTATATGGTATACAGTAACTGATGACTTGCAGGAGTGTGACATCAATGTTAATTACACTCTCTCTGTTAAGATGGTCCTTTCAGGAGAGACTGAGCTTTTGAGTGCATTTTGATTGTAGTGTATGTGCTGGATGTGATTTTGTAAAGGCAATTCTTTGGGATTTTTTTTTTTTTGCACATTTGCTTACTAAGTTTTAATTTTTTTTTGCTTGCCCCTTTCCCCGAGAATATTATTCTAGGGTGTAATTTCAGGTCAGAGTTGCTGACACAGTTTGCTACTGTAGCTGAGTTCTCACATTTATTGTCTTTATTTTTCTAAGATCCAAAGGGGACAGGAAAAGATAATCTATCATTAATCTCTGTCTGTATTAACTTTGATTTTTACCTTTTATAGACATAACATCAAAGAACACATTTTTGCAGATGTAGATGTCAGAGGCAAAGAACAGTGAAATACTGATGCCTATTGCATTTTTTTCCTGCTGTTTTTTACTCTGTGTTTCTTCAATCATTGGTGCACTACTCATCTGTAATTTCACCAAAGCAAGTGCAGTAGTTAAGATTAATATATTCTAATATCATGGTGAACCAAAAGTAACAACTGCACGATGAATAGAAAAATCAGAATAGGAAGCACCAATATATTTTATTTTATAATATACCTTGTTATGTATGGCTAGCTGAATACTGTCACAGTGTGCACGTTGCTGTATTTTGTTACATATTACAGGCTGTAGCAAAAAAGGCTAGTACAAATATATACAAAGTCTCCCTTTAAATGTTCTTTTCTTGAATCAATGAGTATTATATTTAATACAATTAAAGCATATTGAAGCTTTGAGACCAGGTTCCAGTTTGATTTCCAGTTGGAAATCCTAAGGGTTACAGGCAACGCAGCTGTTGTTTCCTTCGTGATAGTTTGATCCCCAGGTACGCGAATCTGAGCGACCCGGAGTAAAATTTAGAGCAGCCTTAAGATTTCTTGAACTCATAGGGGTGGTAAGAACCTTTTGTAGCTGTCTCCTCTTCTACATATGGTTTTGGCAGGTCTCCTACTCCTGAAAAGGCTAAAAATGAAGCCAACTACATCAGCTGGGACTCCCTCAAAGCAAGGATCAATTGGACAAATTTCAAAGTCCATTTGAGTATCTAGAGAGGAACAAAAGGGCTCCCACTCTAGGGAAAATCTGCTCCTGGGAAACAGCAAGCAATTAATGGAGAAAAGTACCTAGTGCCTGCTGTAGGCTTACCCTTAGAGTTAAAATATTAGCCCAAACTGGCTACCCCAAATTTGGATCACCCCTCCAACAATTTTGGGGAAGAAGGTGGCATAGTTTCAAACAGGCCATGCTTTGTAATCAAACTCTTATTTATTTATTTACTATTTAGACTTTGTTAGACTTTTTAGAATTACGTATTTTCTGGTCACAGAGAATCCGTTCATCTTAACACTGGCTGAAATTTAAACTAGGCTCTGAATAACTATTTGGCTTTTATTTCATGAATGAAGTAGCTGAATAAATCGAGACACTCCCGCAGTAAAAGGACCGCGGTGCTTGTCTACAGCAAGTTCTGAAGTCAGGGAGCATGCCCACGTGATTAAATTGCCTTGATATAAAATACATACCTTCACAGGCTCGAATACGAAGGAGGACCCTCGCGCTGTGGGAAAGGTCTATAGGATTCTGATTTATAAGGGAGCAAGAGGTCAAGGGAAGCAAAACCATTATCATTATTTTCACAGGCTCTGGAGATCTGAACCGAGGGTAGAGGGCAGTGTGCTCAAAGGGAGACATGCAGGGGGAATGCAACACAATCCTGCTTTCTTTTTTCCCCCCCTCCTCTGACTTCAGTCTGCAGATTCTGCTGAGAGTATGTCATATGTAACAAACTCAAGCCTGTAAGGACTGTGAAGTGGTTTTCTTATTAAATGATGCATAGAGAGATTATCTGGTCTGTAGCCAGAGCACAAAAGCTCCATCCATGCAAGTTCCTATTCCCGAGCAAAGCGTTTGGTCACCTGTCTAATAATGAGTTTTTGGGGGCCTGGGGATGGGGACAGAGGGTGAGAAGCGAAGGAGGGCTGATGGGGACAGGACTGAAACTGCACTTCATGCATCTCCTTCCCTGCAAGCCTTAGGAAAAAAAAAAAAAAGGCAGAGAGAACTAATGTCACGTTATACTGCCTTGTAGTCTCCATTACCTTTTCTTCTGAAGAAATCTATTTGGGACAAGCAAGGAGGAAAAAAAAACCCAAAACATGTGGCTGTAATGTAACCCTCCTGAGGATGGTGTTGGGAGGGCTTCAGAGCAAGCCAGGAGCACCCACGGCCATGGGCCAGGAGCCCGCTGGGACACGAGGAGATTTCCCCGGGGCCGAACGGGGTCTTGGGCTGAGCTATTGCACAGCTTTAATGCACGGAGAGCATCCGCAGCCGCGGGTCGGGAGGGGAAGGGGATTGCTCCTGCTGTTGCTTGACAGCCTCCATCTCTCGAGGATGGACCAAAACCCCGTCTCTGTTGAGATGACAAAGGAGCATCTCCGAGTGGGGAGCCCTGTGGGGTTTTCTCGGTGCCTTTCGCAGTGGAAGAGACACCGTATCACAGCAGAGCTGTTTCAAAAATAATTTCTGTAGATGATGATGGACTTGCCATACTGCCCAAGACTTTAAAACAAAAAAATCACTTTGAGCATGACAGTGAGTAAAATGTTACAGGATCTTCCTTTCTCTTGCCATTGCCTTGGTGTCTTTCAAGGGATGGGGCCATTAACAGAAATGCATTGTAGTATTACTTAAGTTTCTCTATCTAAGCAATTATAAGTTGTCACTGCATTTTGGGAGTGACGGGGAACAAACTGACCACAGGCATCACTAAATCAGGTATCACCCCTCCTTCTCTGTTGAGGGAACGGTTTTCACAAAAGTTTATGTGACTGGTTTGTACTTTTATTGCAAACTTTCAAGCTGCCACCGGTAAGTTCGATCCTATAAAGAATGGAGTGTTCTGGCCCTGATCCAGAAAAACACTTAAGCCCGTTGCAGAGTGCTTTGCTGGATCAGGTCCAGAGCAGAGCAACATGCAGTATTAAGGGTTCAACAGTAGGGGCTTTCTCTCTTTTTTTGGGTGTTTATAAAGCAATCTCCATGGACACGATTGCAACTTGGGTAGGATGAAACAAAACAATAGTTAGGTAGAAATCTAACAAAACCTCCATGAGAACCTTGGTGGAGCAGTACAGTGATTGATGGAGAAAACAGCAGGTAGATGTCATCCCAGGGTTTCTCATCCAAAGCAGAGCTCTGCTGCACCGGGTGCTGCTTGTTTGAACAAACTGTGGTTTTCCCAGGTTACTTGTAGGTGACGTTTGTGGGTAAATAACCTGTGGTGAATAACTTATTTGATAATTTTGGAAACCACTTAGAGATGCCTTAGAATTATCTTAATTATTTAGGGATACAAGTGAATTTGGAATGATGTTTCAGGAAATAATGAATTGCCTCTACTTTGCACTAGAGCAGCCTGTCTGGGCCTTTTGAGAAATGCTAGTTGGTTTTGTTAGGTTTGGTTGAAATAAAAAAGAAGTATGTTGCTTCTCGTTGACTAGATGAATTAGGCCAGAAATATGCTTGTAATGGGAAATAAAATCCAAATCAGCCCTCCAAGACTCTTTCTAAACCAATGCCACGCTATTTGAAATGAGTAGCAACGAGTTAGTCGTGATGAATTCCCACAAAAAGAGGGAGAATTTAAAGAACAAATGGGAACACAGAAAGAAATGAAATTAAACATCAGGTTATTGCCATTTACTTCATCGGTGTTAAAACAGCAGTTGTCAGATGGTTGTCCCTTCACGCCGGGATACCAGGCATACGTAATGGAGGCTTTGTCTTTGTAGAAAGGATGATGACGGATTAGTGCTTAGATGCTGAAATAACTCTGGTAGGAGATGGATACCCTTTAGCTAAGGGAAGGGGGGGCTGCTGAGGCTGAACTTAACAAAACCAGACTTGCCCACAGACTTGCAAGCGCTCACAGAGTGGATTTTTAATGCTGCAGGTGACATTGTTGCTGACTGAAGAATGTTCATCAAATCAGAAAACTGCTGATAAGCTGCCTTTCCCAAAAAGGGATCTCACGAACTTCTCCTGTAAATCTCTGCCTTTCATCATACCCTGGGAGGTGAGGTAGAGGACTTGTGATGGCTATTATTTAGGTTTTTCTTCAGTTTATTAGGGTAATCAAAAGGAGCTCTAGAGAAAAAAAAAAATCTCAAAACATCTGCTTTATGGTGTGTCTATTAAAAACAGAATGAAAATAATTGAGCCTACACTTCCCTTCTTGAATATTTTGGTACACCACTGAAAATTGTGAGGGTATTGGAACATGAGTATATTGACTGCTGTCACCCAGGTTCTGCTAAGAACATTTTAACATTGAACCAAACAAACATATCGTAAAGGAAGTGGTATAACTAAGTCATTCAGCAGTATTTGCAAAATATATTTAAGACCAAATTTGTATAAGGCCTGTCGGAATTTTATAAAATCAGTCTTAAAGAATATATTGCCTCTGTTGTTGCTGAGTTTTTTCAAGCTGTTCTGATTTTTTTTTTTTTTAAGTTCTTTTCTACCAGCCTTTTGGTTTAGAAAATGAGTGAGAACTTTGTTGAACTTTCCAATAATTCCATTTGTAAGCCAAATATTTGGGTTTTTTTTTCCAGAAAAGCTTGATCTTGGCTTACATATCTGTGGATTTTGGTTGTATTTCTGTAACTATATTCAGACTGTGGAGCTTCAGGACTTTGTTGATTGAGATTGCTCATTGCTGGGCTACAAAGTAATGTTATTTCTTTTATTTTTGCCCTGTAAGAGAAGCATGTAACCTTTTTTAGAAAAAGTGTTGTGTTAAATAATCAGGTAAGATGTCTATTCTTTCTCCTTGTACACATGCAGTTTTCCTTAACATTTCTGCTTTGCATACAGCGAAGAGGTTTTTAAAGCACATAATATGATCCATAACTGGAATTTAATGTTTTTTTTCTCCTCTCATGTTTCCTGGCAATCTTACTATTGTCTTTTTATTACACTACCACTGATAATTTTCTAGTACTACAAACCCAGTACTTTTTTCTATCCCCTTTCTTCATTTGGTTGTGGATGGATTTAGTGCTTCTGATAGATTCTTTTTCGCATGTATCAGATGTGAGCATTTCTTTCGCTAATGCTCTGATCGCTGAACCAAAGACCCGACCGAAAGCTCTGATCGGTGCTGTACACTTCACAAAGTTGCACACAGGGCCCCCAACAGACACGCGTGATTCCTGGAGAGAGCAGCTGAATGTTAAAATAGATGCTTTGGAGTGGTGGTGTGTCTTGTTATTTAATTTGGATGAGTGAAGAATATATTTTAGAAAGCATCGCTGGGCAATATGCTCTGTTGTATATCAAGGAATAATTAGAATGGGGGATCTGGGTGAGAAAGACTTTCTATGATCTAGACCTGAATAGTTTAGTTATATGTCTTGAGCACTGTAGAACCTTCAGAGTTGTTGAACAGTAAAGATAAAGAAAAAGATAAATGGAATTAATTTATTTTGAATTTATATACATGTCTCTGCCTGCATTAATATTAAGTTCCATCCAAAATCTAAATAGAAAGACTGTAATCTTAGAAGTTCTCTCAATAGCATCAGCAAATCATTCTTGTTTACCCTACATGCTAATAAAACAGGAACATGACACTCCTGAAAACAAGATTGCAAAATACAGAAAATGTGGTCTGACATTTTTTTTCTCCCCAAAGGAGGGACTGCCACTAACTAAAGTATTTCTTATGAAAGCTCGATTGCTTAAGATGCAGAATATTAAGAGAGAAAAACACTTTAGGACACAGCCATGTCACCAGCTGTTACTCACCCTTAATGAAATTGTTAAGTGATATTCTTCATAAATAGGTCAGAGAAACTTTTGAATTGTGAGGAATGTTTTATCTCTTTCTTTGAAATGTTTGTATTAAATTTAGAACTGGTAATTCATTAAGCTCATTAGCTCTGACTAGGAGAGTAGAGCAATATCTAGGATATAGATTTCAAGGCTTAAAAATGTTACTGCTTACAAATAAACATGAAAGCAATGTGTGGAGAAAAAATATGGGATCATAATATGTTTAACTGTTTTTTGAGCGTGGCCCTCTGGATTAATTAAGAACATTTTCTATATTCAGACACTTGAATATAAACAGAATACATTATGACTTTTGGTTAACTCTGTTTTAATAGGGAAAAAGAGAATGCATTATGATGAATACAGTGGAAACTAGTTGAGACTATATTTTGTTGTTTGCTTTTCAGCTTCAGTTAAAAGAGGAGATAATCACTGAATTTTACAGGATCCCAACTCCAAATTATATTATTATTGATTGACATTGAATTTAAACAGTAAAAGTTTTACATATATATGTGTATATATATACAGACACAGACACGGACACACTTTTGGGTGACGTGTTCTTTGTTGCAGATTTGTAAGGAAGTAAAATGTTATTGAGCTCTGCCAAATGCTTGATTTGTGATGAAACTTTTATTTATTTGTAGTAATTTCTGGCATAATGCAATAATTTCCCAGACTTAAGTCACAGATGGTTATACTGGCTTCCTCCTAGAAAAGAGGGAACTGGAGAAAATCACAGACTCAACACGGGAACAATTGTAGAATCAGCGTCCAGTATTGCTGTAGCCTTCCAGTCATGGAGGTTTTAGAAATAGCTTTGAAAGCAGTTTAAATGTACCAGATCTATTATGTGCTTGTTCCCAATTACTTTCTAGTTTCTTGATTGACTTGCTTTGTGGCCTTGAGGTTTTAATTAGCATCTTTCCCATTTCTGTAAAATGGGTTTAAGAGCACCTAACTGGTTAAGCAATTTTTGAGATTCCTGATGGAAAAGTTGTAATTTAAAATGGCTATTATCAGTTGGTTAATTTTTAGGTAAATTTGCCAATGTGACATCACAAAGAAACACATTTATTCCAGAGATTTTTAGAGCCTAGTAGCTGTATGCTTCAAATACACAGGGCTCAGAGGAACACCCCTTTCCACAGAAATGCGGTACTGAAAGAAACCACGTTTCCAAAACTCCATCCAATGCATGCTGTGTGGCCCAGTAATTAAATTTGTTGGTCCACCTTTACCTGCATGTATTTGAATCCACTCTGAATTTAAATCCTTGAATTTTTTTTTTTTTTTTTTTTTTTTAGGTAAATCGTCATAGAAGAAATCATTCCCAACATAACTTAACACTTGCAGACATCATTAGTACACAGGACCACACGGTAAGCAATTGCTCTATAGAACTGATAAATCACTCTTGTTATTTTAAATGTTTATAATGTAAATGTTACACATGCTTTACTAAAGAATAAATACATGAGGCTTTGGATGCCTCAAGATGTTAAGGGATTTGAGCGACTTTAATCAATAAAAAGAATAATTTTAGAAGGTACAAAGCAATTTATATAGCTTGACTTTGCTGTTAATTCAGTTGTACTAGACTGATGTTTCATCAGTATTAATACTTGGTATAAAGGAATGCGACCATGTCTTTGTCCTGTCTTTGCCCACACTAAGGTGTTTTTAATATTGATATAAATTTTTATAAGTAAAAGTGATCATGAAATTTAACAAAATTTGCTTGACACTAGAAGAATCTAGGGGGACTAGAGAAGCATAGAGGTTTTTCTATTAAGAGAAAATGAATATGCAAATACAAATTCATCAAAGAAATGCTGGTATCGGTGGTACTTTCACCTACACAAACTTTTCAGGATTAGGTAGGTTCAGAAGCTTTGAATTCTTCTAATTAAAAAAATTAGAGAACCTATATGTGATATAGTGATAATTACTTTTCCTTATAGTTTCTAAGACTGTTAGCTCATGACAGTATTTTTTTATTATTATTTAGAAACTCAAATATTTACACATCTATACTCTCATCTTCAATATTCTTCTAAAAAGCAAATTAAAAAGAAAACCCACAGTCCACAAACACAAAACCCCACACAATAATTCCATTTTCTTATTTCTGTGCTAATTCTTCAGGGCATTTTGGGTCATTGTCTCAACCTTCCATATGTTGAAAAGGTGCAGGAAGGGCAGCAGCTTAACAACAAATGATGATATTTATTGAGACAGAAACAACAGAGCATATTATTAGGATATATTTGGTATTCTTTTTAATCTAATGTCATCTATTTGCAGAAATATTGTAAGTCGATACTGAGCTGTTTTGGAAGTATTTTCTTGAAAACAAGCAAAACAGAAAAAGGGATATTAAGAGACGTTAAACAAGGGGAATATAGGACCCCAACCAGAGTTTATAAAAATATTGGGGTCATCCTAGAAATCTTTTTATTTGTCTTTGTGGTAAAGTTGTTTTGTAATTCCATAAATACCCTTTATACTAATTACAGAGAAAACTGTGCACATTATCAATTAATGAAGGCCATGCAATTTTTTTTTTTAAAGCCAGCACCTGTACTAATACAATTAAAGTAATACACATGTGGAAGTTACTTTGCTGAGCACTGAGAGGTCTCATTAACTGAAGATCTTGTTTTTTTGAGCTGTTGAATTTTGAGCTGTTTAATTTAAAACAAATGGTGGATTTGAGCTATGTGATTTAAATCAGGATATTTTATATGCCCAACATTTTTTAGTGGATTTGATATTTTAGCTCATGACAATTGTAAGGAAAATATGACTGAGCAGCAACATTTTCATCTGGAAGTACATCCAATTTTTAACTTCCCAAAATGTGAGAATAGAGGTGATTCAGATCTGATGTTGAAAATCACATTTGCTTTTAGTTTTGGATTGGTTAAAATAACAGTTTGGGAAGGGTGGTTGGTAAACTTTGAAAACATGAGATTTTGGGTCTGATTCAGAGAAGCAATCAACAGCTTGAATGGTTCGCCAATGCTCCTCCCAATTTCTGTTTCCAGATGGGTAGAAATATTAAAAAGAATAACCTTTCTCATATGTTATTTGGCATCTCTGGCCCTGGCCAAGCACCAGAAGTTTTATGCTACAAAAATGAAGGGTTAGAAGGGGAAGAAAAATATTGAAAGATGTAAAGTAAGTTTGATATAAAAAAAAAAAAAGTAGGTGGAGATGGGGATTAAGTCTTATTTTAGCTCTAATAATTCATCCATCCATCACTACATAAATAGTGACATGACTCTGCACAATAATCCCTACATACTTTCTCTCTGGGTTTTCTATGGCAATGATATGCTTGACAGGAATTTGCATGAGATAAGTACAAATTATAGAAAATGCACACACTAATCCTCGTGTACCCATTTGAGAATGTCACCTAAATCATTGTCCACAGACCTACAGACCTTTTCATAGGTACAAACAGACATGTACACAGTATACATTTCACTATATGCTGTATACCAGCAACAGACAAAAATCTAAGGAAATAGTTAAACGTATTACAGTGTTAATAACATGATATTTCATATAATCAAAATAACAGATATGTTTGGTTTAAAAATCCTTATGTTCCATGTTAAAGCATATTTTATTGCTATTTAATGGCTTTGCAGACAGCAAAATTCTATTGAAATTGTTACAAAATTGCCTTGTGACACAATTTACTATAAAGACCACGTGGAGTTTCTAATCCCCAAGTCAGGCATTGACTCAGTAGTGTTTGAAAGGGAAAACAGACCCACTTTCAATCACAATTTTACTTCTTTTCCCATTACTGACACGACTGGGACGTCCTTAGCTAATGAGACCTGATGAGATGGCAGGTCAATGGGTTTGGCTGAAGACCAGTCGTCTTGTTTTGTTTGGTTTTTAGTTTTTAAATAAAAATTCACATAGCCAAAAATAACCCCTATCCTAGACTGTATAACACAGCTATACGAGGGATGTTTCAGCAGATCATAGAGACACGAGTGTCTGCAAGGGCCTCTGGCTTAAGGAAAGTGTTCAGAGATGTGGAGGAGCAGAAATTAAGAGAGAAATGTAAACCAAACAGCAAGCCTAGGACTTGCTTCTAATGCGCCAAAACTCAAGTACAACGTTGGCACCCTACAACCAGGTGCCCCAGCCTCGTGCACACCGGCAGAGTCCTCAGCCTGCTCTGACCCCACAGAAAAGGGACCAGGTTTCAGCAACGGCAATAGCAGTGTGTGGGATCTTCAAGGGCGACATCAGTTTGCTAATATCACATGCTGCTTTGTATAGGTAATAGCTAAGGGCTTTGCCTTTTGGGGTGTGTTTTGGAAAATGCGCAACACAGCTGTGTTTTCCTTTGTTACAATTCCCGTTTCAGCTCGTGTGTCGAGAATTGACAGAATCGCTCGATTTGCTTTTCTGCGAGATACTATGAGATCATTTAGTTCAGCTGGAAACTTGAAGACAGGTTCTCCCTGCACATAGATGCACACGCTCCAGGGAAATGTGACCTTTTAGGGGCCGTGAGGGCTGAGCGCCTCAATACCAGAGCTCATCTGAAAGGCAACACCACTTAAAAGCATGTTGCTTTTTAGCACCTTGCATGAGCCTTGGTTCGGTGCCAGCTCAAAGCAAAACATGGCACCTACGAAGGCAATGTAACTTTTCCTGTTGTAGAGAAATTTAATGTTTCTCTGATATTGGTTGCCCCTAAACATGACTATCTTTAGAATGTAAGAATCAAGAAGCTTTTACAGAAGTATGGTCTGTCCCTCATAGCTATCATTGAAATGTGGACTCCTGCCACTCAATATATGAAATGATACCTTGACGTGACTTACCTACAATATATTTTCAATTAATTCATCTTTTACTTATAGCTAGAAACTTTGCCTGCATTAAAATAAGTTTCTTCTAATTGAACAAATAGAATATTATTAGGGTTTTTTTTTCCAAGACTAGTTCTGTGTACTAATTGACTTTAAATATTGTTTGCAAATTTTCAAAAGAACTGACTGTATTGGAAAACAATAGGTGACTAAACTGAGAATTAGTGATAAAATGCTTCCACATTAGATTAGCTAGATGCAGACTCTTATACATGTACTAAGTGGACTCATTCATCTGAATAAAGTATATGGTTATGACATGTTTTTTCTTCTTTCTTGCAGGTAGTGGAGAAAGAAGGATATCTTCTAAAAGCTAAAATAGCAGATGGTGGCAAGAAATTAAGGTATTACATGTGAATGTTATGGAACTTATCAGTTGCAAAATTGAGTTGATGCATGTTTAAGTATATATAGCCATTATTGCTGCTAATAGCCAAACTGCCACTGTTTCAGTATTAAGCCAATTACAGTCCCAGAAACCAAGTGACAGCAGCTAATGGGCTCATTGCATGCAATCATCACGTGTCAGTGTTAGCCTCTATATTACATATATTATACACATATTGAGGACAACCTTAAGGCACCAGGCAAGCCAACAATATATTTTCCGGTGGGCAAATTTTATGTGCTGAGTGTGTGCTTGAGGAGTCAAGGATGGGATGTAGGAACCACCACGTGGTGACGGCACAGAGCTGCCAAGGCAAGATTATCAAAAGTGATCAGCACTTACTCACTTGGCACTGTTTGTGTTAAAAATAATGTGAATATTAATGCTGCCTTCTATGGAAGGATTTGCTATGGTTTGCTGTACTTAGATGCCTGGAAAGGAATAGCAGTGATGTGACCAGCACTGTACGTCACTGATGAGAATGAGAGAGTAATGTGAAATACTACGTTTTCTGCCTGGAGTAAGGAGCCAAGTAATAAGTTCTCGTATCTATATAGTGCTAAATAATAAGGATCCTAGAAATATTCATTGAAAAGGGAGTCTGGACATCACCAAGTCCAACCTTGAAGCAACAACTTTGCCAACACTTGACCAAGCCTGCCGCAGCTGGCCGCCATCCGAAACCGGCATAACTCGCGGTTTGGGAAAAGGCACTGAAGCCAATAATACTCTGTTCCCCACTTCGGACGCTGGCAGAAGCTTCTGCAGAGCATGCGTAGGTTGGGCATCGCCTGTGGACATGCCCAAACCTTCCCCTTGCGTCGGGGTCCCATAGCACAAAGCATCTTTTTGGCTTGGCGTTGCACGCCGGCTCGGCGCGGGCACAGGCAGCGTAGCTCGGCCACTTGTATTTTTAAATAGCCTTGAAGATCAGGCTGGTATTTTTAAATAGCCTCAGAGATTGTGAGCACCACTGAAGCTATAACGTGCTGCCATCAGGTGTTCATCTGACAGAATGCAAATGCAGCTCTGACTGGGAACCGTGACTTTGGCACTGGAGCTGGCTCGACAAATTCACGCCATGTCCTTGTCGGTGCTGGCTGGGTCTTCTCTGCATACTCGTATTTATGGCTCTTTATACAGGCAGAGGGCGCGAAGCAGGGATTCATCTACTCTGCCTACTCTTTGTCTGACTCCTCCTTTCACTTACCTAAACTTCATCCGCTGGAAGTGATTTCTTGACTAATGTTGGTGCTGCATGGCAAAAATTAGAATATTACGAACTGACTTTTCTGAAGAGCTTGAAAAGCTCAGTTCGCTGCACGTAGCCCGTGAAATACAACGTGTGCCCACCTGTACAGAGACTAATAGGCTTTAAAGAATTTTTCTTATTTTTTAAAGCTGGCAGATGACTTTATGGACAATCTGATAAAAAGGTTGTCTAGTTTATATACCTTTTATCTTTAGGTCACAAAAGTAATGAAATTTTGATTTTAAAATGTCACTTTTAAAATGAAACAATTGCAGAATAAAAGAACTCGAGAATTTAGATTTAGGGGAAAAAAATCTTGTGGATAATATGGTGAAATTCAGTTGCATTCTCATACCTTCTATAATTCCTATAGCCTCTTGCAAAAACACTATATTTTCTTATTCCTGATGGAATTAAAGCATTGTCCCCTTAAAATTCAGAATGAAGCTTGGGTAAAACATCTCACCTGATATAGTTTAAGAAATACCTATCATTGACTTTTGTTTTTCTTTGTTGTTGACTTCTTATTTCAAAGCCATAGACAGAACTACATTTACTTTTTTTTTTTTTTTTTTAATGAGGTCCAGGTTGAAATGAAATGTTTTTAAATCTTGGCAAACTTCCCAGCTAGTTTGATCAGAAATTTGAATCTTTTAAGAAGATTTCACATAAGTCTAGGACCTCAAAACACAATTACTGATTTGTATTTCTGAGCTAGAAAAACCTGCCCCACAAATAGCTGGACAAGCAGCACTCTGCCTAATAGAAGTGTCCGTGACACAGAAATGTTCCTCTCTATAGCTAATGTCAAGCATTTGGTGTAAGTTGGGTACTGAATCTAAGCTGCATCCCAAGGGTTTTAATCCTTTGATAATCCATATTTATCCAGGATATCCAACTCATAGGGAAATCTGGTTAAACTGGCACATAGCAGGCTTGGCCACTTACTCCCCTGTGCACTTATGAGACCTTTTTGAGTAGAAAAAAAAAAATAGAGAAAATGAAAAAGAACTAAAGTTGTGCTTACCAATAGACAACTTGTATTCACTACCTTGATGGTGATTCTCAGCTACAGCACTCGTTTCCTAAGGATACTTTAAAAAATAATTAACTGCGGTTGAACTGTTCTTTATGCCAATGTACACAATTCACAGCTATGACCATAGTTCACATTAGCTAAGGATACAGCTTTATAGTGGTAATAAATTTAGCTGAAAATTTCAAAGTGACTTACAAACACTGTCCTTTTGTGGGGAAATATTTGTCAGTGATGGTCAGGTGCTTTTCTAAAACCCTACTGTTTCTTTTTCTTCCTCAATGTCTCTCTCTCTTTATTTTTTTCCCCCATTAACATGGCATAAAAAATGCAGTCCTAATTAATTTGGATGTATTAATCTCCTTCACAGAGAGTTTCTTTCCCTGTTGCTTCTTGTTGGCTGCATTTTAGGGATGATTGTTAGATGGTGCTGGGTGAAATCCTGCCCACACTGAAGTAAGTGTGGTTCCTCTGATAACGCCAGTGGCGTTAGGGCTTCATCTGTAATATTGGTTATGCTCCTTAAACTGAAGACTCAAACGTATTGGATAGGAAAGTCATTGATAGAAAAACTGCCTGTTGTTATGCCTGATGTGTGGTTTGATGAGATATTGAGTGCAGCAGAGCTTTGGGATGGATCTGGAAGTGAGCATCGAGAAGACGACTGACAGGCTTTTAAACTCTACAAAGCCAGGTTTTGCTAGAATTAAAAATGGGTTTGCTTGAGTTACTTAGGAATACCTAAACAGAGAAAACTCAGAGGGACTAGGGAAGACAGAAGAGAGGAAAAAGGGTTTCTAACAGCTCCTCCCTGGGCCCTCCATGTCCTTACAGGCAGCTCCCTCCTTTTAATGCACTACAACATCCACGTGAAACAGCCTGTTTGTCACATGCATTTTCAGGTCTGCTCTAAAATGTTCAGATTTGCGGTTTGCATTCACGTAAAGCAAATAAATAGTGGGTTCATGAGTAATTTTGTAAATATCAGATGTTATGACCCGCAAATCGGAGAGTCAAACTTAAGATGTTGATCTAAAAATAGTTTTCTATCAGATTAGATCCATTTGTTTATGATTATATGGTGGTTTGAAACATCACATTATATGTAATACATATAATAACATTTTCTTCTGATTTGATTATTATGTTCTTCTGTGTCAGGGGACACTTCCACATATCCATGTGTATTTTGACTTCTCCCTGGCCCCAGCAGTTTGCCAGCTCTCTAGGGCTATACCATGAACTCCTGATGTTTAATGGTTACCTAAACCTCTCTCAGATATCGTTCTTATCTTCCTTGCTCTCCTGTAAATTTTTAATTTAAGGAAATGAGAAAGTATTTGGGACCTTTCAAAATAGACCCTTTGCTGAGCTCTGGATAATCAGATTGAAATTACATTTTTCCTTCTCAATCCTATTTTAAGTATTAGTTACCAGAAGGGCACCAGCTGTTCTGGAGTCCTCTAAGTATATGTGAACTTTAAGCATGTGTGAATAATCCCCCTGTTTTCCTGTGGAAAAGGAACATAGATAGGCTTCAAAACATGAATGAGGAGAAAGAAGCCCTTCAAGCTTTGTTAGGCCATATTCAGGTATAATTGGAATGGTGCAACTCAATCGATATTGGTGGAAGTGCATCGCTGATACTGACCTTAGACCATTGTTTCTGACATGAAATAATTAAAACCCAAGCCTACAAATGGAGCATCTCTTACCTCCTGCTTGCACGCCTTACTGATTTTTTCTTTTTTTAATTTTGCTTTATTTTTAAGGAAAAACTGGTCCACGTCCTGGATTGTTCTCACTGCTCGGAAAATGGAATTCTACAAAGAATCCAAGCAGCCGGCGCTAGCCAACCTGGTAAGCAATCAACCATGCAATATACTCGGCTTCCTTGCAACTGTTATTTCAGTATAAAAAGTTTTTGGTGTTTACGTAAGAGAAATTCAGACTGAGCTGGCAACCTTCAAAGGTTTGAGAGCAGCTGAAGGAAAGTGCCTTGATAAACTTTTAATCAGATGTAGTGTATGAGAAGAAATAGGACTTAGCATGTCCTTTATTAAGAGGTGCATTTTGAGAATAATTGCAAAGTGAGACAAATGGTGAGTGACTACCCAGTAATACGAAGGTAACACTTTAAATTAAGGTGCCATTTATAAATGCTTTATTCTTATTTATGAAAATGATCACTAAATGCAGCTACTTCCTCAAATAATGTATTATAAAGTATGTTATAAAATGCATTAGTAATAAACGCTTAACAGATGATGCGATGAGAATCTGTTGCAAAGGATATTGTGAGATGTAAATTGTATTAAACCATGTATGTGCATCTTTAATACATGAATTTAAGTTGTTATCTACCATTCTATAAAGTAGCTTATACATTAATAAATAATAATAAATTATTTATAAATGGCACCTTAATATAGGGTGTTACCAAAGCAGAAAACATTGTAAGTTAGCAAAGTGATTTTTTATCGTAGTATAAATGTGACAACTACCATATCCCGCTAACCTTCCTGAATATTTCTATGACTCCATCTAATGCAGCTAATGCAATTTCTGTAGCCTGTAGTTACTACAAAGTGAAATTTGCAGTACCTTTTTATTGTGCCCCAAGGAAAGACAACCGATCTCAGTCTTCGGAGATGTGACAGCTACGTTGCGCAAGCAATAACGGCACGTATCCCTTCAGTGCTAGTTACTGCTGAGTTTGAGCCCACGAACCCGAATGTGGGCAACAAAAAGGGAACTCGGTAAATGTGTGACACTGTGGGCAGTGAAGGGACAGGTTTGACAAAGCCCTGTTGTGAAAGGCTCTCAAGGCCTGATCGAACCTGCCAAATCTCATTGGCGTGATGGGTGGCCACAAAGGTGCTCTCTTTGGCAGGAGTCACAAACAATAAGCTATTTTTCCCGTGGCAGGTGATGCAAACTTTTTCTTCTATATATTCTTGATCTACCAATGCCACCTGCCATAAAATCAGCTTTAAAGAACGTCTTTTCATGCTTTCCTTTTTTTGGAAAGAAGGTGAGGGTTGTAGCAAAAATAAAAGTAATAGACGAAACAATAAAAGTAAGTGAAGGGTGAAATCTGGCACTTTCTGCTTCTCTTTGTGCTGGTACAGCTGGAAAATACTACTTTTATTCAGCCATGAAAACAGTATAGTGTGAATTAGTATTTTTTTCGGAATCATCTGTTTTCCTTAAACTTGAATTATATATTATTAAAAAAAAAAAAAGTCTCAGGTGAGCTTATTAGAACTAATCTTATAATTTACTAGCTGTCTGACACTTCTGCCTGCTACCTCTTCTCCTCTCTCTTTGCAAGCCCTCACTGAAATCCCAAGAGATAAATGGACTCGTGTAAATTCAACACACAGGAGACTTGATTTTGCTCTGAGACTCCTCCACATTGTTAAAGTCCCCATTAGCTCTTTAAGAATTTAGATACTAAAGTAGACCTGCCTGGAGAATGGGACTCTGGCCCAGATCTCAATCTGTTTAACTCAAAAAATTAAGATGTGTTATGAGAAGGGATCTTCTGAGAAGTCAGTCCCTTTCCCTGAAGTCTCAGTCATCACCAGTGCTCTCAGTCAGTGAGGTAACATCTACTGCCTCCTGTGTCAGGAAGAACACAGACATTTTGATGCCATATTTTGCTCATTATGGGGAAAAAAATAAGTGTGGGTTTTGTGTGGCTTTTTTTGTTTGTTTGTTTGTTTTATTCCATGCTTGATCTGAACACTGGGGCTCTGAACTCAGTGTTCACTAGGTGAGAAAAAGCTGTTAAAGTTACATTTTCTGTCTATTGCATATAACTTATATGCAACGGTAAATAAACAAATTGGGTTAACCTTGAAAACAACAAGAGCTGTCAGTATTCAAAATCTTATAAAGCAATTTCTTAAACCAGAATTTCACACATCAAAAAAAGCTAAAGCATTACATTGATCTCATCTGATAAAGCAAATGCAATGCTTATTTCCCTTGTAAACCATTTAACCAGATGTAATTTTGATAGTGGAAAGGAAATAATAGAAAAACAATTCAATAGAAATCATTTGTTTACAGATTTTTTTTTTTCGAGCTGTAGTTTACTTTGGAAAAAGGGGAGCTCAACCATTAATTAAATAATGTAATAAAGGCAATGTTCATTCACAATAGTATGACTTATAACAACACATCTTTACGGTTAACAAAAAGATTAATGTTCCTTTGTATTGTAAAGATATTAATTCATTAATTATTTATTATTAAATACTGTACATGAAGTGAAAATTTAGAATAAGACAGCATCGTTATAAAAGGAATGATATTTCACAAAAAAGGCAACAACAGAGAGGGAAATGAAAGCACATTCTAATCATACCTCTTTTCCTGATGATAAGATAACATTTAGAGGTGATTTAAAATTATATTTTCCAAAATCTTTAATAGTATTCTAATGCAAAGAACTAGTGATAGCTAAAAGGAGTTTTTGTTGTTCCTTTGTATGACTGTAGATGTAGGACTCACTATAACAACTTCCTCATTGATTTGCATGGAGAAGACTGGGATCCATAGCTTTCTGGTGAAGCTAGAGATGATATCTGGTATTATCATTAGTAATAGTTATAGCACAACAATTAAAGCACACAGAGGAGAGATTCAGAAAATGAGCTTGTTTACAAATATTACTGAAAATGCAAGTTTGCATCCCATGTAGCTAAATCATTACCTTCTGCTGCTGCCTTGATCATTTCTGGTCATGCTTTTGATATGCCTTTTTTTAGCATTCATATGAATGTAACTTGCTTTTTATTTTAAATTAAGGGCATTGTGATCTAAACGGATCACAGCTCCGTTCTTTCTCACCAGTGCTAAATTCTATTATCAGTTGGTCTTTCTAACCAAGAGAAAGTAGTCTGTTTATTCCCTGAGATAGTTTATTCAACAGAGGTTATTTTAACCTCAGGTTATTAGCCCATCTGCAAAGTAATTTACTGAGTGAAAATGCTGCTGAAATCCATATTCATGTTTAGGAAGATTTCATTGTAGCAGACACTTGTATCAATTTACAGCATAACCCCCTCCAACAACATTGATATAACATAATTGCTCTGACTGCAAAACATGAAGCAAGGACGTGGAGTGCTCAGGCTTTCCCAGTAACCTTAACTTACTCTCTTGCAGCGTCTCTGAGTAATGCATAAACCAGAAAACTGTGTCACAGGACAATGTTTAGGCTGGAATGAATTTCTAGGCAATTTTCCAGTGGTCCCTATGGGTTTAAGCAGAGCTTCCCCTTGTGTGGAGCTCCCCAGGTGCAGAAGAAGGGCTGATCTGCACAATGGACAGTTTCAGGGTTGACGGATCTGAAAGGCTTTTCGTGTAGTTTTCTTCAGAAACTTCATAAACTATGCCATACCCATGTGTCTCGTATGGTGTTCATAGACACCTCATATCCCGTTGTGGGCAGAATTGCTAAATTCTCCAAAAGAGCAGTTTTGCAGCTGATCGCTGTACGTAGCAGAAGGGTGTTCACTTATCCAATACCGTAAGCTTGCACCCCATCCTTTCTGGAAAGGGAGATGCACATACTTATACTTCTGCTTATTACGAAATCAGAGCTGTAAACAAACTCCAGATTACTACAACAACAAAATTAAGCTGTGTGCACTGAGTGCACAGAGGAGTCCAAGTTGACAAGAAGCTCAACGTGACCTGGCAATGTGCATTTGCAGCCCAGAAAGCCAACCGTATCCTGGGCTTCATCCAAAGAAGCGTGACCAGCAGGTCAAGGGAGGTGATTCTCCCCCTCTACTCCGCTCTTGTGAGACCCCACCCATAGTATTGCCTTCAGCTCTGGGGCCCTCAATATAGGAAGAACATGGATCTCTTGGAGCAAGTCCAGAGGACCAAGAAGATGATCAGAGGGCTGGAGCACCTCTCCTATGAAGACAGGCTGAGAGAGTTGGGGTTGTTTGACCTGGAGAAGAGAAGGCTCCAGGGAGACCTTATAGTGGCTTTCCAGTACTTAAAGCCACTTTCCTGGCTTTAGAAAGGGTGAGTGGTGAGGCACTGGAACAGGTTGCCCAGAGAGGTTGTGGCTGCCCCATCCCTGGCAGTGTTCCAGGCCAGGTTGGATGGGGCTTTGAGCAACCTGGTCTAGTGGAAGGTGTCCCTGCCCAGGGCAGGGGGGTTGGAACTAGATGATCTTTGAGGTCCCTTCCAACCCAAACCATTCTATGAGTCTACGATTCGTTCTAAGTTCTGCTGCTGCATACACTTTTGTAGTCATAGAAATTAGAGATGGTAAAATCCTATCGAGTTCATTAGTCTGTCTTCCTACAAAAACTCCCTGGACTTTCCATTGTTTTTTCACACTTCAGTGTGAAACACCACAGCAGTTTTCCTGAGGAAAATATCCTGTAGCCCAGTATACTTCACTATCAAGAAACTATTTCCCGTTTCTTTATCTACATTTTAATCTCTTCTTTTCATCTCATTATGTGTTTCCAAAATTTCTTGAATCTTTCTGCTGGCAGAATAAAGCTGCCCTTCTTTGTTAAAGTATTTTCAGACTCAAGCTACCTTTCTGGATAATTTTTTCAAAGAAATCAAGGTGACCCACTTTGACGAGGCTGTGTTATGTGTTCATGATGGGTTACACAGCTGCCTGCTCTGTGCGGCGCAGACCTGGTCATTGCATGGAGTCCTGGGGAAGAAACTTCCCTGGGGTATCTCCTGGCCAAGGAGGGAACGATCTAGTCAAAGGAGGCACCAGAGCCCTATTTATAAAAGTATAGTACTGGAATACTGAAAATTTGTTGGTTTTTTTCCCCCTATTTGAATATTTTTTTGTACTAATGGGTTAGTGTTTGTTTTTCAACTTTGTCGCTTTTGCCATGCAAATATTAACTGATTAAATTTCACAACATCTTTGTAAAATCCAGTATCAATAACTGATCTGTTATGAAAAATTCAGAAAGATTAAGTTCTTGTCAGAGGCCAGGCAGGAAGTCTGAGGCAGAGTTGGGGAAAAAAATCCAAACCTTGCTCTGCCAGTGATTTAGCCACAAGAAGATCCTTCTGTTTTGAACAGCATATTTCTTTTATTAAAAAAATAATTAAAAAAAAATAAGAAAAGGAACAAAGTCACACAGGACTGTCAATTTTAGAGGAGCTGAACCATGGTGGTTTTATGGTTTGGCAAACGGAGAACATAATTACAACTCCAGTACTGAAAACTTCCAGAGACTCTGGCTGCAAATTACTTGACCAGGATACCTTACTCTGCTTCTTTTAACCTAAATAGGTCCTTTTCCACCCATCTCAAAAGGACCCTGGAGAACACGCATTTTTTAACCTTTAATAACAACATCAGAGAAGTTCAGTGAGCAAACTTTCGAAAGCTGATTATTCGGCTGATGCTGGACTGGCCACTGTTAACTTCTATTAAGTCTGTTTTCTTTATCACCAATGCCATTTTTTAAGGTAAAATGGCTTAAGAACAAGAGAGCAAAAAAGATGCGTCAAGCTGATTAATTGCGTTATGTGGATATTACTCCATATCTTACCCAAAAGGGACTTATTAGTGCTTTATACTGTTAACAGTAGTATTTTTATTGTTGTCTGGGATGTGCTGTAACCTAATCTACAAAGGCTACTCTAAACTACATGTGCTTTGCCAGAACTGCTGCACAGGCAGAATCCCTGGAGAAGGAATTTAGATGGCAAATGAGCATTATTGTGCTTTACACCAACTCCCAGCAATGTAAATGATCCAGGCAAACAAACGTGCTCTTCGAATTATTTGCATCCATACGGAGGAGCTGGGGAGGCAGAGCTGTGTCACTCCGGGATGCACGGACTGACATTGCGAAGTAGCAAACTGTGTGGAGCTACTCTAGCGTTGAGCTCTTTCTCGATGTCACATGTGCCCTCAAAGCCTTTTTTTTTTTTTTTTTTTTTAGGAGCTAGAAATGATAATTTGTTTGGAGAAAGGAGATAGCTTGTCTTACAGATATGATGTATATTCTTGTCTAATTTCTCTCCTTTCCAACTGCATCAGTTTAAATTTCCATTTGGAAAGCCCGCAAAACTTTACCTTTAAACCCAACGGCTTTTCAAGAGGTTTTGCAAAGTAAGCATTTCAAATGTCTGGTCAATGTATATGCATTTGTGTTTTCATCTATTCTATGTTGTATTAGACTGCTTTTTAAATCATCTAATTATTTTAAAAATTATGTGTTTAGTGTAAGAACCTTATTTCCGAGTTAAGACACCTCCGAAGTGGTTATTTAGTAATACCAGGGAATAATGAACTCTTTTCAGTAATACCAGCAGCTGTGCTACAATAATCTGTCACTTAAACTTGATCTATTCTTGTTTTATCTGATAACTGTCCCCATCTGTGAAAAGTCAGGCCATATTCATGGTTGATTTTTTTTCTTTCCAGAAACCAGGATATAAACCTGAGTGTGTGGATTTGTGTGGTGCTCGCATTGAGTGGACCTCGGAGAAATCCAGCAGAAAGAATGTCTTTCAGGTAAGAGCCAACGCATGCATTTCATTGCTCATTTGAGTATAAACTCTGTTAAGAGGTAGGTTTTATTTCTTTGGTTTTAATAACTAGAGACTGATTTAATACAGCGTTTTTCTTACCAATACAGGAGTGTAACATTTTATCAAGCATCAGTTTACTGTTTTTCTAAGAGAAGGATTTCTGATGACTGAGTCTCCTAAACACTTGAAAACCTGTTGATTTATTGATTAATGCTCTATATTCAATTTGTTTTTAAAACTTAGTAGGTAATTGCTTTGGGTTCAGGCCTAGAATCTTGACCTAAAGGACTTCCATAAACACAACTTCTTCAAACTGCTTATACAAGCACTGCTCCAACACAGTGCGGTTACTCTGTTTATTTTTATTGCTGTTCAGGGTCCTCAGACGGTGATGACCCAGGTTCATTTCTGGAAGGGGAGGGGAGGATTTTAAAAGCTTGCCTCTGTCAGGGCCAGCATAGAAGGACATGAATTTCTTATAGGACTGGTCTTCATTGATGGAAAAAAATATTATTTACTTGCTTCATCTAAATCCCATTGAATTGAAAAGGAGGATCAAGGCCCAAGAAGATGAAAGGATGAGAAAAGCGTTACTGCAAGGTTAACATTCCAGGATCTAGGGGCTAAAATAGTTTATTGCAACATCTTCAGGTTTTGGACATAATCCATCTCCCATGAATATCAGTAGAAAGGGTTTTTTGGTTTTTTTTTTTGTTTCACTAAAAGTTGCATCAAGCCACACCAAAATACTATTCTCTATGAACCGACTTGTTTCCCAGAGTTCTAACATGAAGAATTTTTAACAATACAAACAATAAAGGGAGGAGAGATGCAGAAGGGAACGTGTCAGGGTCAGGATACTGTTAGTTACCAGATAGTCCTTTGGCATCATCACCGATGAAACATGCTGGAGGAACCAACTGTGCCCACGTCTGGGATTTAAGAAAAAAACAGACCACAAACAAAAAACCCTTGAGGGACTGTGCATGGTTTCTTGAAAAGAAACCTCTTTGGGTCAACTGGGTGTTACAGAGACTTTTTCAAGGTTTATTTTTCTAGACATCTTTCTAAAGCGCATGCAATATTTAGAAATATTCCTCTTCTTCAAGGCAGCGAGACTTAGGCTTCTATACCCCCCACATCCTTCAGGTTGTCTTGAGACAACACTTGGAGCTTTGTCATTTCCTAGGTATTTTTAGAATAAATATTTTGGTTTTGCTGTCAATCTTCAGCTTTTTCACTTGGAATGTGATTAAGTATAACCTTAGCCTTCGCTCCTGCAACCCCCTGAGCACGCTGACAGGTCTTCTGAGTTTCTAGGGTTTATTTCGCATTTTGCAGCAAGCAAAATTTATGTTTGGAAATGCATATTGGCGTGGTGATTCATTGCAGCTAATACATTTCCAATGTAAAGACAAATGAGGCTCTGTTATTGATTTACCAAACTGGTCGTATGAAGACTTTGCAATACATTTTCTTCTCACTTCTGTTAGTGCGAGGTGTAACTCCACTGAATCAGAATAATGTGAGAAAGGAAACTCATGCACTACTGTTTGAACCCATTAAAACGTGTCTTCATCAAGCCAATAAGTGAGTGGGAGAGACATTAAGAAGTAAAAGCATGGGAGGAAGGACATATGTTAAGACACATTTTGAAAAGGGATGGAGCATTGTTTAGACAGAGAGCTACAAGAAGATTCTGCCAGATGGTAAGAGTGAAAGAGGAGAAGGCTTTGGCATCAGTAGTGGTGACATTTTGGGAAAGGAAAGGACTGAACGAGACTGGTGCTACATGAGCAGATAGAGTGGGAAGGGGACTAGAGAGAGAGTGAAGATTTATGAGATAGTCTGGAGGGAATCCAAGGCGAGTTCGAAAGCGGAGAGGTCAGTTTGTACCTGGATACTGAATATTTCAGGAAACACTTCTGATGATCTACTTATCCCTAGCGGGTGGGAATAAGATTGATAATGTCTGTCTACTTATTCATAGGTTTGTTCAAATGAAAAGAACATGGGTGATTTTTTTTCTGTGACCTAAATATAGATGCATTGCATTGCTATTTGATTAAATACGTTAGCTGCCTAACTCTGAAATGATCAGAAATAAGTATGATTATGTCTTCAAAGCGTGGCAACAAAGCATAGTTGGTGGGTTTTTGTTTCATTACTTTCTGAATAATAAAACATTTTTTTCTGGTTCAAACAGAGCAATGGTTGCTTTCTGCTAATATGTTGTACTAGGAGTAGATGCAGGATTTTGAGTTTGATTTAGCCTGGGTGCTCAATTTGAGTTCATGAATTATAGATTAGAAATAGAAAATGACTATTGAGATTTTGGTTTGAAGAAAAAGAAGGAAATCTTGAATTTAGAATCTAAGCATATGACAGTTAATGGATGGTAACAAGAAGATGGAGTACAGGAGTATCATAAAGAAAACTAATTGGAAACATGATGGATGCAGGAAAAAAAAAAGAGGAAACTGCAAGTAAATTATATTCAGGCAGGAAGATTTGGGTTTCTGGTCTTGATCATGAGGTTTTCGGCAGTGTTACTCCACTCGTTTTAATTGAGCTACTCTCTGTTTAACAGGATAAGTCTGATCTGTCTCTCACACTATCCAATTTGTGCATGCAATCTATTTCTGTTCTTGATGAACATATTACGTGGGGTTTTTTTCAAGTGTTCCTTCATAGTAACTGAAAATATGCACCTCATAAAATATAACCTTCTGATTTTCCTTCCTTTATTTTATTGATGATATAGCTAGCACCAAGGAAAAGAACTGGTTAGGAACGGCTTCCCGTGATGTGGGGAAACGTAGCGGTTTGCAGTGAGATACCGTGCTGTTTGTTCTTGCTGGCTGAATGACGCGATACACTAGGTCTTCATCAGAGGAGTGGTGAATAAAAGAAGATTTATGTTCAAATCACATGCTTTAAATATTTCTGCTAAGTGCTAGTTTGCTCTTTGGTGTTTAGCCTGAAATTTAAAGCACTGAGGATTAAAAGGATTACAACATAATCTTAAATAATCCTAAGTGTCATTTACAGAGAGATGGTTGTAATAACTAAATAAAACCATGTTAAGGGATGGCAGTGTTGTCAGTCAGCAACTGGAACAGAAACAGTGCTTATGTCACTCTGTCGTTCTCCTCTTTCCTTTATTTGGCTTAGTTTGATATTGGGTAGGTGCATTTTGATGCGGGTTATCAAAAAAGAAAATAACATGACAGGCTGCTTTTCAGTCAGTACTAATATGGCTGCTGAGGCACCAGTAACTAGGTTAGTTTACAGATTTTCTCAATATTCAATGTTTCCTGGTTCTAGTAAACTTTTCAACTGGAGTTTATTCTTTCCCCTGCTTTACTCACCCTCTACTCCAAGTCAAGAAGCCCTTCTAATCTCAAATTCCGCCCAGACGACATGGAAGACTTGCTCTTGACCTCTGGCTTCATAATTCTGGAGCTTCATTAGCACAAAGTCTTGTGGCTGTAGACTATTTCCTTGAAGAGGTTTTGGAAGATTTCTCTCAGATGATTCAAAAAAGAAAAGAAAAAATAGGAGAGAGGTGAAGAGTGCAAAAAAAGGTCACGAGCAGCGTACTTACAAATGGGTGAAGTTGCTTTGTTCTCTTAATCACACTATTCATTTAACTAACATTTTTTTTAGTTTCTTTAGTAATATTTTTTTCCCTGTTTACCAAGTTCACTTTGTAGGAAGGTTTCATATGAAGAATTCCTGGAGTTCAATGCCCTGGCTCTTGCCACAGATCTGGTGCGATACTGGTTTTTGTTTCAATGCACTGCAGCTGTAAGGGGTTACTCATTCATATGCAACTAAGAATTGTAAGCGTCTTTTACAAATAGAAAAATCTGTGTAAGACATACAGTATTTCAACAGTGAGACAGCTGAAAGTACAACTGTACCTATGTGTAATATGAAAGAATTTATCCTGCAGCTGTTTCATATATAATAACATTTATGGCACTGATCTAGGGTAACTCCCTCGTCCTTGAAGCTATCCAGCTTTGTCCAAGAGCATAATCTGAATGATAAGCTATTTTGTTCTACATACTGTAGGATCAGTATAGTATCTGGATGCCTCCCAGGAATGTTTTAAGTCACCGCTTTTTGCCATGGGAGGGATAATTTTCTTTTCCATGATCTCTCTAGAGGAAGCACTGAGAGTACAATGTGGAGGGGCTCAGGCTGGGATTGGTATTTGGATTTCTTTGTATGTTTTTAAATATAAATGCTGTATAGAGGAGGCAAATTGAAAAAAGCCACCTTGTACTCAGATGGATATGAAGCTTCTGGTGGTCCTTACCTCGGAGAAAATGCTGTTTCCTGAGCATGAGAGTGTTCTTGCCTGCAGGTCCTACGAGGCGCGCAGTAACCTTTGCTGGCTTTGAATTAGATATGCATTAGATGGACCTGTTGTCATTTTAAAACATCTGTACAGCATTTTGTCCGCTTCTGGAGGTTATTGCTGTGACTGTGGTTTAATTTCTATCCGAGGGACCTGAATATTGCCTAATTAAAAGACTTAGCCACATCACACAGTTACTAGATGGTGTCAGCAAGAAGTTCTTTAAAAATAAACTTATAATTAGTTTTAAAAAAGCACAAAAATGGTCTGAATCATCATCGTAGAGAAGTTCAAGTGTGTATTTTTACATAAGTAGTACTCTGTTTTTACTGGTGTAAGTGGGAAATCTTGAACACAACAATGTGGAATGGTCTCTGCATTACGTTTTATTTCTCTCTTCTAACTGCCTTGTTAGTGACCTTACCAGCAAAGCCCCTGCCAAAGTATTCAGTAAAACCTAATCGATGGTTGCAGAAAATCTTCTGACCTCTCCATATATCAGCTCTTTTCTTTTGTAATCTGTATACAACATGACCAGTGAATGCACTTTTTTTCTTGAATTTAGTTGTCTTTATTCTTAATATTTTTTTTCATTGTGAAAGCCACATAATACTGTATTTGACAGAAATGCATACAAAATACAGAGTCAGAGCTGTGGATGGTGGACACTTTAAATGTACAGCATGTATACAGATTTCAGGGTTCAAGGACCTGACTCACATTCTACTTTTATGATAGTGTAACTCTGTGGACATTTTTGGAATCACTTCTTATTTACATCTGTTGAAAAATAGCCTCTTTATTAATTTCCCTATTATTTTTTCTTTTGTTTTAAACCAGAAGCTACAAATGAAACTATGCTTTCTTTAGTTCATTGTCTTACTCAATTCCCCAAATTTTCTGAGGTGTCAAGCAGTTCAGATCACAACCTTTGCTTTTGGAATCTGCTGTTACAGTAGTGCTCTTAGCATGCAGAACCGGGCAAGATCTTATGCAAGTAATGGCAGTAGACCTGTGTTTCGTTTCATATCTGTAAGCCAAATTTTTATTGTTGATTAAAAAAAAAAGTAAGAGAGAGTACATAGTGCAAGAAGGAAAATATCCTTGATTGTGGGGAAGATTTTGCAGAAAATAATTGCACACAATATACATTCTAAACATTATACAATTGAGAAGTCACTTTGTCTTCTAAAGACTTTAACATGACATTTTAAGGTGATAAAGAGGAGAGACATTTAGAGATGCTTGGCAATTTTTTGTGTGTGTGTGTATGTGTATGAAAAGGGCAGATTTAATCGTAATCACTTTACCTGTGTTGACAGTAGCTGCTCCTGAGACCCAAGGAGTTGTTCCTGGTTATTAAAGAACACAATGGGTAGAAGAACTAGCTGAGAAAGAAAAAGATCCTCATCTAATCCAGAATAAGCAACAGCCTGCTACCTGGGGCTCTCGTAGAAGCTATGGGATATGCAGTTTCACCCCTGTTTCAGAAGTTCTAGGTGAGCAATGCTCAGGCTTTAGCCACCCTGGGTGGATGAGTGTGTTTGCCTTCTCCCACCAGTGTTCCACGCTTAGGCTTGATGTTACTGACATTAGCCCAAAGAGAGTATATTGAGAGTAAAATTAAATTCAGGTTGCTTTGTAGGCACGGACGCAAAAATTCTTGATGTGACTCATGTTTTAAGGAATGCCAGCTAATAAAGCCAATTCCCCCCCCCAAAATGTGGAGAGAGGGACACATTTCATTATTCCTGTGATACAAGCAGTGACAGCAAACTTTTACACCCTGTGACAGGAACATACAAACTGTAAGGCCTTGGATTTCATACGTATAAGACCAGTGACACCTTAAAGAAAATGAGAAGACTTTTTTATATGGACCAAAAGGTTTGTACTTTATGGTTCAAACTATATACAGTTTGAAAATAGGCACGGTATCAGGAGGAAGACACTCCACTTTGACAACGATCTGAATTTAAAGGGTTTGGGAAACTGAGTCTTTAGCCTCCATAATAGAATGTCAAGGAAGCTCTCTATATATTCAACCTCTATAAGAGAGTTTCAAGCATTTCAAGGAACAGCAACTTTATTCATAAAAGGGACAAGCTGAGTAGTTGGGGTAGAGCTGCTACAAAGTTATAGCTAATATATTTCTCTCACTTTCTGTGGTTCCTGTGTCTGGTTTGGGGTAACACAAAACCCTCAGCGGTATCAGCAAAAAGGCCTCATGTGTTCTGTCTACGAGATCAGGACAGCAATTTTTTTTTTTTTTTAATTTAAAAAAATTAAAATCCTAGTCACCATTTTACTGATCATGTAAAAAAGTTATTACTTTTCAGAAATAGTGATGCTTACTCCTGGTAAGCAACATTTTGTTGTACCTGGCTACTTGAAGGAAGATTCAAAATTCTCAACAAAACTTCGGTTGATCTGTAGCTAAATATTTTCTTAACTAGACAGTTCCTTTTTTCCAATTATCGTCCCATGAAAAATTTTATGAAAATTTCACTGTGTTGGAAAAAATCACTTGAGAAGTGTAACTTCAACAATTCATGGAGGTCTTGAAAAGGCTCAAAAGTCTTGATGAAGACAGAACTGCAGATCACCTCTGCTGTGCTACTCACTGCAGGCCATGAAATATCAGGGCAACCAGCTCCTATAGCACACCAGAGCTGGGGTCTCACGAAACCCCAGAGAACTCCCAAATTGAACTGAAAAGCGAGCCGAAGTTTTCTGTGAAAATCAGGCTGATTTAAAAGCCCCACAACCCATATTCTCCAAATCTGACATAATGTGTACATAGATGTCCGTCTGCTAAAAATGATTATTATAATAGCTCACCGCACTTTTTTAAGAGCCCATCTTTTGACAGATGTAAGTGCTGATATGTGAGTGACTGTGATAGGTATGAGTGTCTGTGTATGCTCATACACATGTGCTTCTTAAGAAATTATATGAATCACTTAGCTTTTGACAGCTACGCTGCAGCTTTCAGAAGTGCAGATGTTATTTGTCCATCAGAAAAGAAAATATTTATTTCAAGCCACAGGCATTTTCTGCGTTGCAAAAATAAAACAGAACAGCAGTTAATGCTTAATGTGCATGTGAAATAATTTTGTCAGGGGCAGAAGCACGGCTGAGCATAAGGGCCTGGACAAATACGTGAGTGCACAAGAAGCACCTTGTGCCTTGGATAACGCCGAACCTTATGAAAAATCAATCTAGGCAGCTTACCCATAAGCAAAGTGCGACAGCGGAGCTGCTTACTTTTCCATTGTTTTTCTGCTGAATTCACGGAGGGTTGTGTTGGTTGGTTCGGTATTTTTTTTTTCTTTTTTTTTTTCTCTCTCTCTTATTTTTTTTTTTTTTTTTTTTTTACAGCCGAAGAAGCGAGACGTGTTTTGCAGCTCGCATGCGAAATGGCAGTGGGCTGCAGCCTCTTGCTGCATTATTCATAAACATATTGCTGCCATCTCGTGGGCAGCGCACGAGCCGGCGCGGGCAGCGTTGCGGGCAGCGTTGCGGGCAGCGTTGCGGGCAGCGTTGCGGGCAGCGTTGCGGGCAAGAGGCCAGGGCTGTCCGGGCTGTGGTCAGTGCCACCGGAGCTGTGCTTTTCCCAAGGGATAACCAGCTCCGCAGAGGACAGCGGTGCAGGTCACTTAGCACCCACCGTCGCGACGGGGAGCAGTTTTTTTAAGCATCTTTTTTTCGGCAAAAAAAAAAATGGGTGCGTGGCCGAAGAGTTCACGCTATTAATGTTTACTTTATTTAGCTGGTTGCTAAATGAGGTAACGTCTGCTCGTAGGAAGGACTAGTGCTGCTGTAAACCTGTATTCTCTAAATTATGCATGTGGTGGTAGTTTTATGTTTTAAAATGGTGATTATCTTCTGGTCAGCGGGGTTGATAGGGAAAGGGTAAATAGCTTCGTAAGGACGGGCTGGTTCAAGATAAAGCACATAATGAGAATTATTGCTACAGATATCCAGTTTGGTGAACTTGATAAAGCCCTCTGATGCGAGGCCTTTGGTGCTGTGTTTTGTATACTCATAAAACAGGGAAAATGGTATTTTCATAGTCCTGGCAATCCATAGCTGAAGGGGAGTGCAGAAATGTGAAAGGAGCCTGGCTTTCCTGATTCTTTAGTACTTTAAGGTTCTGTGATTCTCCTGAGTGAAAACAGCTAAATTAATTTAAAAGCATTATGATTTTTGCAGCCTTCGTAATGTAAGTTAATATTAAAAAAAAAAAAAATTGTCTTGATATGTGCCCAAACATTGCACACGTTCCCTTAATTTATCAAACTCTTGAAAAAACAAAGAGAAAAATGAATCCTAAATGAACTCACTCAGAGATAATCAAATCTGACTTGTTTACATGTTTGGTGCTGGTATTTCTGTATTCAGCCACTACATTTTTTAAAATCTTGGCGAAGTCACTTTACTCCATTTTTGTGTTTCTCTTTAATGAGCGAGGCAGATATTTAAAGTTGGCTGGGCACAGCGAGCCTTGGCTGTCCTCTCGCTGAAAGGCAGCACCTCGCATTTGTGTGCAAAGGGATGCCAGACGATATGGTAGGGATTCACATTTTTTTTGTGTGTGTAGGAGTGATTTCTACCGCTGACATTCTTTGGGGAGAGGATGGGTTCGGATGTTTCAAGGTGTTAAATGGACAATAGCAGGCAATTTGAATGCGAGGGGAGAAATGCAAATAGTGTCCTGCCCTCTCTTTTAGATAATATACCTCTCGGTTTTCAGCAGAGCAGTCATTCTTAAGCTGTGATTCATGGACCACTAATGGGATGGGGAGACTTTTTGAAATGGTAATACAAGCGTAGTCGGCCTGAGAAGACATTTAAGGTAGTTCCCAGACGGTACAAATGAAAGGAAAACCCAGAAGAACATTTTCCACCAGGGACCCTGGCTTTTCAAACCTCCTCCTGAAGTTTATTGACTTTGAGGATGCGCCTGCAATTGATCCCATTTACGGAGTATTTTTATATGGATTACGAGAGTTGTTAAAAACTTGAGTTTGAGTTTAGGCGCTGGAGTGCTTGAATTCTGGTGTGGTTTTTAAATTTTATTTTAGTTTGGTTTTTCCATTTGTCCTTTCATTGCCTTTTTTCTGATTTGGGGTGAACAAATTCCTAGGAATTTCATGTAATTACATCTGCAATTGCATCTGTAAAACAGGGTGATCCAAGAAGCCTAGCAAATACTTTCTTTGGCAAACAAAGTTGCAAAGTGGAGGTGTGGTTTGCTTACCATTTAATTTAAAAATAGACTATCTAACTTAAATTCTCATAAGATTTTAACACTTAAATTCCACAGCACTACAGTCAGCCTCCCTTTGTTTTGTTTTTTTTCTGATCATAGTCATGATTGTTACAAATACATTATTGTTTAAAATTCTAACATACTTGAAACCTAGAATGTGTTTATCTTCCCCTCCTGAGTCAGAGTTTACAGGTAAACTTTTACAGATTGAGCTTTAGACTAATTTTCCAGGTTGGAAAGTGTGCATTTGTATAAGTGAATATTCGTATGAGAGCACATGTTAATTAATGAAAATGGGAGCCAACTACTAAGACTCTCTTAAGTAATAGAATTATTATTATTTTCTATTATTTGTACATAGTCATCACTAGGTGGAGGCATACTTTACATATTCTATTGAACATGTCATCTGTTATGGGCTGAGATGAATTGCATTGATACCGCATAGTTAAGTGAATGACACACTTTTTAACCTGAACTGTTGAAGTAACCTGTTACCACCGAACGACCGCCTCACAGACTAAGCAGACTTGTGCTTCGACCACTACTACTGCTGAAAAGCAATGAAAATTGAATATTTTTTAATCATGGGCTGTACAGAGATCTCTTGAATTAATTCAGAAACATTGTTCATGTCCGGTAAAGTTGTTGTGGAGCAAGAGATTGAAATAACAAATAGCTATTCATTTCAATACCTCAGCCTGCAGTACTTTAGTCAATGTATGATAGACTGACAGGGTTTTTTTACTTCTCTTTTTAGTTATGGTAGCAAAGTCCATTCACAGCCCATCCGTGTTTTTTCATGGTACAGGGCTACCTGCTATACATTGCACAAGTTAGATTTCGACTGAGGGTAACAAGACCTGCCTCCATTGATGCTAATACACTGACTTCACCCAAACTCTCCTGATTTACACCAGGAGTAGATCTTATGCATTTGTGCAGGTATACGTAGCGCTATGCTTATGTTTCTCTCTTCTGTTTAGGAGCTGATAGGGCAGAGTCTGTGCAAGGTGGTCCTCGGCTAGCACAGCCCAAGACACGTGTTTAAGGGGCCAAAAGGAAACTCTTGGGTGTGAATGTGGGAATCGGAGACAAGAATTGTCTCTTTCTCCATACTTTGAATACTCCGTCATGACTCTTTGCAGCTTATAACATCCGCTGGCTTTCATTGTAGGAGAAAGAAGGGTCATGGTGCACAGATTATAAAGAAAAAATGCACTTCATTCAGAAAATAATCCGTATCTTTTCGAGTAAGACACAGACTCTCTTCTAAACATGCTGAGAAAAGCGGGGGAAATAAATTTTTACATCTCTGTCATTTTAATATGTTTTAGAGAATGGAGCCGGGATTATTGGGAGAGATTTCCTGGGTTTTGTAGCTTCTTAAGCCCAAACGAACATAGTGGACGTTGCTGTGGCCTCGAGATTTGTCACCTGCCTTGGGATGCTCTGCTCCTGTCCCTTGGGGCAGAGTCAGCCTGTTACACCCTGGGGCAAGTGCCTCTCTCACCCCTTCCATGGACAGGGGTGTAAAACCACTGTAATGGAGCTGAAATATGCCCCCCTCTTTCTTTTTTTTCCTGTATATTCTATTTTTTTTTTTTTTAAGATTTGGGTTTGGAATCACACTTTTAATAATTATATTCACAATCTAAAATTAAATAAACATTTTGTTTAGTGCTCATAAATTGCCAACCAGTGCTCAAGAAAGGATGTCCAGCAATTTATCAGCCTGTAGAAAATAATTATAGCAATATTTTGAAATGCATTGGTTATAGTTTTGTTTTGATTTATAGAATGTAAATAATCAGTTTTGATTCTTCTGTTTCAAATGGCTTTTTTGGAACTAAGGCTTTTGAATAAGAGTCCCTTAAACCAAGCTGTTACTCCTGGGAAATTCTGTAGTGGTATGTTACTGGCATTTGAAAAATGCACACCTTCTGAGAAAAAACAGGAAAATTCTGTCAAACAGACTGATGGGAATTCCCAAGTTTGGAAATGCAAGTTCTGTTGGAAAACAATGGCAGCGCGATTCAGCTAAGGCTGCAGTTGGAGTGAAAAGGAACATGTTTTTACCATTGCATACATTTTTCTTTTTTTCCTTTTTTTCATTGTCATGCTGGAAACAAATATTCTACATGATCAGTTAAAAAGTGCGAAGTAAGGAATAAGAGAGAGTAATGTGTGTTGGAACATAACATAGACTTTACCCGTGTAGAAAAGTGTGAAGAAATGTAGTAAAATTGAACGTAAACAAAGAAATGGGGAAAATAAATGTGGGAGTGAAGAACTGTGCACAGGGAGTAGGAAGAATGTAATCCAATAGTAGAAGATCAAAGGAAGGGAAACCAATTTTTTCAAATAATTTGGTAATAACTTAGATGTAGCAAGGTAAAGGATCTGAACAAAGGGTCAGAATATCACAAATGGGAAAGGAGAAAACATTATATACAGCAAGGAGTGTACAATTTTATTTTTTTTTTTAAAGATCAATTATTATCTCCATCTCCTGGTATTTCAGGGCTCTTTTATAATTACTAGCATTATTTTCGCTCCCTCTCCTGCACACACTCTCTGTCTCGCTCCCCCTTCCAGGCAACACTTCTCCACTTGCGCAGATTTGAGGGGGTAGGAGGATCTCAGGGGTTCTTTGCAAGATGCTCGTTTCCCACCGCAGAGTGTGGCATTGCCAGGACTCTTCAGGGGACTCTCTGCCAGCTATCCTTAAAAGCTTGCAGGGGAGTGGGAGAAGATTTGCATACTGCCCAAGCAGGGCCAGATTCAGCCCCCCCTCTCCGCTGAATAGTGCATTACTGAGTAAATAATGACACCCAAATCAGTGCAGCTTCTGTAGAGTAGGTGCTGTGCTATGTCAAGCTATTAGGTTCTGTTCCTTATTTCTTTCCGCCCCCCCCGCCCCCCTCCCCGATGCTCCTTTTTTTATTCAAACGGAGATTTCTTTTCACCTGCATTTTTTTCCCCTTTAATTTTACCTTTCTCTGCTCTTGTTTTCTTTTCCTTTACCCTCTCTTTTATATTTTTTGTATTTTAATACCATATTTTAAGTCATTTTTCTCCTGTTCCTAATGTGATGACAGTATATCCTGATGGAAAGATAATAATGCCCAAGGAGGTTTTCTTTTATGAATTCTGCTGGTGTTACTTTCACATGCACAAATATATCATCTTGATTTCTAGCTCTGGGTCATTTCATTGCTCTTGTATGTCTTGCTACGAGATGTTTCCTGTAATTAAAAGATTAGGTTAAATAGATTATTTGTGCTGTCCTGTCTACATAAATGTTCTGTTTCTCTGCCTCTAGATACTGGCTTTTGTGTTTTAAGGCAATGTTGTGGTACATGAAGTTGCATCATGTCTCCTTTGTCTTTAAGCTGCTGACTTATTGGTAACAGAAGCAATCAGACGAGAGACATTTACTGCCAGAGCCTCGTAGGGTCAGTGAATTAACAGGTGTCAATAAGTTCTAAAGAAGTGTTTTAATTGTTTCTGAAGCATTTAATTAATGGACTTTTTTAAAGGAGTGGTGACTGAGCAGACATAAGGCTGATAAATATTTAATGTTTGTATCTAGGGAACTTTTTCTCCCTTTCGTGTAATTTGAGGTGTTTGCTAATGGAAAACAAAGCCTAAATTGTTGTGTAGCATGCAATCAATGATAAGCTGCTATTAGATTGTCCAGGGTTTGGATACCTATCAGGAATTTATCTTTATGTGCTGTGATATTCTGCATTTACAGTCGGTCCTGTTTAGAGAGCACCTTGGAGTCAGCTTTCTCTGATATGTCTAGATATCTATGTTAATACTTACGGGCTATATCAAGTAGCCTCTATGAACTCAATTGCTTGAATATTAAGTGTGTGCATGGCTGTTTTCTTGCGCTGTCACGGTTTGGGTAACTACCACTTGTTGGGTGGGAGTTACCAGAAAAGAGACTCCAGGTCCCAACGCGCTTGTTGGTCTATGTGATATTCACGACACTTCCTTTACAACATGATACCAGTAATGCCATAACTATGCTTAAAACTAATTTTTTTTTTCACTTGTTTCTTATCATAGCCTAGTTTTCTTCACCTTAGAAGAACATTTCCTAAATGATCACTCCTTACTCTTTATTGAAAAAAAAATAAAAAAAATCAGTTGTGTCTGAGCGACATTTGATGTCATGTACTTCCTCTTGCTCTTGAATCCTCTTTGTTCCATTTCCTTAAAAAATAGTAAATTAATTTTTTTCATTTTAAAATAACATCCCTACCTTAAGGATTGATGTTTGCAATAGAGCTTGTGTGGCCCCATTGATTAAAGACTGTTTCCTTTCCCTCTGTTCCTGCTGCTTTTTCTTAGCTGTGGCTAAATGAGCGATCTCCATCCATCCTGACTGTCCTTGAATGGGAAAGGGTGAAGCTGTCTCCAGCCAGGGCTTGGGTTCTCCAGTTGGGAGAGCTCTCCCTTAGGTCTCGCGACTCGAGCAGGGCTGGCCATCCCACGGCACCGCTCGTCTGAGCTTCGTTAAGTCACAATCTATGTGTGTCATTGCAAGTTTAGAAATGCAGAAAGAGTTGAAAAAAATTGATTCTATTTGCTGTTGCAGTTCAATAGACCTTTGATCCAAAATGCTCGAGTAGGCCAGGCTGTTCCAGCAAAGCCACCTTTTACCGTTGTTAGTATAGCAATAGCCTTGTTATCACGTTGTAAGAATTAATTTTGTTATATTAGGAAGGAGAAGTTGCATTATCGCAGGACCAGGACACACAGTATTGACCGGCCCATGCTCTCACCGGTGACCGCGTGTGCGAGCAGCTCAATTCCATTGTTTTGAGGTGTCACTTCTAATTAAAATGGCATGCTATTAGAGTAGCAAAAATGTGTTTATATAGTGTCCAGGCTTCTTGGCTACACACAAAATGTAACTAAGAACATTGCAATTACGCTGACAACATTGTTTTATGAATCCCTGAGCTAATAATGGCCAAACATAGAGGGAAAAGACTGCAGCGTGTTGATCCCCACCTGAGCAGGGGACAGAAAGCTTCTAAAGAAGTGGCTGATCCTGAGGGATTTAAAAACCCAGCAACTTCTGGAGGTATCTCTTATGTTACTTAGAGATTTGAACATGCACAGATCTATGGAAATGATGTGATACAGGGGGCAAAATTTTTGTCACCAAAAAGACTGAATCTTTCAGAGGTATAGCTGATATATACTATATCCTAAGGCATATAGTATAGTATATTCCATAGTGCACTTTTCTCCTTCTCTCACTTGAACTCTTACTTCTACCTGCTTTTTTCTTCCCTCTCTGTATCTTTGTTAATTCCCTTACTATTTGAAAACCTTTTATGAGGAGTATGTGATGTGTCCATTTATTATCTCTGAAGATGGTTAGTGCTGGGTCTGAAGTCATCCACATTTTCTTTCCAGCTCTGTAGCATGTAGAGAAGAATGTGCTTATAATCAGTCAAGGTAAAATAATTGGAAATAGGAATAATAATATAGCAACGGCCAATGTATTTGTCAACTCAGCTGCAATGGTTTTGGTTTTCCACTTAACTCAGTGAATATGTACATGGCATGTGGAGGAAAGCAGTCATTTTTGTGAATTTGATGTATGCAGAACTGATAATGCAGTTATTGCAAATGTAGATTATATCTGCCGATGTAATTAAAAATACACATCTGCCTCTTTGAAAATGTGGTTCAGTTGTTGGATTCTTGTTTTTAGTCTTTCAGAGGCAACTGCCAATCTGAGCAAGTCGTACAGTAACTTCGTTTGGACAAACTCTCACTTTGTTACTTTTTGTTCATAAATGCAGTTAACAAGTTCTTTTGTACTTCTTTGAGTGTTAATTGATGTAAACAAAGTCTGCATTTTATCTAATCCCACTGAAGCTTGTTAAAATTAGAGATGTGCCAAATTATTCCAAAGCAGGTTGTAAAGTAAGTGAACCATTAGATCCACTGGCTCACAAATGGCATAGACAATGTGTGCTCTGTTTGCTTCTTTTTCAGGGACTGTTTATGTCAGAACTTTCAAATCACAGTTTCTGCATCTTTAATATTGTGTGTAGTTAATCTGTATGGCAGAAGTACAGTACAAGCAGCAGGGCTGAGCGTGACTAAAGCTATTTCTAGAAAAGTCCACATATATGCTCCTAATTGAGCATACCTAGCAGTCGGCTCTCTTAATTTCTATATCCAGCAATCTCTTTTCACAGAGATGTCCATTTGTTCGCATTTTCTCTTTGCAGGAGTTGTGATTTGCAAAGTTCGCTATTGCCCAGGTTCCAATCTGTTATTTTAGTGATGGGAATCTAATATACGAGGCACCATGCTAGCCTCAGCTAAATCTCTAGGGCATAGGGTGAGCACTAAGGCATCGCTTCCATGAACAAAGTTAATGGGATCGATACAACCGCATGGAACTGCCGGTCCTTCTCTCCTAGCCTGGTAACTAGCTCCGGCACCATAAACTGTTCTCAAATTCCTGGTCCTCAGGGCTTTTGTGATTCTGCTCTTCTTCCATGGCTTTATCTGCTCCTTTGGCTTGTCTTTTGGAAAATGATTCTCTTCCATCTCCTGCCCCCTCTCCAGACTCTAAGACCTTTGATCCTGTGCTGGTACAGGACAATCCCGTTTACCAGCCCAGTGGAGCTGCCGTGTCTGCACTATAAACACAGAAGTCTACGCTCCTGCTCCAGTCCTCATCCCCTCCCTGACCTGAGTACCAGCTGGGTTCTCTGAAGTCTTCTCATACTTAACCGTGAAGAGAAGGTCCACATGCCTACTGCAGAGCCTGGAGAAGAGCTCTGCGCTCAAATCAGGACATGTGCTGATGGTCTTGTAGTAAAGCTCACTTCACCCGACTTCTGTATGAACAGAGGAGTTGAGGTACCTAACTAGGAATCAGATTCATAAATACCCTTACAGACCTGGCAAGGAGTGACCTTGTTTTCCTTAATCTTTAGGGCTTTTTTCCAAGCAAACATGTCTTATGGACAATTATTTTATCAGGTAAAGCTGAGATAATCTGGTGATGCATGTTATACAAGTCAGATCTGCAAGATCAGTATATATAGAAGTTTCTCTATCTTATCTTTCACGATTCTCTGTTTTTTTTCTAGCTGCCAGCACCATAGTATCTAATCTTTCTAGCAAACAGGTGGCTCTTGCAGCATGCTTTACAATCAGTCAGACTTTGGCTCAGTCTAATTTGCTTAATCATATTAATTAATTACTTTTGTAAATGTCAGAAAAGTTCAGCGCACATTTTACTTTTTAAAAAGGTTTTTGAAGATCTTTCTAGTAAATATGTAACTTTGAAATATCTGCAGTATTTTTACTGAAATTGCAGAGCATAGTTGCTCAGATTATTCATTACAAGTGAACTATTCAACTTCCTCAGTCTTCTTTCACTTAGAAAATTGACTTAGATTTCTATGAATTTATTTCCTATTTTATAACAGTTTAATCAGGTGATGCCAACCAATTTCAGCCTATGACCTATTCTGCTAGTCACGTAATTTATTTGGTAGTTGCAGCATGGCATTGTTGCATTCAACATACCCTCTGATTGGAGACCAAAGTACTTTTGATGGTAGGTAAACACTATAGACTAGAAATGATGGGGTTTTGCACAAATGTGTTTTATTTCTGTCTACTAAGACTTCTTTGCTGAAGAGTGTTTTTTCAAGTATTGGAAACCCTAAAAGTCAATTTTAAAGTAGGAAATGAAAAAGGTCACATACCTCCTAAAGGCGGAACTCATATAGGTGTTGTGAGCAATCTGTCTTGACCAGTGCTATTCGTTAACCAAAATGGTGACAGTGTATTCTTGATTTAATTCATATTATTAATGAGAGGTTGAGAACAGTCACGGTACAAAGGTTGATAGTTTTGTGCAGTACTGTTTTTCTGCTTTTTTGTTGTATCTATGTTTGGATGATATGTGGTTGTTTAGGAAGGCTCAGGAGAGAGGTCAAAGCATAGGTGATGCTCTGAGTGACAGTTCTGAAAACAAAAATATTGAGACTATATCAAAGTCTACAGTCACTGAATTGTAGCAAGCCTAGGTGAAATGAAGGAAAACAAATGTTCCTACCTCAAGAAGCCTTGGGGGAATCACTTGAAATAAAGCCTAATTGACTAACAAATCTACAAATGGTGCTTTTCCTTACATCTGACCATGTTGTGCACTTATCATAATTCCTTTGTGCTAACATATTTTCTGACTAATGGCATCTGATGCGTGCAGTCTCCACTGCCAGTCTGGGTGTAGACGACATGCTCCAGATGTGCATTGTAAGATCGCTGTCCTGCAGCAATAAGTCCTTCTGTTCCCATCTGTAACAATATTTAACTTTGAACAGGACGGGGATTGTTACTAAGAATTTCCCTTTTTTTCAGTCTGCATGAAAGCCTGAGACTTTTAGATTAACAATAAGTGAACATGAGAAGCTTAAAAAAAAAAAAACATTCTGCCACGTGGCATCTTCAGGTTAGTCATCAGCTCTCTCCTCTTAACTCAAGATCAAGCCAACCAGAAGCAACTGTATCTGTATGTATAGGGCTGTACACGTGTACGTATGTAAGTACAGTGTTCTTTCTAATTAATGACATCTCCAGGCTGCAGGTGCTGATGCCAGGAGAGCATTGATCAGGCAGAGGTGGCTTTTTATCATTTCTTGGTGGTTTGCTCACTGCAGTAGCTAGCTCAGGTGGCAGAGGCAGTATCTATAGAGGTGTGTATATATATATATATATGTAGGTCTTTATAAAGAAGTGGTCCATGAATGGAGGCCTGGAATTGATAGAAAATTTTCTAGATGGAAGTCCTGTTGCCTATACCTGCTAATTCATTGAACTGGTATGTTTTAAAGGAATATAATCTTTCTACAATATTTTTGTAGAGAAATGTTCTTCTGGTTCAGTGTGGAGTATGTACTCGACACGAGGAATACAGTCCATAGTGGCAAGTTGCAGCCAGGATATAGCCCATACATTTTTATCACCATCAGGTTTATTCCTGCACCATGGATGCTGCCAGCTTAAAAGCAGTCTCAAAATGTAATCCTTTGAGGATTTCATTGTTAAATGCGTGCTCAGGCTGCTGTAGTATTAATACTTTTCAAGCTACTAGTTTGGTAGTATCTTCTAATTTCCCAACTGTGTGTGGAAGTAGCAGGCATGTTATAGAGAAAACGTAAGCTGAATGTGAGCATAAGGGGTTGTTTTAATTGTCTAGGAATTTGTTTCCTTAATTCTGAAAGATGGCTGCGTGTGATATTTTTACAATGAAACAAAATGAAGGTTACACCAGAACTTGGCCTCGTTTTCTTTAAAGTTCACTAAATCTCACCAGTCCTTCAGCGAGCGTGGGGTAAATTTAAGCAGAAGAAGGCAGATTTTTTTGTGGATCTGGACCAATTGATGTTTTTTGGCAGAAACAATAGAAAACATATTACACTGTGTTTTTATGTTTGTTTCCTCACACTGTGTGGTTTTGTCTGGTTTCTCTGCAAGCAAGGTTCAAGCTGGCGAGCCACACAGTTTCCTTTTGATTTCTTTGTTGTTCGTTTATTGGAATTTGAGATTGGAAGCAGATACGGTGGATGCAAACCCAAGCGAGCCAAAATGTTTCCAGTCTGCCTGTGCAGCCCTGCCTGAAAGCTCAAGTCATTGAATTTTATACAGCAGTGATATTAAGCTAATTCTTCCAACTCTTCTGGAATGTATATTTCCATTAGGATGGATGTAGTCACATAAACTAGTTATTTTAATATTCTTCTGAACTGGAATGCAATTACTCACTCAAATTAGCCTTTCAAAATGTTGACTAAAGGGGTTATGACATTCTGATCCTTCACAAGGGTATGGTCAAAAATTCAAAGTTTGTCAAGATTCAAGATGTAAGCACATGAAATGGAGTATAAACACAGGTTATGTATACTCCATCTGCATCAATAATATTTTAAAAACTTAATCAGTATAATATTGCTTGACAGAATAGCACAAGATAAACTAATATTTTCAGTTCAATTGCATAAAGGCAGTTTAAAAATAGGACTTACCACTTGATCATGCATTATTTTCCTGATGAAAGAACATGTGGAAACTGTAAGAAATGATAATCCAACATAAAATATACAAATGTAAAAATTTTATCCAAATGTTCTGGACAAGCCAATATGGCAAACAGTATAACATACTCTGCCGCTCACTAGCACGCTTTCAGGATCAGATCTTAAATTTTTTTTAATGTTTAAATATATCTGATGTCGGCATACAGGTCTAGGCAAAGCACGGGGGCACCAGTGCCTTCACATCTGAAGCTGTTGTTTAGCATCTGGCTCCCACCTGCCCACTTAGCATAATTACTAAGCATCAAACACTGTTTTGCTCATCTCCAGGCTTCAAAGCCTCACAGGCTGGTCCTTGTGCTCCTCTAAGAGCCTGCCACGTTCGTCATTGGCACTGTCTGACTTGGGGGTTTCTTGCAAACCTTCTCCTACAGCCCTGAGTGTCTGCCCCGCTTCCCGTGCAGCGCAGGAGGGCAAGGGGGAGCTCCGAGACCAAACTAGCTCTCCTCCGTGTGCACAGTATGAAGCTCAGGGGAATTTTTTCCTGTTATATTTTCAGTAAGAAAAAAAGGACTCTTTTCGTAGGGAAGAGGCCCAGAGTGCTTGATCTGGTGTCTGCCCCACTTGGTGTACTTACCCAATTTCTTAGCCAGGTGGGTCGCTGTGAACGAAGACGCTGAGCCTTTCCTTCTGTTGGAATAAGATTCTACGATCTCCATCCTTCTAGCTTGAGAGAGGGCTTTTGTAGTCTTCAACCCTGAGCTTGTGAGATTTGTTAGGGAGCTTCCTGGGACAGTCAGGCTCCTCCGTCTCCATCTCCAGTTCATTGCGGCGTGGAGCCTCTCTCAAGTGGAGCTTCCACTGTATTTCCACCAAGGACAACAGCATTGCCCTTCCCCAGCTTCGCAGGAATTGGAGAACACTCCTAGATGTATACAGGTGGTCAGAGGAAAAAGAACAGTCTCATACCTATGACTATTCCTCTTTAAAGTGTGTTTACTCACATCACAGCCCTCCTCAGGATGGTATTTCCGAGCTTGAGCTAGCAATACTCTTTCCCGAGTGGCGTGAAAGCCGTGCAGCAGTGGGCATGCTTGGGCACACCTGCTGGCTGCTTGAGAATTAAAAAAAAATAATCTGACTTTCAGAAATAAGACCCAGACTGTGAATATATGCATAGTAAACATGTCTCAGAGAACAAAAGCTGCAGGTAAATAATCTTTTTTGTGTTCTTTGCGTATCAGCTGGTATTTGCTTTGTTATGGAGGTGTTACTCTTTCTTATTTTGGTTGCTTTCCTTTAACTCGTGGTGATTTAGACATGTTATATAGATGTTGTTTTGCAATGAAAACGTGTAATCCTCAAAAAATTTAAGAGCAAACTTTCCTAAAAATGTTATACTTAATTCTCCTGTATAGATTAATGTGTCAGGTGAATGATAAATATCAACAGTATTTTCAGAGCAAAAATACTTTAGATAAAGGGTGGAAACAAAGAAAATACACGTCGGGTACATTAGGATATGAGTGAGTTAAGAGTCTTTGATAGCGGTTACTCTGCTAGTCCAAATAATGACTAATTACCATGGCAATCCTTATGTTCTGTGCCATACGGACCCCACCATTCCTACTTAAAAACACTAATGGCAAATATACATTGCAAACAGATGCCATGTGCACATATCATTTGAAAAGGCTTTTAGGAAAACAAGATTGCTGGTCTTTGGATAGAAGCAGAGCCGTTGCACTGCAGGATGGCAGAGCACCAGTGATTCCTGTCCCACAAGAGAGTCCCCATCTGTGCCACCACTGCAAGAGGAGCAGGGATGGAGCAAGAGAGGAAAGCCCAGCTCAGGTTTGAACACGAATCACCTTCTCCAGGTACAGCAGCACACCTCGGTCTTAAAATATTAAGACTTAACAGGCTGAGCTGCTCGCAGTTAGGTTCCAGCTGGTGGGGGTCCTCAGCTGCTAAGGAATAGCTTTGAAACCCAGACTGCTAGACAGTTTGGGGGGTCCCTATCCGAGGGACTGTCTGGAGGAATGGTGCTTTAGGTCTTCCCGCCCCCAGAAATGAATTTTCCCCTGCTTGTTTTGAGCTAACTTCTGCTCAGCACAGCCCGCTTGTTGCTGGCTAGACCATGGGAGCCCCTGCCAGCTCAGGTCACCTTATGGTAGCTCTGAAATAAAAAACGAAAATTACGGATTTGCAATCCATGGGCTGGTGCAGCTGCTCTGTGAATGGGGAGGAGGAGGAGAGGACTGTGCGGCGACACAACGGCTACCCCGGTCCAGCCCTGGGGTGGGTGGGTGGGCGCTCCGTGGAGCGGGGCTCCTGGGTGGGCTGCACCCATCCCAGCCATCCCACACCTGTGTAATTGCAGCAGAGGCTCAGTGTAACACTTTGACTTCAAAAATGAATCTGTTTAGGAGGGAAAATAAGCCTGCAGAAAGCAGATACCTTCTGAACTACAAAGGGCCAGTAATTTGAAAATGTGTAGTTAAATTCTGGCAAACATGGGGCACCCAGACTTGCCAGAACCCCTTGCTGTAAAAGAAAGAAAGAAAAAGGGGGAAAAAAAAAGAAGAAAAGAAAAAAGATTTAGCTTGCAAATGATTGCTCTGGATCTTATCACAGTATTCTGGGTTAACCATCACCAAACGTCGCATAAAACGAAAACAGAGGTCTCTTTAGACCTGCTCCTGGAGATCAGGGGTTTTGGTCCACAGAGCCTGCGTAAATGCTCAGCCTACTGAGAAACTGCCAGCGTGTGCATCCTCCTCCGCCGCACAGCTTAGCCGTGCTCCTGGCAGCAGTGGTTGGTACTGGAACCAGCGAGGCTGTGGGCACAGCTGCTGCCAGGCAAAGTCAAGGGACACGTTAATGTTAGCTCGGCAGCGGTGGCCAGGGGCACAGCTCTGCCACTTGACACAGCATAAGACAAACACGTCAGAAGAGAATTGATATGTTTGAAAATCGATCTCTGAGCAGCTTTCCACATTAAGAAAGTTCCCTCTGATATTTCTGCCATTTTCCTGTCTTGTGATTTTAGAGGAATTAAGATATTCTCCTTTATAGCCATCCAATTCTATGAAAAAATCCTTAAGAATATGAAAGTTTGCATCTCACAAATACTGGTGAAAAATATTTCTCATATGATCTGCCTACTAATAGGTTGGTACAACCACTGCAGTGTCAAGGCATATATAAGCAGTGACTTCACGGCAATTCCTGAAACATCATGAGATCTTAATTAATGAAGCATGGCCAAGAACTCGCCAACTTTAATTGAGTAAACACATCAAGGAAAATGTGTTCTTTCTCTTAAAATATGAAGTTTTGAGGGCATTGAAAGAGAAAGGCCTACCGTGACCTTATAATTGTACAAAGCGATATCTTTAGGGCATCCAAATATTTTAAAATCTGATCTTAGAATTCCTCCAGCTACCTGTCCCTCCCATCCTGCGCATTAGTCCTACATTTTTATTGCTTTCTAGTGCTGTACTACCGGGCCCTTCAGAATCATGCTTACGCTACACATTCCTCCAGACAGTCTTTCACACTTCATAAGGCTCTGAACTATCATTAATTAGGAGGCATTTCCTTCTGAAAGTCCCCTATATCTCTCTGATGGCGCATGAAGAGATATATATATATCCTCACCAAATGAATAGTTTCTCCCTGTTGGTCATTATCATTGTAGGACAGTGAAATCTGTCCTGGTGTCACTGAACAGGGGCACGTAGAGCAAGCTGAGAGAAAATGTTTGTGTATTAAAGGCAAAGAGGTGTTTTGTTTCTGTATGAGTTTAGGTGTAATATCTGTGCTCAGTCAAGGCCTACCCATACCTCTACCAGCTGCAATAATCTCTCCAGTTGTTTGTTTTTTTTTTTTTTAATTTCCCAGCAAATCCCATTATTTATGTTTCAAGTTGTGTCTTTTATAAGAGGTCCAACAGTAAATATGACATGTTATTATTTTCAATGCGTTCAATGTTTAATCTGCTTTCCTATTTTTTTTTTTTTCTGGTTTATCTTCTGGGTAAAAATACTGCTGGATAATTCACACTATTAACACTTTTTAAAATGCTTCTCTGTATGAGGGAGAAGCACCTGGTCTTACCACTTTATGCGTAGGCTAAAGCCCAATGTAAAAACCTCAGCTTTCTGTTCATAAACCTTGAAGACATTTATCTATGTTATGTGTATTCAGATCCTTAGGAATCTTTTCTATCTCTCCCCCAGGACATTATGGGACATTTTCCATGTATATCTTAGTGGGATTGTTCAGCACCGTATCCATTCCATCTACCTCCAACTTCACCTGAAGGGCAAAATCCTTAAGATCTTGACACAATACTGATAAATACATGGAATTATTAAAGTTGCCATCTCAGCAGAATAGGATGGCTGTCGCCTTTGTTCTCAGGGGAATACATATTTCACCCAGTAGCAAGACACCCAACTGCCGCTACAATCAAAACTCTCTGAAATGCCTTTAAGCTAATCATCTTTGAACATAAGCCTTTGTTGTTAAATCGGGGACCTTCTAGATGCAAGGCACAGAAACCTTTTTTGTTTTTTCTCCACCTTGCACAAAACAGCTTTAAGCCTGTCACCGCTGACAGTAAGGTTCAGTGATCTGTCAACATTCACCCCTGATAAAGACAGTGAGAGAAATCCGTGGCTCTGGAGAGTTCAGTAGAGACCAAACAGTATGTTTGCAAAAGAGCATTTTTATATGTTTTCTTGTGACAGCACTAGTTTAACAGAAAATAGTTGGAGTGTGCCAAAAAAAAGTAAAAGAGAAAGAAAAGAAAAAAAAAAAAAAAGGAAGAAAGGCAGAAGTAGTAAGTTAGGCTAGCATGACATGATGGATCTGGGCTATGACAAACAGAATTGGAAAAAAACTTCCCTGGGGACCAACTATACCAGGTTTGCTGAATTGTATTTCTTGATTTCTTACTGTGCAACAGTGCTTTTTAGTGTTAGATTGACTAGGCTTCAGAATATTTTTAAAATTGTACAAATCAAAATCCATGTAGCTTAAAAATGAAAGATGTAAAAGGTTTAGGAGTTTGATGTATTGAAAGGCATTCTGTATTCCCACATGTGAGTATTAAATGTACACTTTGTCTGTTTGATGAATTTTAAATCTTTGTGGATTGCAACATGCACCACAGCAGTTCAGGGGGTATAAACCTTGGCTGAAGAAAAGCGTAAAGGATGTGCAGCGGTCAGGCTTCAAACTAAGCTGTTCTTCACTTTTTCTGATTTTCCTAGGTGCTGCAATACATACCTAATCCAATTTATAGAGAGCTAAGTAAGAGCAGTTGGGGAAAAATCTTGAAAAATTCCTCTTGGAACAAACTAACTCTGATGACGTTAAACGCAGGGAAATTTCATCGCATTTTAATTTCAGTGTAATGTGAAAAAACAAGGAAATATTTATGAAAAAAAGGACAGGCAAAAGGGATCGGAATACTTTGGAATAATAACTGCCTTTATTCAAGCCTACTGTCATGTCAAACAAGGGTCTCACTTGGTGACAAGCAATGTGAGGACAAAAGGCTTTAGGGGCTTGAAAACAGCATTAGATGACATTTATCTCAAAAACTCTGGTTTTTAGGTACCTCAACAGAGAGAGCTGGCATAGCAGGCCAGCAACGCAAGGCGTGTTTTACAGAGTCCCGTTATCTCTCCCAATTTAATTCTGCCTTCTGGTGATCGAAATCTCTCCCTCTGCCGCAGCAGCGTTTTCTACAACACACTTATAAAGTGCTCATGAGCACAAAACCCTAAGACATGAAGTGATAGGTTATGAAATCTAAACAAAATGTAATATCTGTGTTTTAACGGGGATGGGTTTGGATGTGTGTTTCCTATGTATGTCGAGTGGCACTGAGAAGCTGTTGTTGTTAGAGAGGGACAGCTGGATCGGTAGGAGGAGAGGGTGAGGGTGAAGGAGGGAAGAACAGCCCAAGCCTTGCTGTGGATTCGGTTTTGTTCAAATCTAAACGAGTTGGTTCTCATTTCCTCATTCCTCTTGAAAGGTTCCCTTTCCTTTCTGCTTTAATATGGAAATGTCTAGCCTAACTTGAGCTTCTGATATCAAATTTTGAATTCTTTGGGGATTTTGAGAAAGGGAGAGTCATGATTGAGCTCTCAGACAAAAAATCTTGTGGTGGCGTGGAAACCTAACGGTAGGTGCAGAACCGAGCCTGGGCAGACATCAAGCGGTGATGAATGTATACAAGACTTTTATTTTTCAGATCTCACTATGAATATGATCTTCACAGCAATTTCCTGATATAGAAAGGCTTCACTACATGTTCACAGTTGGGGAAATGAAAGATGTAAATACAAACCCAGGAATCACATAAGTGATTAAAGACCCCAAAGAGTTGCTGTTTCTAGATCCGAGGCCCTGCAGCCCCTACGAGGTAATGGGAGCTGTGTCTGCAGCTGAAGTATCCCAGATCAGGGGCTGCTTTAGTTCAACGTCTAATAAGGTATAAAAAAAAAAATAATACACCAGCAATAATTTTTAAGGGACATAAAAAGTCTTCTCCTTTCCATGACCTTCCAGCTTGTATCATCAAAGGTCACCTGTGAGATTATAAGTAAATTCTGGACTCTGTGAGGGGGATAGTGGTGCTGTTGCCAATTGCTTTGACTCGCATTATCAGGCATGGTACTGCCAATCACTCTGCTGATGCCTGTCAGGTTTCCGCTGCTGCCAAGCAGAATGTAAAATTGACAGGGAATATTACAGCGCTCGTCAAATGCTGTGAGATACCTCTGCCTTGGGGAGAGCAGGCACCTGTGGTTACAGACAAGGATCAGGGCTCAGGATCACTTTGGTGCTCCCTTTACATTTTTCGAAACTTATTAATTTGGGAAATTAAGTGCACAGATCACCCATATTGAGATTCCGATTATGAAATTGATATTTCCACAGATTGAGCTAACATCCTAATATTCTTTTCAATGCAAGGTTTACGCCGAGCCGTGAAATAAAATCAGAACAGGATTAAATTTTTTGACAGTGGAATTAATACTCATGAATTCTGTAGTCTAAAGTTTTGAGGGGTTGATCTGTATCTTTTTATAATATGTACGGCGGTCAGTTCCAAAAATCTGTCTACATGTTTCTTTTCTATTTGACATGGTTTCTCCAATTTCAGGAAGTTCTCTTCCACCTATTGCTATATACTTCGGTCTTTCTGCACAAACCCAGGTTTTGTATTTGTACAGCCATCTATAGAGTGGTTCATTAATCATCTGTAAAGTGTAGGGTTTCGCAAATGTAATATACACAAAAACTACAGCCAGCTGGACTTCTGGATGTCTAATAGGACAATGACATGCCAAAAATACTTTGCCATTACAACCTGACACTACGTTTTCTGTAGAACAGAGAAGACTCATGAATACATTCAAGAGAAGTCAATAGCTTGTGCAGCTATAGAGAATTATTTAATTAAATCTGGAAGCTTTCGAGGAAGCCATAAAAATGAGGTTAATATGTCAGACTAATAAATTCTATATAATTAAGCTCCCCAAATATAGAAATTTCAGAATATGATGCTAAACATATCACAGTAGGGACATCAATTTATTTAATCTTAACATTGTTGCATTGTCTCCATGAACTTCCATTGGTGTCACAATAAGATTATTATGACAGCACCATTAAGCCCCATTCAAATGAATGGGGAATTAGTGTCATGATGGAAACAGCTGCAGCTAAGAGCTGCTGTCTATGATCAGTAGTTGTTTTCAAAAATTCAGATATTTTGCTATTACAAGAATTATATTTTCTCTTTAGATATGTATATGGTGCAATGAAGAAACCTGGCTTTTCAAGGCACAGTGAAAATCAACATAGCAAAATGTAAAGCGCGTGGCTGTATAAGTTATTGCACAAACTCTTCACTATTCCAGCTCCATTTGTAATATTTCTCCTGATGTGTATAAAGCCTCGATTGAACAGATACATTGCTAGATTTTAGGACTGTCAGTCGCTAACTTGTACGTTGCCAAGAATCTCTTAGTCTATTGTCCACCTTTCTCTTTTCCAGAGGATAGCTAATGAAAGACTTTTTGTCAATCACGGCATCCATACTGAGGGTAGGACGGAGATCCCACCAATGACAAGTAGAAACGAATTTAATGACTTAGAAGACGGAGTACTCTGAACTCCTTTGATACCTGCCTACCCTTGTTCACCTTCCATCCCTAGGTACCTATACTGCACCGCTCCTTCTGCCTTTCCGTGTGCTGCTGTACCGCTTTGAGAGAGCACTTCTGCTAAGAGCACTCGTCTCCTCGCATTACGTATCACAACTTTTCTTAAATCCTAAAGGAGTCAATTACGAGTTTAGGATTTGAAACTCTTTAAACAGGTTTTCTCTCGTATATTAAAAATTGAGATCTCTGCAGATTTGTAAAGAAATTGTAAAGAAGCGTACTTAGATTTATGGTTATATATTTCACATATATTCTTCTATTTAATAGAAAATGAAAATATTTTATTGATAATATCAAAAAGAAAGTTGAGATTTCTTTATGCAAAAATGCATGTCTGAAACATATCTATCCATATCTAAAAGGTAATTCTCCCTGCTTTCCAGGGCAGATTTAGATTAGTAGAAAGTTTCAGGACCAAACTAAAAGGCTAGAGATATTTAATATTTTAAGCTCTAGGCTGGGGGTGTTGCAGGGTTGTCATTTTGAAATCCGTGTTGGTTTATGTTTAATATTATAAGTAACTGTTTGAGTGAGATCACTACCTTATGGATTTTTAGGGGCACTTGAGCAGACTGCTGGTTTTTCTTCATAGTGAAGATTTCAACTTTTAAATTAAAAAGTTGGAAATACTTGCTACCTGCGCAACAGTCCTCATTCTGCCCTAAAGGATTCGGACATTATAACAGTGCAGGAAAGCGGCAATACACGGTTCCACGGTAAACCCTTTTTCTCCGTGGGCAAGCAGTATGCCCCATCACTCATCACCTGAATGTACCCTTTCTCACACAGTCCAACCCGCTACAGTGATTTCTGCGCCCTGCACTTCAAATACTTTGGATTGCTGAAACTTGGGAGGTCAATTCATTCACTCCTGCTGTTTCCTTTGGGCATGTTAACGGCCACTGTGCTCTTAGGAGAAAACCAGTAACGTGAGACTTACAGTCGTGTCCCCTGGGCCTTTGGGAAACAACAGCTCTTCTGTGCAAATGGAAAGTAAGCACCTGTTGTAAACAAATTAAATACTGTTTTTAAAAATACAAATATTATTATCTGCCAAAATGATGCCAATCAAAGGCAACCAGTTGGTGGTAGAAAGTACAATACGAGATATGTTCTAAATAGGTATACTGTGCATCTCTGGTGTAAGTGTTCTTTGATGAAAAGGCAGTTTGTTCGGGATACCTAGATTGAATTTCTTGTAAGGCAGCTGCTTTAGAGGATATAAGATATTTCTCTTGGCCACCTGTTTCCTTTTATTGTGTTAGCATTTGAGTTTGTTGGGCCAGCCCATACGAAGAGATAAGGCAGAGTTGCTGTATTTTGTTTATAAGGGCATACTTGTTCATGCTTTTAAATGTTAGTGGAAGGACTTCAGCAGGGTAACCCCATGTGAATTGGATGAAGCAGCTGCTTTTATTATGAACTTCAGTTACTTGCGGTTTTGTGTCTTGGCACACAGCTATGTCTTTTTTACTTGCCTTGACATAAGAAAAAAGTTAAACTAATTTTATCTTTTCAAACAGCTGCAGAACCAAAGGCGGGGGGGGGTGGGGGGGTGGTGGAAATCTAGACTTTACAATACAGAAGTATTCATCAGTGGTCTTCAAACCAGCACCGTGTCTTGTCATTGCTTATGCCTTGTGTGGTCCTTTACACCAAAACAGTCTAATGCTCTTCTGATTTAATACATTTTTCCTCTCAGGCTGCCTTGGTGAATCCTCATTTAAGGTTTATCATATGAGCAAAACAAGTGCTCAGTGTGGTGAGATGGGTTTGGGTCAGTATGTCCCTGGTTGTGACAATGGAGCTCAAAATGCCGCACAAATACCCATGTAGGTGCAAATAGAAATTCTTTTATTTTTGATAAGTTAAAGCATGCTTGGCAAGGTTGTGTAATACCCCCAGATTATGAGGCAGAGAAGTAGTTAAACTGTATTTCCTTCCTTGTAGGTATATTAAGATACATTACTGGTGAAGTGTTCGAAGGCAAGAAAATTGCTGAGAGTAAAATAATATTAGACTCCAGTGAAAATAGTCCTGCAACATATATCAAGAATTCAGTAGACAACAAAAGGATTAGATGTTAACTATTTGTTTAAGTGTTGTTTACATTAATTTACCAAAACCAAAAAAACCCATGACAGTTGGGCATTTAAAAATATGAACGTTGCAGCATGATTGCAGTTATTTTTGTAAGGATACCTGATCTCTGCCTATTGATACTGGTGATGTCTTCTGACTGAATTCATGTTCATTATCTTAAAAATACCCCCCCCCCCCCAAATAAACAACAACAAAAATAATTGTTTTTCTCAAACTATTTTTAATGTTTTAAAAATCCCAAAGCAATTCACTCTACTGCTTATGATTCTTGATAAAATCATGCAAACACAGCCAGTTTGATGCTATTTTTTTGTTTACAGTATTGCTGTGTTGTTTTGGTTAACAGAATGAAAAACACCACAGTTAGACTACAAGTAAAAATGTTTTATTCTTAGTTTGTTTCATCAATAAAAGCTGACATTTTTGCAAGAAAGATGTTATACTATTGGAATTAACTCTTAGTCAATTGTAAATAATTGTATTATATTGGTATGTTATCAGGAAGATTAGAAATCATTTCCTACAGAATCGTGTTCTTGCTTTCTCAGCACTGTTTCAATTGAAAGGAATTTGAATGAAGTGCATCTCATTACTAACATAAAGTAGATGGAGCTTGAATAATTTTTATGTTTATTTTTCATAGATAGCTATTACATTTCTTATCCTATCCATCCAAATTTTATAAAATAAATTGTTTTAATCCATTTTTTGGAGAGAAGCAATGAATTTGTTTTTGCAGAAGTAATACATCTGAATATATTGTAATATGCATAAAAATCTGTTAACACAGTTATTTATACAAAAAGTGTAGCTGCCTTACCTTTGATTTAATTTACATACTTTATTTGCCTTCTGACAAGTTCTTCCCTTGCCTTTTTTTATTTATGTGCCAAAAATATGTCTTTTCAGATAAGTCAACTAAAACTTTAATGTATTGTATATTTTAAAACTACATAAAATGTTTTATGCATTTGCTAGTTTTTTCCCACAAGCATTTGTTAAAGGTGATGCTATATCAAGATTAGACATGTTTTACCACTGATAACAGCATAATGACATTGTATTTCTTAAATATTATGAGCAAATAGATGTGTTCTATTTTAAAGCCTAAGCTGACATTTAGGTTGAATTATCAAGCATTAAAAAAAAAGAAAGGGGAAAAAAAAAATCTTTATTACTCGAAGGTTAAAACTTTGGCAGCCTTCGTTTTTTAAATATAAGAATTCAGGCCCACACCCTGAGAAAGAATTTGATGCATTTACTTTAAGTACGTGAAAGATGTGAGCGACATAATTATTTTTCCATTCAAATGTGGAAAACAATAAAAGTTTCCCATATGTAGTTCATAGGCTGTAACTCACATCACTCAGCACTAAGGCAATAAGCAATAGAGTGTTGATACAAAGAGCTCCAACTCTGGAAATATCAGCTTAACCCTTGCCGGTCTTTCTCTGCACTTTGCTACTGTAAACATGGTTTGAATTTACATAAGCCACCATTCATATTCTTGTGAGTTCATAATATAAATAATGCAGAAAATCTCATTCACTTCTCTAAATTATGCTAGTCATTACAGATGATTCATGTAAGTATTAATCTCTTGGATGTGGCAGAAAACTAGGAAGGAGAAACTACCTATCATATCATTTGCTGTTAAGAACCTGCTGCATATCTCTAAGCTTTGCTTGAAATGCTTGCAGTAATTGGGTGTGCATCTTTTCACTCTCCTGTAATCCAAGTGGCAATATGGGTTTCTCTGTGATTTCCTCGTGCTAGAAAATAAAATTTGTGGAAATATGCTAAAGTAATAACATGACTGGGGCCAGGATGGTGTCCTGCTGCGTTGCAGTAGCATGCAAGCTTGAGGGAAACATCTACAAATCTCTCTATTTGTTGCATCAGGGTTGTGTGATGAGAGGATAGACCGGGCAAGCAAATGCTTAAATATTTGTCTCCTATGAAAATTTTAGTGTAAATTGATTTATGTCTCTGTAGGCCAGGCCTGAAAATGCTGGCTGCCTCTTACCTTGGAAAATCTTGGCACAACACTCAAATGCTGTCAGGATTAGCTTTATAGTGCTGTATTTTTGGTGAGAAATGCACCTAGATATAGGTCATTGACAGGTTTCTATACATTTCCACATCTTTGGCTTTCTCCTTCACCTGCGTGATCTTCCTCTGAGCTTCTGCACCTTTTCAGCTTCCAGGAAAAAAAGGGCTAAAGACAAATTATGGAATTCAAACAGTCGGGCATCATGTAAATATGGGTTGGAGCTGTAACCTTGCTGTTCGTACCTGTGAGCAAACTCGTGCAAGATGTTCTCCAGGATAGGGCAAGTGGTGACCGATTGAAGAAATTAGCTGTTGAAACCACTGATGCAGTTTGTATTTTGGTGATGCTCTCATCTCTTTGCCATCTCAGTGGTTGTGCATGTACTTAGTGTACTCTGTCTTTCTTGAGTCGAAGCAGTCCTTGGCATGGAGTGGGCTCTTCTGCACGATGGCCAAGCTCCAAAGGGTACAGGGTAGAAGAAGCAACAAGGCGCAGCGGGGACCAAACACATAATTGGGTATTTCTCTGCAAAGCTCAGAAAAGTAGAGAAAGACTTACACTAGAAAATATATTGCAGTCATTAGTCACATATATTAGGAGTTAGACATTTATACCTGATGTTCATTAATAGTTGATGGATGTATATATAATACATTGCTGGATAATTATATTTAAAATGCTTTAAAATATTCTTTTTTTTTTTTTTTGAAAGACAGTGGTGCCATAAAAACATTGGTTTTGCTAATAGCAAACTAATAGTAAACTATACGGTCTTTAAAATCAATCTTTAAACCCACTTTTTGTGCGCTGGTTTTGTAATACTGACCATCCTGCCATATCCCAGACTCTCCATTAGCTCAGGAGTGTGCCAGCTTCCACTTAGAAGGTGAAGGAACATCAAGGTGGGGATTATTATAAAAAGACATGTAATTCATACTGCTACAAATACTGTTGTGAAGAATCAGATGTGTAAGACAGGTAGTTTCTGGGTTTTTTGCTATTGCTTACAGAAAAAGCTCATAATATGCCCATTATCACAAAAGACCTTCAGGAATGGAATCTTCATAAGAACTGTGCTGCTGTACAGATAGGACAGAGCTTTTCAGGTAGATACCAGTATTCTGTTAAAAATGCACATGTCAAATATCTTGAGTATATGAATACTTTGTGTCTCAAATTTCAAAGCAGAAGACAGACATTGATTGTAAGGGTTTTTTAAGCCAACTCATAACATTTCCTTGCATTTTCTTGTGACACTGTGTTCAGACTTGGTTTTGAAAGCCCTGAAGTTTATTTGTGAGAGCTTTTAGCTTCATTTTATGGATTATATGGTATTCTTCACTATGAAGTTTTAAAAGATACAAAAGAAAAAACCTTGCTCAAATGTAGAAGTTATTTTTGCAGTAACGTATGTCATGATTTTTAAACATTCAGGCCTTTAAACTTTTTTTTTATAGTGTATGTTCTTGCCAATCCCAGCACAGTTCTACAAAGTAAAATATTTGGCAGTGAATTCATATTAACAGATGGAACAAGAAATTAACACGTTTTTGCTTCGCTAATTCACAGTTCTTTTAATACGCTAATTCTAAATCACCTGTTCTGACTTTGACAGGCTACAGACACCTGTTTGGGGTAATATTCCACAGCTAATTATTACATGAGAAACTCAGTTTCCAACAAAAGGGTTTCTGTGTGAAATTGTCATAGTTAACAAATTAGTAATACCAACTTTATACAAAAATAGCTTGCAGTTTTAATTTACATGTACTTAACCTTGCCTGAAGAACTAGGAGCAGTGGGATTGCATGGGGGGCAGCTTCTCCCCCAGCACCCCGGCGAGCCGGTGCCTCCATCCATTACCCACCGGAGTTGTAAAGTTCCCGATGTAAGTCCTGCTCCTCGTAGCTGAGTCGGTGATACCAGACTGCGAGGAGCACGGTGCTGCTCACCAAAAGCCAAGAGAAGAGGGCAAGAAGTTTCTTCTGAGGAGAAAGCTTGGAGTCATTTCCAGCTCACTGCGGTTGGTGCAGTTTAGAGGCAGAGTAAGGAAAAAGAGTCTTTTTCTTGAAATGATGGCTCTGCTGTAACATAAAGATGTTAGAGTGCTGTTATATTTTGAGGTTTTGCTGTTTACCTCTATAAATCAGATATAGCAGTTTAGAACTGAGCTTCATTGTAGGATGTAGTGTTTAAATATTGCCCCAAAAGCTGGCAGTGGATAATTTAATCCTATATCATTGAATGTGTGAGCTTTTTTTTTTTTATATATCTGTGCCTGTAAGAAAAAAAAAAAAACCAACATGTTTTGTGGTTGCCTTTTTAGAAGTTTATTACACTTCTGTCATAATGAGTCATCACGTTCATATGGGAAAGGGGGGGAAGGGAGGAAAAAAGCTATTCCATCTCACTGCTCTTCTCTGCTCTTTTGCTCTTGACCTAAAAGAGATGATCCAGCCCTCATCCTCTGTCCCAGCTGTGCACCAGTGTGGAGGCCAAGTAGAGTCTGTGGCAATAACAACTTTACAATAATGGTGGAAAAACTAAATCTGGCATCGGAATGAGGGGATAAGCAATGTTGCTCAGTCCAAGAGGATGAGAAAAAATGTTCAATGCGTGAGAGAAAGGGGAGAGATAGGCTGGACACAGGCGCGTCTTAACATGAAGTAAAATGTCTTTACAGAGCAGCACTGGTACTACCACAAACTCTTTATACTCTTTCTCATCACCCTTAAATCTTAAAACACAAAATTAATCTTAAGTCCTTTGCTCATCTTGCTTTGAATCTTCCTTAATTCATCTTCAATTGTTTTATCAGGAGCTTATTGATGATAATGATGTTTTATTGCTCAACTGTAAGATATAAATGACTCAGTGAATCTCTTTCCTTTGTTCTCTCTGCTTTTGATTCTTCCTTTCTTTTCTCCTGTCTTTTCCCCACCTTTCCGTCTACTCCTCCTTCCCTTTTTATAATGTTTAACTATCTTGTCAGATAATCTATTGCAAGCTGTGATACAAATCGCACAGCCTTAAAAATATCATCGCTATGATAAACCTAATGAAAATAATTCAGTTTATAGGGAAAATGCCAAATTGATCACAGTTAGTTGCCTTCGTTTAGGTGTGCTTCCTTCAGGGATTTGAGGCGGCAAGGCTTGCTAGTGAACCTGGTGGACTCAAATATCTGGGCTACTCATCACCATTCCTGAGCACCTGGCCATTTTGGAGTGGCAATGTATATTGCTGCCAACCCAAGCTGACCAGAGCTGTTTCACTTTTCCTGTTCACTGAGGAAAATAAGTAGAAGCTATCCCCAAATTTCTCCTGTTTGTGCCCACACCTGTTTTATAGCTTTCACCAGGAATATAAATATATGTGGTGGTTCTAAGTCAGGGAATGTTAAACAGTTCTGGAGAAACATTGTACGGATTTACCAGTTATTCCAATGAGATTATGAAAGTACTTATAATAAAGGGAATGTAAGTGGTCCATGATGGCTCCGTCTGCTGAGTCAAATTAAGTTCATTTATTCTTCCTGCATTAGTTCTTCTTCTTCAGAAAAATTGATTAAAATGAAGCCGCCTGCTACCTGGTGTGAGCACAGATTCTGTAATCATGTAAATCCTCTAATTAGAGGTAGTAATTTCATATTTATATAGTTTTACAGGTATAACTCTCAGTATAAATGCCATATACTGTCTAAAAGTCCCTTTAGTGATACCTATAGGAGTGTAACAACTCTTACAAGTACGTAAAATGTAAAGTCTCAGGCTCAGTGCTGCGTACTGTTTGTATGGCTTTAAAAAAAAATAAAAGGATAATTTTCCATTTGTAATAATCTTCTGCCATGTGTCAGATAGAGGAGGTACAATACCTATCATGCAATTTCCTTTCTGCTTTCCATAGGACAAAAATTATTCTAAATACTGTATCCCTCTGTGAATGAAGGTACCCCAGTAATTTTTAAGTGAAGCATAAGATAGTCCTTCCTACCACCAAAACTGTACTTAGGGTCTGTAGAAGATAGGTAGAGGTGGGGCTGGTACCTGCACTGGGGAGAGCTTTTTGGTTTTTGACTGTATTTGCATGAATAGTATATTATTGCTAATGTCTGTGTCCTTAAATGACTCTTACTTAGTGTATGACAGTAGTTTTCAGTTGTAGTTTCTGCATGCTGCTTTGTAAGACTTTGTTATTGCTTTAATCAGTTTCATTACACCTCGGTGTCTAGATCCTCTCCTTGTCAAAATATCATAGTAAGGCATTAACCATGGAATGATGATATGAATCTTAAGGCAGTAGGATCTGGCATTGATGCCGAGGGATTTCTGCTCTTCCACTTGTGTACTCACATGTTCCTGCCTTTTTCTTTTGGTTATTTATGCCTGACCTAAGCAGAACTCCATCTAGTTAAAGCCATGTAAGAGAATTTGCCTCTTCGGTTTACAATGGATTTCTCAAGACTCACAATCAGCACATTTTGTCTGCTGTTGCTTCTCTGACCCTGGAAAGCGACAGGACACGAACCAGGGAAAAATAAGTACCAATGAACAGCACCACATGAGCGATGCCTTTGCCCACTGTGGCTGGGAAAGAGCTACCAAGTTGGTTGTTATACACAGTGATTGATCCCCTCTCCTTCGACGGTTACGTGATAGATAAGGGAAATAGTCAAGTCTGGAAGAAGCTATTCTGTGCTCCTATTAACTGGAGGATTTTCAGCAGATGTCTTAATAGTTGGAAATCAGCAATAGTATGTGAATTTATTTGTATGCCATCTGAACCATTTGACTTGCCAGATGCATGTTGTTTAATAGCCTTTTGTACATCATTTTCAGAAGAGAGTTCAGTAAGATTTTCTTTTATTGTGTGAAATAACCCATTTTGTGGATAGCATTTCCTATTGTTAGAATGTGTGTTGAAGAGACTAATCGGGTGCAGTCATTGCAGAGAAAAGAGAATATGCAAAATGCTAGCCCGTGCATTGCGAGGCACAATAGAAACTTGTGATGAAGTCATCCTTTATATCTTTTTTGAACATCACACATTTTTCTGCTTTTTGGATGTCTTTTGGTTGGCAGTGATCTTTTGTTTAGGTACTTAAAAGCCACTTTATTGCTTCAGTGTTTAGATTGTTTCAGTCATTCCTATCTTGTTACTGTCAACATTATCATACACTAATATGGTTTAAATTATTTGCAGACATTTCAGTCCTCTACCTTAATGTGAAGATAGTTTCAGCTTTCTGTTGTTCTTGTATTAAAGCGTATCTGAAAAGATAAATGAAATCTTAGTTCTTACGCTGACTCATATCATACAGTCCCTGCCAGTCACTGTATGATACGATGAACGTGAAATACAAGTACATATTGATTAATCACTAAGAACAAGTTTGTTTTATTGGTTTTTACTGTGATTATCCCTCAGTACGTCAATGATATACATAAATACCTCTGGTCATTTGGCTATGTTTGTGTTTAAAATATAATATTGCTGTATTTAGTGTACAACATGAATGGTGATTCATTCAAAATTATTCACTGGTTTCAGTGGCAATTCCTATCATGGTGTATTAGCTTCTGGGAATGAGTCTTTGCATAGCAGTGATAGTGAACAGCAAGGAAAAGAGCCTGAAAGTTGTTAGAGTAGGCTGACATTAAGATTTCATAAAATTTAATTTGTTGATCAGTTAACATCAAATACTACGACAGGACTGTTTTTATGCAAAAAGGTGTTAATTGGAGTCCATGGAAAAGACAGGCCAGATAAGGATCAAGAAGGTCATCCAGGTTTTTGGAAAAGCTGCTACAGAGGAAGATGTAAATTACATTAAAAAAAAATAAATCTTCAAGGGAGACAAGTTTATCAGACTGAAGGTGCCTCATTGCTCCAGTCATGGGAGAAAACTGCTGTCTACCAGCCATAAAGGTCCCGTCTGAATCTAGATGCAGGAATGTGTAGGACGTACATTCAGCAACTCCAGCCACCAGATGGTAGACTCTGCTTACCAGTTAAGTCAGCTCTAGTGTCTGGTCACCAGTTGGCAGAAACAGCAGTAGACAAATTACATCACCTTAGAATCACAAAGCACAGTATCACTCCTGTATTTTGATACAAGTATAACCCTTCTTTCAAATTTCTGTTAAAACACAAAAAATGACTGAAGCTCTGTCAATATTACGCAGCATCTATAAATATTCTCAGATGTAGACCGAGAAGTATATTTTTATTAGGCTGTTTATTATGTGAGTGGAATTAGCAAGAGACAGTTGGTGTAGAAAATTAATGAACTAGAGTTTCATGGCTGGAATTTACTCCAACCTGCCTTATGTTACCAGTAAAATTTGTTTGGGGAACCTCAACATACTCTTTAGGAGACATTTGTCCATTTTGCCAAATGATCACACAACTGAGCACATTCTAATGGCATTCTCTGCTATATTTTAAATCTTCCTTTCATTGTGTAGAAACAAAATATAGTGATAGAACACAAATGTTTGCATTTATAGAAGACATTTTTTGTCAAAGCCTATGAATCATTTGCATGTGGGGGAGATACTTATATATAGTCTAGAGCCATACCAAATATTTTAGAAGAGCCAACAAGGACTAATTGGACAAAATCTCAATGATTTTGTGCGTAGTAAGGTATGAACTGTAAAAGACAGCTGAAAGCATTGGGCTTTGCAAAGAGAATGAAAACCATCTGTCAGAAATACTTTCCACAGATTATACTCGGTCCAGCTATTAATTAAGTGCTTTTGCATTACTACTTTCAACAGAGTGGATCCTTCATTACTGGGAGCAAACCAGAGATACGCATTTGACCTTCCATGTCAAAGAAAGATGGTTGTATACCATCTCCTAACAGCGAACCAAGGAAAGAAATAGAAGGGTCATCCCTTCTACATGGACGTACTTTAGCTCAGAAGCAAAGTTGCAACGTTGCAACCGCGATGGATTTTACTTCGCAGCCTCTGAGGTAGCAAATGTACACATTTAACGGTCAGGTGTGTTCTGTCACCTCTAGTGCCAGGAGAATTGGTGTGGTCAGAAGCTGGTGACCCTCGGAGCTACCTGAGGGAAGCGTGGCTGGGAACCGCAGCCATCCCGCTTAACTTTGCCAGTGGGTTTTCAGCTGAGTGTCTGACACACCAGTTGCCAAGAGGCTGATCCAAGACTCATTTAAATGAACGGGACTTTTCTATTGCGTTTGGTAGGCTTTCGTTCTGGCCTCATTTTCTGCAGCGCCACTAGCCTGAGTGCCATCCTGGCTTGTAATGCATTGCAGTAAGACTGTCCTCTGGGCTGCTGGTGGACCTTTGTAGGTGGAAGATGGAGAATGAGTTGATGATAGAAACCCAGGGACAATTTCTTGCTCTTTATTCTTTTTCATCGTAGTGGATGGACCATCTCTAATTTCCCACTGTCGTCCACATATAGTTGTAAATGAGGGTTTGTCACGGCATTGATATTCATTCACCCGTCGACATGACTTTGTGCGCTGTGTAGCAATATGCTCCTCTCTGCCCTCGTTCTCCCTTGCTCTGAGGCAGATGATGTGGTGAACAGCAATTTTCATGGTGAACTACGTAACAAAGGCTTTCCAGTTTCCTAGGAGAGAGAACTTCAATACTCCTTAATTATTATAATGGACTGAGAATATTTGCAATTAACAGGTTCAGTGGAAGGCAAGCATCCTTATATATCTTTGCTGATACTATTCAGTTCTGATCTTTCAGCATCCCATTGTACCTCATGCAGTCCTATGCTATTTTGTCTTCCAGTTCATTGAACAAATGAGTTCTGTCCTAGGGCCAAAGTCTGAAAGTACCAAGTGCATATCTCTGGAGTAGGCCCCTGACTCAGAGGAATAAAATACCAAGATTCACCTAATCTGCCTTGGCATGAAAAATTCAGCTGGATATCTCATAAGAAAATGCCTGTTATGACCTCTGGTACTTTCTTCTCAAGTCAGACTACTGCATGAAAGTCCGTCTTGTAATATGTTGCTTTTTCTGCTCCTTGTTCTGACTATTCCAGGAAGCATTACCCAGAGCTGTACAAAATCGAATGACTGATTTGTTCAAAGCTAATTGAAAATTCTCAGACCCATTAAAAAATCTGTTCTGGATTTAGTTAGGCTTTTTGTTGAATCCATATTTTTCGGCTTTAAACCTATGAATTGGAATGTCTGAAACTTGAGTTATAATCAACAGTTGCGGTATGGAGTGTGCAGGGGGATGCCTTATCGCCACGATGCTATGAACCACGCAGCTGAGCTGTTATGTAGGGAAAGCGAACTGAGAATGTTACGTGGTCACTGCAGATTATTTTGTCCCAAGACTAAACAGGGAACTACATAATAATGTGGAGAAATTAAACTAGTTTTAAGTGCTTCAGCTGGCTTTCTGGAGGCAGCAATTCCTTGCTGCTACGATTGAATCTCCTCAAGTATCCAAGCTTGCTCAGATATTGCTGCATATACGTGTATATACACAGATGTATATAAGTAGGGTCACAAAATGAATGGTATGCTTGGGCACAATAACAGAAGTCCCTCTTTCAGAGACTATGGAGAACCCAAAATTTCAGCATAAGACCTCTTCCTACAGCGATCTCTTTTCAAGCATCTTTGCGCTAATGGCAAGCTCTACTGCCTCACACCACAAACATTTAATGAAAGCACACAGGGACTTGAGTTTCAGTATGCGTGGGCAAGTCCCCTTACACACAGCAACTTCAGATACTTGGTTGCTTTTTTTGTATCTGTATATATCACTGTACCCTGGAAGACTGTTAAAAGAGTTTGTCTTTGCTATGTGATCCACCTATAGTAAATGATTCATTTAAGTAAATTTGATGCTAGCTGAAACGTTTACAGTTTTCAAAACCACAACAGTGCCAAGAAAATGAGGGTGATTGAGATGACATATCAAACTGAGAAAAGACAACAAACAAACGTAAATAATGATTGGTTAATCTGGGGTATTTTTTTCCCATTTTCTTTTGTAATTCTGACCACATATACCTAAGATACATTTTTAAATGGGCATGCCTGTTTCAATTCTCCTTTGAGAATGTGTACCAATATATTGTATAAACATGAGTTTTTGAAGCCATTTAGTGCTCCACCGAAGTAGCAGGGCATTAGGTTCTCATTCATTCATCTGAAAACAATTAGGAGAAAATGCCACTTATCTTAAATAGTATTTGTCAGATTTTCTTCATCAAACTTGGTAAATACATATCTTCTGACATTTTGATGTATAATCATCAGTCTAGGGTAAACCTAAGTGACTGGGCTTTGGCCCGTGAACAGCTTTTGTTGCTGTGTGACATTAAAATGTTGTGTTAGTTTTTTTTTAAAAAAGATATAATGAATATTCAAAATTAGAGTTATTCTCCATTGTACCCACAGTAGGTCAAGTGTCATAAGATCAAGAGAATACTTAGTATGCAATCTAGAGGTTTTATAATGTTTCTGAATTGAATTTTTTGCATGGTATATGCTTTGAAACTTGTGTCGATGAGAAATGTAAATTAAGTGTCAATTTTCATTTGAATGGACAACTAGCTAAAATGGAGATATTTTAATTGTCTTTACAGATTCGTTGCATTCATAGGTAGCAATAAGCACTCACCCTTTTTTTACCTGAAAACTTCCTTTGAACTTACTTGCTATGGTATTACAGTTTTTCCGTCCCCTATCTTTATGTGCCGCACAGTCCAGTCAACAATAAAACATTCAGTGCTATCACCTGGAGACATGCATCCTTTCGTTAAGTGATGATGCTACATGAGACATCATTAAGATTGCTGTTTATAAGTTTTTGTCATTCAAAATTTAGGACGATTTGCCAACATCGCTATAGCGGCTTCTTCTTTAAAAGAGATCTTGGAGATGAGTTTGTATTATTGCTGTAGTATTGCTGTAGTATTGCTCTGCAGTGATTTTAGTATCTGGCAAATACTTTATGTAGTCATAGATTCCCAGTTCAACTATTTGCTTGTGATTTGCTTAGACTAACCCGTGGAAATCTGGATCTGGGTTATGATTCACCTGTTCAACTACTTTTAGTCTTCAAATACCTTAATGTCCTAAGTCATGCGTAAAACTACGTCAATTGAAACTAAATGGAAAGATGGATATAAATTATTTGATTCAGCCTCTTTTTCTGTAGGGGAAAGAAAAATGAATTGAAGTAACAGGGATGGAGGTGGAACAGAGGAAACAGCAGGATTGTAACTGTAGCTTGCTACCATATTTTTGTTGGATTTTGAGGGAGGAAGTGGGGTTGGTTGTTTTAATAATTGTTTCCCAGGTACTCCTGGAGTTAGGCTCATGTTGTCTGTTTTAAGTTTCCTTTCCCATTTGTTGTATTCTGGAGGGGATGGGAGGGAAGTTTCCATTTGTAGCTAAGTTTGAAAAGTCTTTCCAGGCACACGGAAGAGTGGCACAGCCCACTGGTGGTTTCTGAGGGTGTGAAATAACTGGTGTCAGTGTGGGTCACGCTTGCCCTAAGCAAGTAAGCCTGGTAGCTCCAGGGAAGGCCAGATTTACCACATGCGTGCAGAAGGATTATAATACACATGTGCGATAGACCTTGTGCTCCTGGAAAATGCAAAAAGCATTTGTTGCCTGCTCAGAATAACCAGCCTACGTAGCCATGTTAGACTCAAAGCCTTCTTGTGACTCCCAGATCCCCAAATCACCTGCAGGAGAAGGGCTTCTAGGAGTCACCAGCCAACCAGAAATTCTTGCTGATGGCATAACTGTGGGATAAATGTCGAAACAGAGCAGCCATTGATTTCCCCTCCCTCCCCAAGCTCTCTCCAGCCAGCTGAACCCTGTGCATGAGAATCTTTTGTTCTTCAGGTGCGACATGGCAACCCTCTCCCCAAGGCAGCCCTTCTTCTAGTGGTTCTCGTGCAGTGCTTGTAGGGAACACAGTTATAAAGGACAGGTCGTAAGCACAAATTTTGTTTTGTTAAGGATGATTACCCAGAATAACGGAATATTCAGGGTTTAGAGGACTGTTTATCTGATTTAACTCACACCGTGGCTATTGCATTGCAAATCTATCTAAAATTGGTGACTGCAAGAAAGGCTACCCGTGTTTTGTATTATTTTAGATAAGTTTTGTGAAAAATAGGTATTTTTTTGTGCGTCCCCACATAAGCATGTAGAGCTCCTCTGAGAAAAGGTAAGCATGGATGAGCTTAGTAATGAAGAGAAATAAAGTTTCAAAGACCCGATCCTACTTTCCTGACTCATTTGAAACAAGCAGTGAGCTCAACAGCATCTTTGTTTTAAAAAGGCTATAATAATAATGAGAGCTCCAGATTTTCTAAAAAATAAGAAGGTTAATGTAGTATCTGGAGTCTGACCTCAGGTCTAAATTGTGATTCTAATGTTAATCATTATGAGACATAGCTTCACACCTCATAAATCCAGTCAGCCTGTTTCTACTATCCAGTGCAATATTTAAATAAAGAGCAGTTTCACAAAGACATGCATCACTATAGATTCCCTTTTTGCACTTTTTCAAATTATGTTGCTGCTTTATACAAACCACCTTTCATAAGCTGTCTGCCAGAAAGCTCTAAAAATAATAGCACAGACGCTTGCAACAACAAATTGGCTACCTCACTTTCAGTGAATCGAATGTTCAAATGAAAAGGTTTTTGCTTCCAAGTATTTGAGGCATACCTTTAATATGTTACCAGGCTCAGATGTACTGATTATAAAAATAAAAATAAAATGGAAGATAAAGAAGTTGTTTACATTCATTGTGATTTCCATTTTTTAAAATAAGATGTATTGAAATGAAGGGTGAAAAGAGACAGTTTGACATGGTTAGTAATTGCCCGTAGATGCGGCTTTAAAAAAAGTCTGTGGTTGTTTTTATCCTGAAATTATAATTTCTACATCATCTGTATGGATGCACGCCCATGTGTACACGGAGTTGTGTCGTCTGTCTTACGTTTGAAGGGTTTGGGTTCATCCCATGTCCAGAAGTGAGTAAAAAGTGGTGTGGAAAGCACAGAGCTCACCTGTGCTCATCTGGGCAAGGGCACAGCTCCTACCTGGCTGCTTCCTATCAGCTGGAGTGCCTCTAATAGCATCAGAGCAGCATCAGGTTTCTATGATTTGCAGAGAGCACTAGCTGCTTTCTTTTCTTTGTGGCTGAGAAAGAATGGTTCCTTCTTTGTCACATTTTCAAATAAATTTGGGGAAGTTAAGCTATTTGAGGAAATTATGCGAGCTCTGCTTACATGGCCCTATACATACTACTCGTGTGAACAAGTAGTACCGCCAAGGTCGGTGAAAATGTTTGTGAATGTTCTCATAAATGCAAATGTTATAAGCTCTTGCCTGTAAAGAATACAAAAAACCCCCATGAACACACCTCTTCTTAATACTATTTTGGGAGTTTTCGTCCAAACCTATGAAAACACCTAAGTAGAAACAGCTTTTTTTACTCATGGCTACTACCTCCAGTTATCAAATGCCTTCAACTGGGGTGTGATGACATACTTATGTATTCATGAGATCATTTTTCATAAGCTGTTCACGTATGGTGTTTGCAAGCCACGCAGCCTGCTTTCCTCTGGGAACTAGAAAAAAGAACAGCTGAGAACTGAGCAAAACTATACAAGCTTTTTTTAAACACTCGTTTCTAAAACTGAGTTTTTATAGTTTCCCCCAAACTTCCTGGGACAAGTTCTTCCCGCTCTTCGTAGCATAAGTGATAAAATGCAAATGTCAAACATTATTAGTTCCGTAGCATAAGTACTAATTTTTGGTTTTGCTAAGCAGTTTATATAGGAAAATCTGGAATATTTCCAGTCATCCTCACTACCATTTAGTCCTTAAAACCCAGAACAGACATTTAAACTGAAAAACATTATATCTTGTGTGCAGATGTACATGCAGCACCATCAGAAGATGAATAGTTGTAGTCCTGAACTGGCATCGCTATCAAATAGATTCTGTATAATTAAATAAGAAAGCTTTTTAACAAAGTATTACATCTTGGGCACTCCTTTGTGAGTAAAGGAGTGAGCTGCAGAAGGAGAAAAGTCCACAAGTGATTAGCAGTTGATTTTCATGAGAAATTTCCAACACCTCTAATTTGATTTTTTTTCTTTTCTTTAATGAATACTTTCCTCGGTGATGTTGTTTGTTGTTTAAGATACCTCCCAGCATCATTTTTAATGTCATTACAATATGCAGGCTCTGCAGTTTGGCGAACTTAAAATACCAAACAGCTCATAAAAAACTGTGGCTCTTATGGCACTACAGATAGCAGCTTCTGTATTAGATTTGTACTACTTTAATGCTGCCTTTTCTATATCTCAAGGCTGTTTCATGCAAATATTTAAGCTTAGGTATTCTCACAAACAAGCAGCCATAACATTTCAGTAACTTTGTTTTAAAAGAAAGACTTTTGAACATGCAGGAAATATTAGTACATCAAACAAAGTGAAAGACAAGGTAGTTTAACTTGTTGGTTTGTTTGCTGAAACTCTAAAGTAAATATACTGTAGCTAAAAGTGTTCCATTTTTATCTGCCTGCTGCAGTAATGGCTGTGTTACTTCAGGGCTTACACTTCAATAATTGATCAGGGTTTGTATAGCACCGGCTAAGAGCAAAAATAAGAGTGTTGCTTTGAACAAACTGCTGCAATGTTATAGCATTAGGCACAGAAACAAGATTCTGGAAATATAGATATATAAAAAACAGGAAAAAGATGGATAAGTTGGAGTGGTAAATACTGCTTCAGGCTAGAAAGTAATGAGAATTTTTCCATAGAGAGTTTTGACCTGCTATTCAAAAATTGTTTCTTGTCTTAATAAATCCTAAAAGTGTAATTTACTTGCAAAAGGGAAAGAACAAAGGCACCAAAATTCTTTTGATAACAACACTTGTTAAGGTTGATAAGTTGGGTTTCAAATGTGTGAAGAAAAATGTGTGACAGTTTGTTTTAAGGTGACAACCTAAGTGTTCAGATACTTCCATCTTGTGCTGTTTATAAAGCAGTACACTAGTAAATGCTTTACACATGTATATTAGAAGTGGAAACAATAGATAACATACCTTCCCATCAAATTTTGCAAAAGCTGTAGTATCTGATTAGAAATTTACAAAATCATCGGTACGATTTCTCTATTACATTAAGGTTATTTTGGAACATGATCAATATATATCAAATTTACAGGTATTAATATTGCTTTCTTTTTGGCAATAAATTATTTTGAGCTTCCATTTTGAAAATATTTTCTATTGGTTTCAAGGTTTTATACTGTCTTCTGTAGATCCAACTTTACTGCTACATAAAAGAAACATAGGATATTTACTATGCTGCTAAAAATTAGTGTTGAATTGATAAAGTGTGAGAAATTCTCAATAAGAGATGAAAATGCCATCTTTAATCTGTTCTTCACAGAGCAGGTTCCTCCCAAGTGGATAATTTTGAATAGCATAGGTATCATAATGTCTTTTAACTTTATGGATTTGTCAAATATTTTAAATTTTATGGCTAAATGATAGGAAATTTAATTTATATACAATTCAGTACGGTTATCTCAAACTAAGTGTGCACCAATGTACACAAAGGAAACCAGGGATGAAACTGTATTTGAGGGCACTTCATGTTTAACTACCTGATATAGCAGTTGAAGTCTGTAGGTTATTTTCAAATGTACTCATGAATAAATATTACTCTGTTTGATTATTACAGCAGCCTAAAGTTTCTCAAAGAACAGGAAAAAGAACTTGATAGTTACAGCTTTCTCCTCCCCCCTTCACATATAAGGCAGTAAAAGAAAAAGTATTAACTGGTTTCTAAACAGTGTAGGCAGGGTTGCATGACATATGGTAGTTTGTTGTTATTGAGTACTTCACAATATTACATGGATGTCGGTCTCAAACCCACGACATTTTTATATAGGAAAAAAAAGAGTATACTTCATGAACCTCTCGCTATCTGACCATGGTAATTCCTAGGTACCATATCTCACTATTATTATTTTCAGGCAGCGGTGCTTTCCGCTGAAGTCACTTGTGTGCTAAAAACAAAGCACAAAACCAAACAAAACCTTCTCGAGTGTTGTTTTGAAGTGACGCCACTTCAGTGGCATTTAGCAAAAAACCTGCTCAGATGGCAGAGAAGTTGCTCCAGCGGAATTTGATAAAAAGCCAATTGCATGGTAATAAGCCATGTTCCTATTGAGAATTTGTATTGACAATGTATTGCTTCTTGTAAGAAATATTACTTGAAAAAGTAATGAGAAAAATGTGATGTTAATGTTCAAATTCTAATTAACATCACCTTCCGCCATTTTAATCCAACTGTACTCATTCTGTTTTCTCCATGTCTCTCTAAGGAAGCATAAAGTCTAGAAATTTTCATGATTTAAAAGCTAGAATTCCTATAAAACCCTGCCAATGGATTCCTGTTCTGGAGAACCATGGTGTGTCTTGTCAGATCTGTTACTGTGGGACTCCTAAGTGTGATGACACCCCCGTATTGTGTGTATGATGATAAATAATTAACGGCTCCTATGAAAATCCATATTTGACTCAAATTTGCTTTAAAACCACTTGAAGTTTGAGATATTCAAGGTTAAGATCTTGTGTTGTCTGATTTCTATTCCTATTTCCAGTTGTCTCTAACGATATCACGACTAAAAATAAGATGATTAAAGAGAGAACTTGCTTTCCAGAAGGCAAGGCTTGGTATTTGGAGAACCAAACAGAGATTTTACTTGTAGCAGATTGGGAATGAAGTTTTGGTGGGCGGGTGGTCCCTGACAGACAACCCCAGCTCCAGTCCTGTCCCTGGAGCTCAGCTGAGCCACCGCTGGCATGCCCAGAAGTTATAACAGCAGCGGGTTTACATCGTAATGCCAGAGCCTTGTCCTTCAAGAAAAAGAAATTTCAGTATTTTGTGGGCAAGAGCAAGACTCGGAAATGGAAACTGATCTAATGACCTGTGTCCAACATCACGCTGCCTGCCTTAATAGGTAGCCTCGGAAGAGAAAAAAAAGACATCCCTCGAGCCAGAGAGAGCAGTCTTGTGTGAGACTCTTGCTAGAGCAAGCGTGATTTTAGTGCTCTGTCTGGGATGCAAAGAGAGAGAGAGACTGGACCTTTTGGTAGCGGGTAGGACTACCTTGGGTTGTAACAGAAGAAGGACCTGATTTCTTCCAGAAATCATCCCTGATCTGCTGAGAATGGTGTATCACACCTAGGAGGTCTGCAGGTCTGAGATTCTCCATCTCCTTTTGAAATTGTCCTGAACAATGTGAAAAGTGAAAGGATAACGATGTTGCAATTAAATCATTCTTAATAGGTGTCTAAATTGCTTACCATTGAGTACTGCAAGGGGTAAATTGGCGGCATCTTCTAAGACTGCTTTCTCACTTTCTTTGTGTATTTGGGCACACATTGCTTTATGGGTTAATGTTGGTTTCACATTTTCTAAACTCTTACCACAAGCACAAATACTTGTCTTGAAAAATAAAAACAGTTTATCCTCTTCATTGCAAAAGAAAATCCAAAAATATAGTTTTAGGTTGCAGTTCCTCTGAATTTGAGCCACGGATGCTATCTTGAGTGAAGATTCACTGTTTACAATTGTTATTATCAGACCCTCCTCAAGGCTGTACTATTGTGTTAAGCTGTAATAGGTTTTCAAGTAACTTTTTTTTCTTTCAAACAATATAACATTTAAGAACTACATACAAATCAGATATTGTGCTTGGGCATTTTCGACATATTACACTATATTTTGCCTCTGAGGCCAGCCTTCTCCTAGAAGACAAAGAAATAAAACTTTTGATTTTGTGTAGAAAGAGGTTAAACAAAGGAACGTCTAGCAATTGGGCTATATTTTTCCAACCCGCTCTTATAATACAAGACTAAAATTCACCAATAGCTCTGAAAATGTCCACAGCACACATTCTTTGCTGTGATCCATCAATATTGTAGAGCAATAGGAGCAGGTGGCAAATGTTGTAAATGATAAGTAATGTTTTTAAGTGGACTGCCTTAGAATGATGTACAATAAGCTATCAATTAAAAAAGGTAACCTGATCAATTGATGGTCCTCTCCAACCATTGCACTAGCTCTCGAAGCCAAATTTTTTCGTGTAGGGGAAAGCCTTTTGTCATAGCAACGCATTCACACGAGTAATAGTTGCATGCATAACATGGGAAATAAAACCAAACAAAATGACTATTATTACTCTGTGGTTTTTATCCAATAGTAACAGATAAAATATGCCAGACACTTCCAAGATACACATCTAGAGCCCAGGGACTTTCTTTGCCCTGAGTAATTGCCATCTGACGAGAGCTATATATGTAAAGGAAGACAAAGGAGAAACTTGTACAATTAAAGACATCAGTCTTCTTAGCTGTGTACTTTTGCTGTTTTGTTTTTTAAATCCTTTATTCTGGGTATAAATGTAAAGTTTAGGGAAAGGACACAGGGAAGCTTATTAGCAGAAAGAAGGGAGAAGGGATGTAGAAGATAAGGGAGAAGAGAAAGGATTAAGGGAGGGGTGGCTGAAAAGGAAAGAAGGGGGAACAAGAAGAGTGCATTCCTACAGCCTGCATATACAAGTGGAGAACGTGGGAAGGATGAGGGGGGAACTGGTCCTGGCTCTTCTGGATGTGAAGGGAGACCGTGCAAGCAGGAGATGTCTCTATGGTGTGTCCATATAGCAACTCTGGGTTTGGGGTTTTTACTATAATAAAAGCGGTAGAAAATAAGACACAAAACCACATAAGACACAACTATTTTAAAATGTTAGTGTAGTTTGAATAAGGTACTCAGAAGTTAGGAACTATCAGAACAACATGAATTTAAATGGGCACTGCACGCACATGTGTGTATCACGATAGAGCCTTCAGTGATGTGATCACACTTTGCTTTTTTCAAAGAACTCCTAGCTCCTTCATTAAACAGAAAAAAGTCTTTGGGGTAAATCAGGTATTTGCCTGTTTATTCTATATTCTGAAAGTGTACAAGGAATTAGTAAGGGAATTGCATGAAAAAAATTTGAGATATGGAAAGGAGAGCAGAGTCAGACCTCTTTCACAGCGCTCAAATCAACTCTTCCCATCCCCAATTCCTGCTTTTGTCTTTATGGTTTATCACTATTGACATGTTTTTCATTTGCTGGCGGTCTGACCCGAGACCCCAGGAAGCCACAGCACAACTTCTGGCTCCTCAACCCTCTAACTGAAATCAGTGGGGGTCTAGGTCTTACCTAAAAAAATACCATCTAACATTACTCTGAAAAAAACACCCCAGCTTCTAAATTTCTTGCAGTAGATGCCCCAATTTAGTAGATACTTCTGATCTTAATCTCTCTGGTCCTGAAATTTCCCATTGTGGAGATTTCAACTGAGAGAATGACACCCTCTTATTTCCGATGGGTCTTGTAAAACAAATTAAGCACATAAACGCTCAAGTTCTGTTCTGTGAATGCTGCAGAAAAACAGGCGAATACTTTTATAATTCCGAGCAGGACTTAAATACTGTGGTGTAATTAAGGAAAGACTAGTAGAGATAAAATGAAACACTGCATAGTTTTGCATCAAACCAATCGCTTGTGTTCTGAATGAGGCAGGAACCTATGGAAAACCTCTGTATGTGTTCACGTGATGAAAGATCACTGGAATATATATATGCATGTGGGGAATGGATAATGATCGCAGTCATTATGCAAACTTTGAAATAATTTGCTTTCCAAACTTCATAATGTTTATAACAGTTTGCATATATGTCTATAACGTGTATGATAGTATAATTTATGTAATATTTAACATTACTCGCACATGTATGCGTGAGTAGTCCATGGTGAGGATTCCTCCCATTTTTATAAAAATCTGTTTAGCCTTTGTCTATTCTAAATGGGTTGTTTTGAGGATGGTTTTTTGAGGAGGAAAACGTCAGGCATCTCTATAGTTGCATCCATGCACTTATTTAACAGACACATTAAAAACTAGTGCAAAAGGTAGCAGGAACTATTTTCAAACAGTCATCAAATGCACTGAAGCAATTCACTGTTTACATTACTGGTTCATACCTTCGTTTTGCACAAGAGCAACTATATCCGTTCATCTGTTGTGGTGCAAACCTGACAGCAATCTTATGTTTAAAAATGCCTTGCATTTAAAATAATATACAAGCTCCATATTTGGCATAGGAGGAGCAGTCACGTGAGACCCAAATGTTGCCTCCGTATTTTGAAAATTTTGGGGCTTAGCACCACAAATAACCTGTTCTGCATCAGGTACTGTTTTGCTTTCCTGCTTCTTTATTTCTTCCTCCTACCCATCCTCCCCCTTGCCCCCCCCCCCCCCCCAGGCTGGCCTTCTCTCTTTATTTGTATAAATAATTGAGGATGCAATTATTTATGGCTGCACATAAGGATTCTAGATGTCTAACTATCTATCTGTGCCCACAGATCAGATAGTTTGTTATCTATATCACTATTTGCACCTGCAAGTCATTGTGCTCGGAAATTATCTCCTCATCTAATTGTGTGCACAAACAGAGGTTGAATTAAAGCTGCTTTAAAAAGAAAGCCCCTTCTGTAAAGTGAGTACGCAGATACGTTACATCCATGACTCGAAGGTTTTTGTCTTTGATAGAGTAATTCCTAGACTCATAAAATACCTGCTGCCATTTAAAATACTTCGGTCTAAACACCTTTACTATCCTGTCAGGTCCACCCGTAGGAGCTGGTAAAAAGTGGTTGGGTGTAAGCAGTGCATAGCCCTCCATATCTTGGTGCTGGATTGGATCACGCGTGTGATGTGTAATTTGAGTATTTGTTACCATTGTGCTGCTTTTGAGGAAAGCAACACAAAGGCTGAACGAGACCCTCTTAAAAGTGAGCGCATTCATTATGCGAGACACTTCTTTGAGCGGAAAGCGAGCACCGACTCTGGTCCCAGCGTTTCCTCTTGCTTAAACCTCAGCCCTCTATCTTGGGCATTTTCCTTTTGAATCATAATTGTGCAATCTGTTTCCCATTTTAGCGCAGAAATCTTCTAGAAATGGAGCAGGCTAACTTTAAACAAGCTGCATTTTTCATGAATCGGGTTGTAAAGTTCACTGCCATAGAGGAAGCAAGTCCTTGTAAAATTCTGCATTAAAAAAAAGAAAAGGTTATCTAAAGATGGATGGTATGATATGTCAGGCTTACAATTACATTTTTCTGTAAACATAAAAGGGTTAGGAAAACTGGTCTCAACTGTTCAAAATACTTTTGAATAGCCAACAAGAAATGATGTTTACCATTTTACGAACGCTACAGATACTTTATTGTCTGAGTGGCTTCCATGCACTCCAATAAATTTAAATTGGATATTTGCGGTCCAAATTGACAGTGGGTGATTAAGCCAAAAATAAGAGCATTCGCCTTTAAATTTTAGCTGTGGCATCGCGTTATATTCCCAACATTATGTTACGTTGTATCAAGGCAGTCACTACAGACCAAAATTTTGATGGATATAAAGCAGATCAAAAGGGTATAGTGATTTTGAAGTCAGTGACAATAGATGCTTCAATATTTGTACATTTCTACTAAAGAGACTTGCATTATTTTGTCAGTTTGTTTCGGTGTAGGGGTATTCAGAAATGATATTCATTCTTTGATATAAGCCTTAAATTGTACAATTTAAGAAAACTGACTGAAAAAGATAAATTAAATGGGTAGAAATATTTTCAAATCAAAGAACAACTGACATATATAAAAATGATGTATGTTTCTTACATAGTCCACAGGGAGAATTCTGCAGGCTTGCTATGATCTCTACAATTTGCCTCCGGGCAAACGAGGCTTTGGGATATTCTATTATTCCTTTGGTCTGTTTATCATGGAAACCGATGTACAAATCGAAGGTTCTTTTGGACCTTCCCTTTCTGCTTCCTCGATCCGCTAAGAATGAACTTATCACCTGTCCTCACCTTCAGTGAAGTGCTTTGGGGAAGGTTCAGTGACCAATAATCAATTATTATTGAGAAGCAATCAATTGCTAATCTCCATAATTATGCACATCTAAACACTATGAACAAGAAAGAGAAACAAAGCTGCACTCCAAGCATTGCCTTGTTAGCAGTATTTTGTTAACACAGGCTCTAAAAAAAGCTGCCGCAGCTGGTAGCACAAATGTGTTTCCAGTATTCAGGCCATCAACGTGATTCGTCGCTAAATGTATAGAATCAGCTTCTTGCTAAAAACTACAATTACAGGTGATATACAGATTGAAATCACAGGGCTGGTTTGTCGAAGAAAATTGTCCTAATGATGGGTTTTCGGATCGGGAATGCAGCTCTTTTCTTCCTCTGTGATGGGTACTGAAGGCAGCTGCACCTGCCTCTGTGCTGTATTCTGCCGCACTTAATGATATCTGATGATATCATTAGGCAAAGTGTTCATAAACAGATGTTGAGCCTGTGCCTAAATGCTGTCAGATGAGCGGTTGCTGGCCTGAAACAGTATTATTTATATAGAACATTTACGTTTGTTATGTTAATAACCCCACTATTAGCTCTCTGGATGTTGCGATAGGAATGTAAATGTAGTTAATATGAATAACAACCTCTTTACTCTTTGTGCTGCAGTTGAGTATAACTTTTAGGCTTTTAGAGAGAAACAAAGATCCCCCCACCAAGTCCTTTTGACTTCATGATTTTTTTTGGCACCATTCGAAATTTTGATCAGCAGATAAATGGTAAGAATCTGTAGGACAGATGTTAAAGACTGGAATTTGTTTCTCTTAGCACTTCATGTTTTCAAGAAATTCTAGTATTTATGTGTTTTCTGGTAATTCCCGGACCCAGTTCATTACCCTAATATGTCAGAGTTTTGATTGTAGACACTAAATTGACAAACACTCATTAAAAATAAAACTAAAAAGTACTATAGCAACCAGAATTATGATCTGTATTTCTAAAGATTATCTTCTCAGATAGTTTAATTTATCTCACAACAATAACTAAATATTGGGGAGACCACTTCACTCAATATTCATCTTTTTTGTTTAATGTTTCAGTCTGGTGGTGTTCTAGCAGTGCTTGAAATACCGCTTTACAATTGCTGAGGGTTTATTTAGCCAAAGTTGCATTTTATACCTCATAGTTAATTCATGTAGAGTAAGTTATGTAAATTTTGACAGTCATCAAAATGTGCAGTGTTTCTCTAAAATACAGCTTACTAGCGGTAGCTCTGTTATAAAAATATCATTGGTGCCTTTATAATTTTATTTCATATTTTTTTTAACTCTTTCTGAATATGATTTGGGAGCAGAGGTGCATGTTGCAAATGAGGTTTTCTTGTGCGTTTCAATAGCAGATGATGATGGTATTTCTGCTTTTACATGTATAGAGTATTATTAACTGATGTGTTGCTATAACCATGCTTGGGAACTGCAGTAAACCGTTATCTTCATTGTGTGTATTAGTGCTTTTATAGTCCTCCGTGTGCATGAAAATGTTAAAGATATCAATGTCAGAACATGCCTGTAGCATAAGGAAAGATATTATTCTTTTTTTTTTTTTCCCCCATGAAATCCTATGTGGTTTCATTCACTTACCCCTATAATTTGTAGTGCTCTCCTGTGTTTGTGTGTCTCCTCAGTTGAGTAGCCTGCTTCGTATTATATTGAAACGTGCATTTAGGGGGCAAATAAATGTTTGGTGTCTCTTACAAGAAGAAAGGAGATGGGAAGTCCCAGTGTTTGACTACCCAAGAGGACAATGAAAGGGCCAACTAGACCTTTGGAAGGGAATTTAAAGGCACCCTATTAATGGAATTGGCTGCTTGGGAAGGCAAAGAGGACGTCTGAGGAGGAATAAAATCAAAAACATAAGGATTTAGGAACTGTGCCTGAAGAAGAATCCCATAGCCTTTCTCAGGTAGCATGCTGGGTAGGAACCCAGGTGCCTCCGGTGGCATTTAACCATCCATGTTTCCCTCTCAGGTGGAAAGAAAACCCTGGTAACTTAAACATGTCAAAGCCTTAGCACAAGGGGAATTGGAGTGAGGGAAGGTTTATGATTTTGGAGTTTTGGGTTTTGTTCTCCAGAGGAGTAGGCAGAGAAACGTTAGAAACTCGTTTGTTGTGCATGTTGGGGCTCAGCTGCTCTTGAAGGAATTGAGGTACAATTGTAAGGAGCACAGGAGAGGTTGTGAGATGGGAAAAGCAGTGCTGTGCTGTTTTGGTTTGGTTTAACTGAAAGCTTCTTTGGCCCAGTGCATAAAGCTTTGGCAATCTATGCGTTCATTAAGTTTATTTTTGCTAGGCTGGTAATGAGGACCATGAAGCACGCCTTAAGACATGTTTTTGCTTGTGGGGCCTGAAGTGTGTGCATGTATCTAAAAGGAGAGAATATTTCTAAAGCTCCATCTGGTCCCATCTACTGTTGTTCTTGTACATATTCTATTGTAATCAGTGGGAATCAAGTGAATATTAAGGCTAAAGAATCACATCATGAAAGAAAGATAAATTTTGTATAATGGACCCATTACAATTTGTGAGTAATCAGCCTTTCAAGAAGAGACTTTAGAAAGCACAATGCAGATTCATTGCTATTTCCCCTTAAATATTTATTATATGTTGTATTATTAGGTTATCTGATATTAGAAAAGAATAAAGAAAAATGGCAAAACAGGATATTAAAATTCTTAGTTTTTATCTCCTTTCTTTTACTGAATGTTATTTATAGATAGGTCTGAAAGAGACAGCAAATATAGATGTCACTGGGCTTTAAACAATTTAAAAATCTGCAATTGGATCTGAACTTTGTCATGTCGGCCCAATTGCAAATAAAAAATAGGAATCAGTAAACCGTTTCATGTAGAATTGGTTTAATTGTGCTAAAATTCATGGGGATTTGCTTGCTTTGAAGAGGTACATTTTGATACAGACCTCCAGTGTCTGATGGCCTGAAGGAAAGCTGTCTAACTGAAGAAAGAAAAGTGTAATGCTGGCGTACATTAGTGGTGATGTTAACATATCACACTATCAGTTCATGTTGTGATGAGAACTGTTATAAGTGCTTGGCAGAAATCACAGGTTACATCACAAAACATGCAAGACCAGAGAGGTCACCATTTTAGTTATCAATAATATACACTACTCTGAATTTTACTTTTGCAGACTTCAGACACCCCCCCCCCCCAGGTATAAGGATATTTCTGGCTTTATTTTTTGTTTCGTTCTTTCTTCGTAGTATCCTGGATATTGCATGGCACTATTTATAATATCTGTGGACAGTATGAGATTTCTTTGTTTCATCTGTCGTTGCTGGTTCCTACAAAAGGTGACACGACTTGTTCTATTTCTCAATAAATGTTTGTTCTATTTTTGTTTGCTGCAGTGTTGGCATTCAGTAACTTTAGGTGCTAAAATAAAGCCTATAGATTAAAAAAAAGCTTCAGTACCTTGGGCCAAATTCTATGATTTTACACTGATCAAAGAAACAGAGCAGGTCCACTTAAGCCAATCCCTCAAGGAAATCCACTGGTATAGCGAGTGAAAGACAGCCTGGGTCATCAGATTATTGATGGTGTAAGCCTTCTTTCATTAAAAACAGTGTGGGCTTTGTCATCCAGTGGTTTCGCTGGCAAGGGTTTAGTTAAACTTCCACTGATCTACCTGTAGCGACAGCGGTTTGTCACAGAAAGCAATATTTGGAGAAGACAGTGCTAAGCTAAAGACAGAAAGAACAATGGTGACTCCTACCTGAATCAGCCCATTTTTTTTCTTCCTTCCACTTAACAAGCCACGAATGACAAGAGTCTCATTTTACAAATGACATCATATTATACATAGGAACGCAAATAAGATCCTTACTTCAGCAGGTAAGGATTTAACCCCACTAAATAGGAATAAACTTAATTCGGAGATGAAATCTGCTCAGAAATTAAAAGTGCCTGGGTCTCCACGCAGTACAGATTTCTTTATAGTCACTGAAGACAGAAAATCTGGTAACCGGCCAGAGGAGGCTGTAGTCTCTTTAGTTCAGTGATGGACCTACTGTAAGGGAGAATTAATGCAAAAAAAGCTAGATTAGAAATGCTGTGTCCTATTACTTTTTTGGTTTAGTCTCTACTTGCAACTTTCTAGGAAAGGAGTAGGCAGGGCTATTTGTGTGTTGTATACCAGTTGCACAAATATTTTTCTTTACTGTGGCTGGTGCAGGGAAGTTGAGCTTAGTGCAGCTAAGCTAGGGGTAGCAAAAAAGGGAGGAGGGAGGTAAAAACTTGAGAACAGACAGATAAAGTATACATTTCTCTATAAGGTCATCAGGTCTTAGTTCTGCAAAGCCTGCCTGTGCTTCTATGGTAGCGATGTGATGGCAGTCTCTGTAAGGTGTGGTGGGTGTTTGAGCGCTGAGAGAGCAAACTGCTGCCCGGCTGTGGCAGGGCTAAGGGAAGAATTGCAACAAAAATGGGGTGTAATAGGCTTGTGCAGGGCCTGAAATAAAGAAAAAAAAAAAAAAAAGGTCTTTTCATAGCATTGCATCTGATGGAAATCACAGGCACGTCCTTGCTGCTCTGCATAACTCTTCAGACACAGCCAGGTGATGGACACTGTATTTAAAGATCCATGTGTTTTCAGGACCTGCAGGGCTCATTCTACAATATTTCAGTGCACTTTCTTTCTGCAGCCTTTATGGTTAAGCAGTGGAATTTGATTTTTGACTAAACCAGCTAATGCACAGTAAAATACCCTCTTCTCTGTGTTGATTGTTGTGCAGGTCAACATGACGACCCACTGCCTGAGTGTTTCTGGGTTGGTCAGGAAGATAAAACTAGAATAAAGGTGAACAGACAGATGTAGTCTTCAAGAAAAATACAAACCCCAGCCTAACTAGACCTGAGTTTCCAGGAAAGCAAAGCCAAGTCAGACTCGTGGGGTTCAGTGAGCGTGGATGGTGTGGGACACTTTTGATTCCCGAGTTGTCTTCACGTTTCTTCTCAGCTCTTGCATTTATTCCAGTGCTTCCCGAGGTTGGGAAGACTGACCATGGAAAATCATTAGAATGACTATTCCCCAGCTTTTCCAACTAAGATGTAAAATTTCCAAGGATTCTGCGTGCTTCTGTGAAATATGTACATGTGCACTTTATCAGAAGTTAACTGAATATTATATAGTCATATTTTGATGTTGAGCTTTGGCACTGAAAATATTCACTGCGCAGAAGAAATAACATTTTTTGAGAAGGTCATAAGATATTCCCACTTTCATCTCCTTTGTTTTCTCTTAATTTATTTTGAAATGCCATGTTTTATTCAAATAGAAGGAGATTCTACCGTAAACTTGGATGCCATATGTACAGTTTCTAAAAGGCTCTCTGCTTCTAATTGATTTCTACAGTATTTTATTATAATAAATTTTTTGTAGGTGTGGGGGGAGAGGATTTCAGAGAGGTAGACACTGATAAATTCTCCACCACCTGTTTCTGAGTTGAAAACTTACTTCTGCTTCTGCTTTGTTCAGATTTTGTGGTCCAATATTAAAGCAAGCCTTTAAATAAGATGACTTCAGAAAAATATTTGAAAACACTAGATGAATCATTATTTTCTGTTGTGAACAGAGTGGATTTTTTTAGTTAAAATATTAAAACGTAGGCCCGTCAGTGGATGGTATGCAGCATTTCCTCAGATCTTTCCAGCACACAGCTGGTCATGTCTGATAACGGGGTGCTTGGCAAGAAAGTGATCTTTAGCAAGGTAGACTAAGGTAGACTATGGTGTTTTCATATTTAAATGTCCTCAGTGTCTTCTCAAATTTAGATAATACAAGGAATAAGGAAAAACCTGGAGTTTCTATTTTTGATTAAACTGTCATTAAGACAGTATCTTGTCATTATTTCATACTGTCTAATTTTCTGTAAAACAAATGATGCAGGATATAGCTTTCATGTCATTGTCATAAAGCAGGGAGGGATCATTTGAGCACCAGGATCTACATGTGAAATCAGTGGACCGATTTTTCTCTCTCCCCCTTCCGGAGAAGGCAGTTTGTTTGGGTCCAGATAGAAAGAATTTGCAGAGCAGAAGGCCCACGTGGAGTCAGACAGCAATTTCACTCCTCTTTTGCCTCCTTTTAGCTCACTGCAAAGGTGCAGCCCAAATTATTAAAGATATTGGTAAGCAAAGGACTGATGGAGTTCTTAGCCTATAACTGTCCTGTATAGTTTTAGCTTTTTCTAAGCATTTGTTTATTCATCTAGCTGTGAATTCCTGATCTCTTATGCTTGACTGTTTTGCAGACAATATTTTTGGCAATTCCCAACAATTGTACTCTTATCAACATTAGGTCCCTTCACCACTGAAAACATATAAGTAAGAGATTTGGTCTCCTTCACTGCTTTTTGTATTTTATTTTTTTTATTTTTTTTTTTTCCCCCTAGAGAGGGAGTTGTTTGGTTTTGGGGGATAATTTTGAAGAAGAGATATGTAGGCTCATGGGTTTCATCTAACAGTAAGGCATGTTTGATAGCTAAATGCTGATGCTTAAGTTGTACGGATATAATTTTCAGCAAGTAGTTCTCGATCCTTGTGTGTTGCAACTAATCTCTATAATTAATGAAAGTGAAATTATAGACAATGAATTAGTAACTATTGATATAAGGCAATAGATCATGGTCTTTTGCTTACTACAAGTCTACCGGTCTCTAAAAGATGGTTATGTGAGTAATAACATTGAAATATATTTCTTCACTGCTTTAAAAATAAGAAAACCAAACAATTACAGTAGATTAAAGATGGCAAATGAACTTCTGTGTGGTTAAACCAAAGTGATGTACCCATCTGTCTCGTCAGTATTTCCCTCAAACAAAAATAACTGGTTTGTCTGACCTGCTGGAGAATATGTCAACCCGTTTCAAGTCCTCCAGGCCTGATTGCTTAGCTGTGTCCCACCAGAAGTTATACTTCTCTGTAGTTCAAAACACAGAGAATTCAATACAAGTCTGAGTTCCCGTACGCTAAAAGGTAGAGCCGGAGGGCGAGAAAGCTCTGCGCGAGATAGGCAGAGCGTTAGACTCGCCACCTCCCCTGAGCCCTTGGTTCGTCTTTACCCTCCTACAACACACGAGAAACAGCACAGAATGCAGAGCAGCAAGAAATCGCCGTCCCCAAAATGTACTAGCAACGTGATAATGTTGGCAATATGAGCTATATCATCAGCTGATGTAAATCAACGTAGCTGTAAAAGAATTTATAATCCTTCATAGCAGTTGAAGATCCAGCCAACGGTTTAGGAAAGAAAATGCTCAGCTTTTTTTTGTAGACATCGGGGAAACTAGAGAGGCACTCCAGGTGGGGAATGAGAAAATTGATGCCTGGGAATAAAGGAGTAATACCAGGTAGACCAGCAAAGAAAACAAGGCTCCACTGGCTCAGTAATCCTTGACTCTTATGGCACTAGTTTAATGAGATCTCTTCATCTTGAAATTAAAGTATAAGGAGTTTTTTTACAGAGAACAGTATTCAATAACAAAATATTAAATGATAAACACAGATTGCTTAAAATCAGATGGGCCATTTTAAGAAAAAGCATTTTAGCTCATCATGATATGTAGCACCTTATTTAAATTAGGAGGTGTTAATTCTTAGCTTGAATAATATATTAATATAATATGTAAAGTGAATGGCATTGTTAATCACAGTCGCGCCTGGAACGACTTTGCTTCTGTGCACTGAATGTTAATTTTGCAAAACATTAATTTCAAAGATTTTGCAGCAGTGCTTTTGTAATTAAATATTAATGTCACATGTTATTGCAGTAGCATGTTTATGAAAGCCGGCAACACTTCAAGTCAACTCATTTGTTTTTATATTTATTCTTGTACATCTGCAATCCCTTCCATTTCACAATTTCAAAGTGAAGGCCATTTTGAATAGTCAATATGTGAACATTTTTCATTGTAAGCGTTTTTTAACATCCAACAGGGTAAATATTTAATGTTGTGTTTTTAGCTGGTACAATTTTTCAGAAAATTGGCTATAACTTTTAACAACTCAAAGGTACCTAAACTGTCTACATTTTTGGCATAAGTGATCTGAAAATAATATAGCAATAAACATGATGAAACTGTGAAAAAACACTTAAAAAATCAGAAGTTTTTTTGAAAGTTTGACTTCCAAAAGTTGTGATTTCACAGCCAAGTGGCTTCCATTGTCATCTCATTACCTGCGGCGTTGTGACTTTATATTCACTTGAGTCATTTCAGCAAGTACAGGACTGACTTTTGAATAACTTTTCCAAGTCTCGTGTTTGCATTTGTGCTGGAGAATTCATGTCTGCAGTATATTGCTTAATGAATGTTGTTCAATATTTTAAAATAAACATTTTCTGTTTGTGCCCTAAGCCACTTCACGAGCTCTGGGAGGATTCAGACTCAGAACATTTTCTATTAGGGCCAAATTGTAAGGGCGACTAAGTTTGTCAGCTGCTTTTATTGAAGTGTATACGGTATATACGCGCCTGTATTGGTTTGCCCAGGTCTGTTTTGACCAATTTACTGTATCTCACGATCTTGCCTGTGGCTCTTCAAACCTGTGAATTGCATTAGTCTAAAAAGAAAGTCATTTCCATTTCAGCATGTTGGCAAGAAGAAATTTGTTGGAGGTATCATATTTTAAACCATCCTTACTCCCCCCCTCCTCCTTTAGCATAGATCCCCACCGTACAGCAAAACAATTTGGCAGAGCAAATTGTGAATTATAAAATACGTTATTTATTCTATCACAAAATATATGAACAATCAAGATGCATTGTTTAGTTATAGGCACATTTAATAGTTAAAAATTATATCTGCACCTGATGTTGCATGTTAACAGCTAATACCATTTGACAGTGATGAAATTAAAGGATGAAGAAGAGATACAAACTACATTTTACAAGCATGATGGGTCTCCAACAATGCCATTTAAATATTATTTGTCACTATTTAAAATGAACCTTTCCCCTTTAAGCTATGCCATTATGCTCATTTGTCCTGTCACCACTGACAGGCTCTATGACTCACACACAAAAATGGTCATTAGGTACTGCATCTTCATCTTATTTAAAAAAAATAGAAAGCATTCTGATGCCTCTAAAAGCCTGTAATTATTTTCATCCGAGGAGATAGTGTTGCTTGGAAGGTAATTTAATAACCTTTTGCATGTACCTGGGGAATGCCTCTCTGGGGAACCAAGGTGCCGACATGCCATTCAGTCGTCAAAACATGACCTTTAATGGTTGCTTGGAGAGAAGTTAGCCTGGAACGTTGTACACAGCGCGATGCTAATTCTGCTCTCTAATGTATGCAAAATTTAGTTCTTGAGCAATGATCTTTGTAAGATGAATTAATATAGGTACTGCTCCAGGAAACAAAAGAAATTGCAGTTGTGAGAGCTTTTCCCCACCATGATCTTTTGCTACATCGTTTTGAAGGAGCGCCCGAGCTGTCTGATTTTTTTTTTTTTTTAGGAAACAACACTAGCAACAACAAAACTGTACCTGGCAACATTTCCCAGAATTTGTGTTTTTAATTCCTGCTTTGGTGAGGAATGCCCAGTATCTCTCGCAGGGAAACTGGGACAGTGGGCTGTGTGATAGCTGTACAGGTTTACGTTAGCCTGTGATGGCTGAACAATAAAATAGAGTAAATATAAACTACAGGAAAAAGTAAGATGACAGCTTGTAGGAAAATGAATATACATTGTGAGTGGCTTTGAAAAATTACTAATGCAGTTACGGGGTTAAAGCAGAAAGTGTTGATTTTTTCTGTAGCAATAACATATGCCAGGCACCTACAGGATATAGTAAATGAGACACAGACTGTGTCCTGTGACATCAAGGTCCAGAAACTCTTTATTTTGGTACACTGATATTAGATCCCACCCTAGTTAGAAATGCTGGGATTTCAACTCATACCCCTGACATGCCATCCGTCAATTTATTAGCACGCTGGTGCAGTAAGCCACTGAACAGGCTATATCAATTCGTTTAGGGGTTTTTTTTTTTTTTTCCTTCTTCTTCTTCTTCCCTTTAAAATGTCTGTAATCCTCAGCTCTGCTCTCTCAACCGGTCAACATTAAAGATTTATGTTGCACTTTTTTTTTTTCATTGCCACACCTGAATATGGATTACTTAAATGGGCTGTAAATAATTCATATCTGGGAATAAGTTTCCATTACTGACCAATGTTGTAATTTAATATACTCTATTATGGGTTATACAATTTTAGATTGTTTTCTGTGTGCATTCAGCAGTCGGGCAGACAACAGTTTAAGTAAAAAGGGCAAGATGTTTGTTCAGCTTATTTTCATGTTCAGTGCTGTACTGGAAAAAGTAAAACGCTAGTTTTAACAGCATTCTTTGTAGCTGCTCAGGAAAATAAAAAATCTTAACCTGAATCAGCATAAAGAAAACTGAATGAGTAAAAGGAGGGGAGGGGGGGGTGCGTATTAATCTAGATTTATATTCACCAAGCAGATGTCAGGTTTTAATGTAAAATACAAACATATTTTTCAGTAACACAAAATGTATCCCCCTCTCAATATGTGTGGGTTTTGGGTTGGTTTTTTTTTTTCCCCTTCCCTTAACCAGTATTATTGCCTGTCACATGTGGTACTTGATAATTCTGTCAAAAGTACCTATAATAGAGGAGAACATATTTAGCAAGAACTTTTTGAATAAGGTTACGAGCTACAAATAGAAATGCTCCAAAATGTTAAAGAGCATCGTATTTTTAAAAACTGTCCATGTTCAAGTGTTTACACTTAAAAGAGATTTAAACAATTTAAGATTAAGTTGACTATAGTAAAAAAAATTAATAATAGATTAATACATGAAAATCTATGAAGTCACATAAGATAATGATTTAAAAAGGAATAATTTAAAAAGATGAATTAAAAAGTAGAATCAGAAAAGAAGGCCAACATAAACTAGGGAAAAACATGCTGTGAATAAAGTCTGTTAGATCTTGAAATAGGAGAACTGCTAAATAATGCATAGTTTTATTTTTCTATAATTTGCATAAACCTTAAGAGAGTATTTATTTGTGTAAAACTTGATGTATCGAGTAAGGAGAATAAAAAAAAATGGCATTCATTTTGTTTTCATTTTGGTATTTAGGAAAAATATTCTGTTACATATGGACTACTTAGACCTAATCATCTGACTGAATGTGATGTGTTTCTTGAGCCAGGTTGGAAAGGGCTGGCTTGAGAACAGTGCCCTGGTCTTGCTGCAGGCTATGCAGGTTGGCCCAAACTCTGCTGGGGAGCAGATGGTGAGCCAATGCTTGTAGTCACACTTACCTTCCTTGCTAAATCCATAATCCCTCACTGGACACGCAGCCAAGGCAGGCTTTGGAGGCAGAAAGGAGGTTACAATCTGGACTTGGGTATTGACTGCCAGAACTGAGAAAACAGCTCAGAAATTTCAAATGCTTAACAAGTTATCTGTCTTGTCCCTAAGCCAGTGCAGCATTTTTAAAAGTAATTAAGACATGATTGAAAATGTGTGTGCCATCTAAATACAAAAATCTTCAAAAATAATCAAAACCAATAATTAAAAGCCACATTTAATGTACTAGTTAGGAAAAAGACACTTATTTAAACTGAACTTGCTTTTCTTTTTATTGCACGACGCTGTTGGATTTTTTTGAAAGGATGCTTATAGTCAGGGCTGGGAGAGAAAAATATTTCTTCTGAGCAAGGCACTGAATGGAACTGGATTTTTTTAAAATATACAACTGTACGGAATTTTAGCTAACAGTGGGGTGATGATGATTAATTTAATTAATTATTTAATTACCTTCATACCGAGTGAATATTAGCCATCTTATTATATATTAAAAGACATCTAATATGTAATGATAAGCACGATGTTCATGCACAGAAAAAATAACAGTTGCTTATAATAATCACAGCATGACTTGCCTTTCTAAATATTTAATCTCTTCTAAATCAAGACAGTGATCCTCAAAAATCTATAATTTCAAAAAATATTTAGTAAACAGCCAAACTGTGGTCAACTGCAGTAAAGGGTATGCCATCTGTTTAATGTAAATATCTGGGAAAAGGGAACGTCACATACAAAAGATTACAGAGATATAGTGAATATACACAAACCTTACTCTGTGTGTGTGTGTGTGTGTGTGTGTGTGTGTCTCTGTGTGTGTGTGTTAGTTTGTGTACGTGGCGTATACCATTTAATTTATTTTTGCCCAAAACAGAAATGTGGACTCGGTCCTACAAGGTGAACCTTTGCACCAGGATGCAACACAGTATTTAACCATGGACTTAATTTAAAGCACATGCATCATTGTATTAAATTTTGAGAGATTAAGCTCTTGCTAAGCATTTTATTAATAAAATAAAATATATCTCATAAATCATTTATGGGCTCTATGAAACTTATCTATCATACCATTTAAAGATGTAAAGTAATTTTAAAAAGGAATAGTTAATTACATAATCTGTTTTAGTCCGAACACAGTTAAAGTTATATTCTGATCAGGCATAAAGACATGCTTAATTTATGTAAACACCATACCCTTAACTCTGACCATTGGCCTCTTGGGATTTTCAATATATTTGTTTCTTTGTCCAAAAACCTGTATTATTCTAAAGGATATTGCTATTTGGAAACACCAGTTAATGGATTAACCAAGTGACAGTTAAAATCACTTACATTTGAAAACATTATTCATTTGTAAAGAATAATAGAGAAATATATAGCATTGCTCATTTGCAGTATATTAGAAGTGTATATGTCCATTCCCTTCTGTCAGAGACCAATCACTGTATGCTAGTAATGGGTGCATACATAATGTTAACTTAATTGAAATTCCTTCTGAAAGATTTGTGCATATGAAATTGCACTGATACAGAACAAGGTTTATTTTTAGGTTAGAATTAAGACTACTCTGTTGAATAAGACAACATGTATATATTTTATATTGAATAAGAGTAAAGGGCAGGATTCTCAGCTGTTGTAAATTGGTATAATATATGTTTTCTGTGAGATTTATGAATGTCCTTAATATTAATTTCCTTGCCTTTAAGCACTTAGGTTTGTTAGTGATGCAATAAACAATGGCATTATTTTCACTTAGCTCCTTAACTGATTTATGAAATGAAGTACTTTGGGCTTCGGAATTTTGCAAGTTGTCCTTTTTCCAGGGCGAGAGCCGGCGGCTCCCTGCACTGGAGAGGGGCTGCAGAGCTGGGGGGCCACAACCAAGCCGTGTGTGTGTCCCTTTTAAGATTTTTTTTTTTTTCCCTTTTAATGCACAAGAAAAGAATGAAATTAGGTTATTAAATGTGACGAACAAAAAGAAAATTTCGTTCCTTCCTTGTTTTATTGGTGTGAATAATTAAATTTAAATTAATAGGGTTATTTGCAAGAGTAAGAGGGGTGTGATTTGGACTTCAGGTTCACTCAGGTTGTTAAGGATAAATTTGCTTGTCTGTTGTTGGGACTTTTCTGATATCTATCATAGCTAATTTCGGTGGTACCTGATTTGATTTCAGAGACAGTGGATTAGTTCATTTAAATGGCTTCCTATCATTAATTTATCTCTGCCCTTGTGCATTCAGGTAGTTCCTCTTCATCCACAGGGAACCGCTCATAAACGTGGGGCCAGAATCTGGCCCTGTGTTTTGATGTGATTGTTGCTTTCAAAGCAGGCTTTTAGGTATATTGTAATAAAGATTTTCTCTTTACACATGGCAGTCTTCAGAGCCCTGTCTGTCCAGAGCATTGTCAACCTATAGGCAATCACCTATTCTACAGTGATTTAATTTCCTTCAGTGTGTCTTTTTCATCCCCTGGGAAATGTGCAGTACGTCTATTTCTGCTGTGTTGCCCCCAGCTTGCTTTGTGAACAGTGAGGCAAAGAATTCATTTTTATTTTTTTTTTTTTTTATCAGCGTCTACCTCTGCTGTCAATAAATTACCCATGCCATCTCTTAGAGGACCTTCTGTCTTCCTCGCTGACCTCTTGCACTATATGTTCTTGAAAAATGTCTTTTTATTTATCTTTATCATCTTGTGCAATCTTCCTTTCATTCTCCACCTTTGCTTTTCTTATCATTTTTTTACACTCTCAACTTCATCCTGTAATCTTTCCATTCCCCTCTGTATCTGATATTACATACCTCGCACACCTCCCTTGATCATTCTGCACGTCCTTGTTCAGACTAATTGGCCTTTTTAACTGCTGTTATATTTGCTGCTGGATGGACAGCACACACGCTCTTGTTGAGATGTTGATTTATGTTGGGAAGATTTTGAATTCGCCATCCGCTTCCTTTTCTTTCATTTTCTTTGGCTCAGTCTTTTTCTTTTAATATTTCCAACGGCAGAAGTGGATTTATTTAATGGCACTAATTTTGCTAATTCTACACAAATAGGGGTGCTCTACCTAGTGTTTTCAGATTGCATATCTTTCTTAATATGCCCTGTTTTCTTCCTCAGAAATGAAATTCAAAGGCTAATTCCTCCTTCGCTTGTAAGATGGGAAATGGAAAATTGTGCCAGTTGTTCTCTTTGACACAGAAAGCTACAGGGACCATATTTCTTTTTTGAAACCCCTTTTTTGCAGATATTCCCTGTCACTTGGCAGTGGACAGTGCCGGGGATGTTTGCTCAGCACCCCCAACCTCTGTACCAAGGCTCTTGGACTCAGACCTCTCCTCCGCAGCACAGCTCTGCCACGAGAGACTTGCTGCATGACAGGGGCCCCGGGGTTCCTTAGGAGATTGCAGTGATTTAGAAAAAAAAAAAAAAAAAAGGCATGAATAAATTAGGAAAAGTAAACTTTGAGATGACAAACGGCCTGACAAAGACATGTTAGGCTGCTTAAGTTATATTAATATGGGCATATCTGTGCTAGAGAGTTTTCTAGTCAAAAATCCAAATTATTAAAAATTACCTGTGCTCCTGTAAATGGCCCCTTGGAGCCCTCAGATTCCTGTTGTGTTGCTGTGATGCTTTGCAGGTTCTTCTTGTTGCTGTGCTTGCTGCACAATGTTTCCATAAAGGAGTCGTAGCAGGGTGTTCCTCTGGTGGCTACCTGAGCTTGGGTTTGGCTACTGCTCTTCTTCACATTTCTCCTTGTTTTTTCTTGGTTTAAAGGAAAAATACTGTGATTATTTCAAGAGTTTCCAGGAAAAAAGCTGACAGGGAAGGTTAATATAGACTTCTTGTCTTCTCCATCTTTTGGGGAACATGGGCTTAGTGCCGTTTACTTCCCTATTACTCTTTTGTGTTCAGGAAAACAGGAATTACTATGGAAGTTTTCAGTACCTCTGTTTGGCAGTATTTTTACTTTAGCTTCAAAACAGAATGAGGCTGTCCATTTCTTTTTAATTCTGTCCTTTCTTGTATTCACCAATAGTCACTAAAAGGTTTCTGATCTCACAGTCCTCCTAGTAACCGGGGATTAGTAGAAAGTATCTACCTGAATCCCAAATTCTTTCATTTCTTCTCTCCATGGATAAAAATAATTTCTCTGTGATACTTTCAGAATCCCTTGTTGCATAAATTAAAAAAGTTGAAAGGTTAAAATTGACTTGGTGCCAAGTTATTGCATTAGACAGCAGATTCCATTTACTTATTTATCTGTTATTTTTATGTTTTTAAACATTTTGGCATGATTTCCATATTGTGATTCTTGCATGCTGCACATTCAGACTGTCAGCCTTTGATTCCCCCCAAGGAGACGTAAGAAGAGGTCTCATTTCAGACTTGGAAGTTTTCATCTTATTGTTTTTTTGTAAAAGGCTAGGGGAAAGTTTAGGACGGATTTTTAAGTTTGATTGACAAAGTGAATTCCTAAAAGTGATATATCAGCACAGGACTCAATAAGCCAGGACACATGCTACTAACAGAGAAGAAATGGTTTTATATATTATTCACCATTCTCCAGGGTTTCTATGCCAGTCAGAGTTGGCTTACTTCCCATATATATTATTAAATGTTTTACAGTTCAGCCTGCATACAAAAGGAGTAAATTATGTGATACATACAGTTTAACCTACATATGGAATAACTTAAAATTAAACCATTCAAAGGTTTATCACAGAGTATGGATTACACAAGCCAATAAGGCATACATAGATAGGGAAATTGTGCAGCATATTACGAATCTCTTTTCAACATTTGACCAACTCTCCCTAGGTGCCTCCGTTCCTAACCTCTTAGTTGTTTTGTTTTGTTTTTTTTTTAAGAAAAATTATTAGTATAACCAAGCTAGGCAGAAGTTAGTGTAGGCGTTTGTTAGTAAAATAATTTGCGTGGTTCAAGCGCAGCCAAGCAGAGGTCAGGGAAGAGCCACAGGTGAATGAACCCCAAAGGTAGTAAGGATGTGCCTTAGTGCGTATGTGGTTCCTCTTGGAAAATCAGAATAACAGAACGTAAAACTGAAGGTAGCGATAATGTACAGGTGTCCCTGTTATTTCATGGATTTGCCTGCTGAAATGACTGATGTGTTACTGGTTATAGATTGGAGCAGGCCAGCAGGTTGTCCTGGATAATCCCACCCTCCACGCAAATAACACATCTGCTTCGTTACGGTGACACCCCTTGTAGTTTACGCCATCCAGTGGGACTCAAGGTCTTCTCTAAATTAGTGTGTCCTCTAGTGGGTAACCTGCTCGGTGTCTGGCATCTCTGGATTCACGGACAGCAACCTTGACATGATTTTTTCTATATTAGGCCAGGATTATTTAAATTCAGTACAGTCCTAATTTAAGTAATGCTTGCAACAACATGCTTGTAGTTTTGGAAAAGAAGACACCATTGCTTCATCATAAATATAGGAAAAATAGCTCTGCAAGTTAATATGCATTACACATTTTAAATGCTCTTTATTGTGGGTACCTTTCTGCATTACAATGCAAGGGAAAAAATCTTCTGAGATTTTAAGTTAGGTATTTTCAACTGATTTCGTCACTAAACCCTAATTTTTTCTTGGCCACTGAGAAATAGAATTCCTTAAAAGTTTTAATTCAAAACCAAGGTTATGTATAGAAGGGGATACTGAGGAAAAAGTATTTAATTACTTGAGGTGGGTAATAGCTATGATAGCTATTATCTATTTCTTTAGATTCCGATTATCACAGTGTGATACAAAATGACATACTTCAGTTAAATCAGTGGGGTGAGCCAAAAGCTAAAAGAAACACATATATATTAGCACATTTACTCTGACTATTTTTACAAGGCTTTCTTCTTCACTGAAACTAAGAATTTAAAATATCTTTAAATTTCTTGCATGACTTCTGAGTGTAACCAATGATATGATTAAATTATAAAACATATACAGTTAAAATAATTTCTGCATGTATGATCACAGGTCTGTTGTTGGTTGGGTAGCTGTATCCTCTAAAGATGAGGTTCGTATGTGTCACGTACCTGTTCCTTACAGGAGTTGCCCTGATCCTGTTGTTTTAAGAGTGTAGAAACAAATTCCATCCCACACTGGTCACGTTGGTTCCCCAGTGATCGACCATGATCCCAGTCCAGCAACTACTCGCTGATTCAATAGAAGACATGTTAGGAGTCCTGTTAATTTAGCTGGTTTATGATTAAATCTTTGTTAGATCCTTTAGGATCTGTAGCCTGTCATTGATTCAAAAACCTTGCTTTTTTATCATCATTTTTTGGCAATCAAAATAAATATGGGGTTTATAGCAAGGTTAGGAGACCTTGGCTTTAATCAGAGTCCCAAGGGGAAGAATATACATGAAGTAGGCTCTTTCATACCCAGATAAGATCCTTTCCGTTCCTTTCTCAATTACAACATTGGTCTTATAAGATAGGCCCTTAAAATGTCCTCTTTTCAATTTCCTTCTCTGAGTCTTTTAATTAAATTAGACAACCCTGTTTCATTAGGCTAGAAAGAAGTTGTGAATACTTGGAGCTTTGCAGCAGCAAGGAGTTAAACGTGAAAAGTCTTGCTATTAGCATTGAACAAACTCTTCATCTGTGTGAAATTTGTCCATGAATAAGGTTATTAGGAAACAATACTAATACAACCATAATGGAAGGTACTATTATTGTCATTTAAACAATTTATTTCCAAGTTAAGTTCATTCTGGAATGTTTCCTGGTAATAGTGAATTACAGCCACATGTCTTTTTAATTTGCTTGATCCATCTTCTTGATATCTACTCCTTTAGCAACTTTGTGGAAATGTCTGTTCCTTGAGACAAGATTTCATGTAGGTTATTGATTTTGATTTGTGTATTTGTATATACATTTAAAGTACTTTTCTCTAGATCTCAGAGATTTGGAATGGAATCCTGTAGCTTATCCAAGCAAGAATTTCATATGCAGAAATGAAACGTGAGATTCCATCTAAATTCCTATAACTTTTAGCTTCTTGGCTAAAAACACACATCCTGTTTGATAAGGGTACAACTGGAATGTGATGATGACACAATCCTTATTAGAAATCTGATGCAAGGCAAATGTCTGAACCAATTAATAAAGATCAGTCTTAAACAGAGCTTTCCAAGGACCTCTTCTTCTCTTCAGGCACTTTTACTTGCTAAACCAGCAATAGATGAGTATCCAGTCCTATCTTCATCTCATTCAAGAAATGAATGCTGAATCCACTTGCAGTCAAGTGGATTGATATAATTGCTAGCATCATCAGACTACTTTACTTAATTCACCAACATCAACTTGTTGTTACTGAAGCTGAGTGCTGGTCCTAATTTCTACTCCTAGGTGTTCTGGGAAAAGCCTTAAAATAAGGTGGAAGTATTGTATTTTTATTGTATGTTCTCTATTGTATATCCCAATTACTACTGTGACGTGGTGCTGAAACCTACAGGAGTTATGTAGTACCTTATGAATGGAAATAGGGGATAGTTTAGATTTGGCAAGTTGGCTCAAAAATAATATGTAGCCAGGGGCCAAAGTCATTAGTTTTGAATAATGCTGAAAGGCAGAAAGCTGTGACCAGTGCTCCTTCATGATTCCTACTGCCAAGAGTGCAGTAGCTGTGATCTGGCTATGTCGCAGGTCCTGCTTTGGTGTATGGCAAGATACAGTACAATACCATTTTTGTCATGTTCATATCATGGCAAAGAGTGTATTTGATGCTTGACCTTTGCCTAGGTGACCTAGATCAGGTCAGACAATAACAGACTTGGATCAAGAAAAGTTTGAGCAGCAGTTTCATTGATTGTGCTCTTGTCCAAGGGTTTCTTTAAAACAGTTTGGTAAAACACACAGACGTCATGATGCTTAGAGGTGACCAGCTCTAATCATTGTCCCCCAGATCAGGAAGAAGAAACCCTAAGAGCAAAATGGAAACAACGAATTTTTACTGTGACAGTACGATGATTTTAGAGCCTTCTTTTTGTGCTACTCTGCTAAGGAGGAAGAAAATAAGTATCGCAAACATTAATGTCCATATTTATGTGTAGCTTGAAAGTAGAGTACGTACAGGGGCTTTGTGTTACGCAGGCTGCAAAGGTGGGAAGAAATTTTGCATAACTTGATGGATTCCTTACAGAACTAATCAATTTACTCAGATTTTATAAAGAACAAGCTATAACGGCACCATAAATAGGCATTCACAAATAAAATGTTGTATTGATTTTAATCAAGGGAATTTTCTTCTATAATTTAAAAACAGAGTTTGGTATCTGTTCAGTGAATACTGTGTTTTACCAAAAAATATTTTGTGATTATTATAGCCAGTTATCTCATTAATGATTCCTACCTAACGCTGCTTGCCTCCTTCAGGCAACTTGAAATGGAGTTTTTTTAAAAAAAAGAAACAAAATTGGGTGTCTGTATCAGTATTCCCAGAAAAGCATTTCTCTTGTAACATGAAACAAAGGGGTGTAAGCTCTTAAATATGTTAAAAAGTTTCAAGTTCCTTTCATTCCTAGTTATGAAAAACAAAAGAACAGACAGTGGCATGCCAAGGGGAAAGGAGGAGTGAAGACCAGTAACACAAAAGACAGATTTTGTTTGCAGACTTGAGCTGAAAAAATGATTTTGAAACCCTAACTCACGATGCATAAAGAAACCAGCATGACCTAGAAATAAGCATCACAGAGATATGACACTTAGGTGTTGCTTAAACTGTAAGACACAATACGGCTGGGAGATCCATATGTAGCATGCGTAGAGGAGCACAAGATAGACCCAGGAGCCTTTCTCTACTTTAAACATAGCTTGATCGTATGGCAGAAGGACTATTTAGTACTAAAATAAATTACGTTTATGTTTAAAGAACTTTTTTTTTTTTTTAATGTAGCTTTTAACTCAGGATTATGAACCATATTGTAGCAAACACAAGTGACTGAAGTCCCTCTTTGATTTCTTTATCATTTGGTGTAAAGGTATTTGTAATTAAATTCCTGTAATCAAGGAAATAAAGGTATCACTCACTGCATGCCCTTCTGAGGATCTCATGGACAAAAGGAGCTTAGGAGGAGATCAGGAGAACAGAAGAAGGAGATGTGTAGCTGCGATGCTCTATGTAGCAGGGAGGGCACCCTTATGCCTCATTTACCTGGCACTACGCGAAGGGAGTTTGCCCTTGTTCACCAACCCCTCTGAATGGTGGTGGCACCCTAATTTTAACATAGTTTTCAACAGAATAAGAGCAAATACTCTAGTAAGATAGACAGCTGTCTTCTCCTGCTGTGAGTGGACCCAGAACTTAGAGAGATATCGTAGAAAAAATAACACGCCCTCTCATTATAGCAGGAGTTTAAGAGAAGTCCGAAGGCATTTTCTCCAACCTTCCTTCCCCCCCGTATTTCTTTGTCTTTATTTCATTGGCCACTTACTGGTTTCTATTAATTTGTCCTAATCCTGATTTTTCTACGTATAGTTAGTTTCTCATCTGGCTCCCATTCTTATGCCACTTGGTGGTTACTTGTGTGGCAAATGAGCAAAAAACTTGGCAGTTGTTGCTGGGGTTAATGTGGAAAAATAAATCTCAAGTAATGCCAGTGTGGATTTACTTCTCATTCTTAATGGCACCAGCAGATGTTTGAGGAATCCTAGACTTCCTGAGCGCCTCCATCGCGCAGCTGGCACTGCTTGGCTAGGTCCTGGTGGCGGGGGACATATGTGTTGTATACTTACACTTTGATTTACGGACACTTCTGACTCTGGACGGGGATCGTTCTCACCCTTCTCACGCGCAGTCCTCGGCGCCTCCCACCGTATCAGGTTCATTGCTTTTGCCGTTCCTTCTTCTGCCTCTCATGCCAGCACCTTGAGAGGGTTTGGGTTTCAGTTTCAGTAAAACTCTCAACACCTCTCTCTGTTTGTTGAGAACGTTTCCTCAAATATCAGGCATCTCGGGCACATGGGAATGAGCGTATTTAGCATTTTCAATGTGTATGCCAAAGATCCTGAGATGCAACTTCCAACCTTCTCATAGTAATAGAGATAATATTGTGTGGATAATTTGCTCTCTCATCTGTAGCGGTGTGAACCATCTCTTTTGACATTGGCAACCCAAACCACATCCTCGGTCATGATGGGTTTCGCTGAATATAAAATTAATATTCAGAAAACATGCAGAATGTTACAGTCAAATTTTACTGCACGTTATCAGATGAAAGGAGGGGCAGGAGGAGCGAGTATTATGTGATGAACTAGCACTTGACTACCCATCACAAATGCCCTATGGCTTCTGCAGGGACATAGAGACTAGTTTGTGAATCTTTGAGATATTTTTTATTTTCATGACAAGTCCTTTGTCTCATGGTACTTGGGATAGAAAACATCTTAGTACTTTACTTTTTCTTCACAGGGAAATCACTCACTAATATCTGCTTTAGATGCTGACTGCTTTAGACACTGGTAGGTTGTTTTTGTTTGGGTTTTTTTTAGGAGTAGCCCTTAGTGGCACTAAATTTAACAACTAACAACAGCATGTGCCTCACACTTGATACTTCAGGCTATGGTGACAGCTTTTAGCAATTTGGAAAATCCCACAGGACCCAGAGTGGCACTGGCTGCTGTCTTCTTTGTTTGCATTTACTTTTCTGCTTTGTCAATTTGTTCTGTGGTTGCAAAAGTGAATCAAGAGATCCAGATTTAACCAAAATAAAGTAGTCATACCTCCCTCCCCTTCTTTAAAACAACCTCCCCAACAATAAGCCCATTAACTGATAAAAATCTTTAAAAAAAAAAAAAAGTTGAAATTCTAAAATGAGAAGTAAAGAAAGGAAGATATAGATATCCAGCACTGCTTGGAAGAAATGACTATAGTAACACAGTCACTCAGGGTTATTTTTCCTCTTCTTTTGGCTTACAGTGCTCAAGGCTCCCTCCAAGGGCCTTGAGAAGGTGGTGTGATGCTCTTCTCACACATGCTCTTCAACAGCCCTTTTACCACAATCAATCATTGAAAAATATTTTTTTGCGATTCAGTCTAATGCTTGGAGGGAGCTGCAGAGATAGAAAAGGCTATTGGTACTTGCAAAATATTAAATTGAGTACTCATGTGGGAAAACTCAAAAAATAATGGATAGGCATAGATAGGTTTTTTCATATTTCTTTACACACACAAAAGCAGAGAAAATGCAATGTGAGATTTTTTTTTTCCTTTCTCTACATCTTTCTGTTAAGGTATGTAGTGTCACCAGGATTTGTAAATAGTTAAAGGTAGAAACAGTTAAAGGTTAAAAACCAAACCGTGTGCATCTTGAACCCTCCCGTACACTGACCATGGAGTAATTGGCCAGGGCAAGGTATGCACTGAAAGTCTATAAAAGAAACGGGAGAATTTTTCTGAAGCTTTGATTGGGGTGAAGAGATTTTTTACTACCTAAAATATGGGTCAATGACCAAAAGGCATTGCAAAGCCCTTCCTATTGCACATTACCTTAATTATCTACATACAGAATTTATCATCCTATGACTGCAAAGTTAAATTTGAAGTTAATTTAAAAAAAAAAAGTGTTTATGTGGAGATTTGAGAAACCATATTTATTGACTTGCCTCTTCATTTTTTTCAGTTTTTCCTGTGTGCTTGTATACAATTATCCAGAATATGGCAACGCCTGTTGTTTCTTCCTGCAGGCCATCACACATCCATTAAGGGATGCTGAGAAAACCGTTCCTTTTCTCTCTCACGTACAGATACTGTAGTCAGGAGAGGTCTTTTTAACCTGTCCATGAGCTGTTTGAGTCCTTATACGCTGTTCTTTCTCTTTCTCTTCTTCCTACTCCCTTTACCCTTTAAATATAGTGGTAATACAGGTCTCAGGAGGTTGCAACTTGAAATAAGCTGTCTCTGATACTGCCAGCTAGGGAGATGAGGAAAGCAATGGTATAATACACTGAAGCTGGTGGGGGAAGTCAAACACAAAGTGTTGGTTCATCTCCAGGAAGTGGGAGACTGTGCAAGGAGGATATCGAGGACTAGAACACCCTGGGCTGGATGCCTTGGGTGACAGCTTCCAAGCAGAGGGAGCTGCCAAATGTAGGAGGTGAGGATGTTATGTGCATAATCTCTCCTCTTCCTTAGCAGCTATGCACTTTCCTGCCCTAAAGCTGGAAGGATTGGTTTTCCTTTCTGCTGCAAGCAGACCTTTTCAAGTAGATAAATCTACTAGAACTTAAAAAAAAAAAAAAAAAAAAAAAAAAGGGAAACAGAAAAAAAAAGCAACCAACAAACACATGCAAATGGACTAAGTTAGAATTGCATATCCCATCTGCTTCGTTCATTTTTAGAATAAGGTTTTCATACCTTGTACTTCTCTTTTTTCATTAGATGAAATAGCACTGCATTGTTGGCCACCTCAGTACCAGAGACAAACTAAATAACTATCCCGAGCATATGGAAAGTAAAATTTAAGGAAACAAACCTAGTTCTGCCAGAAATATCTTTTGTCTGTCTAAGAAACAGAAGAACTCCTAACCTGCTTCTTCAACATAGGAAATGGTTCAAGTTTTATTGGTCATCACACTGTGACCCTGTATCGCTACAGGTGTAGAAACCCTGTGATGATGAATGGACACGGTAGCGCTCTTCTGATCCAATAAGGCTCAGTACCCTGCCACAACAACAGAAGGCTCTAAGGGTACAGCTGTAGGAAACAATTAGTAATTATTTAACTGGAGGAGGAACACCTTTATTGAAAATGACCTGGGAGTCCCAGTTGATGGAGGTTAAATACGAGCTCATGGCGCGCTCATGCTGAGAAATCAGCACACCGCGCGGTGATGAGGAGAACGGGAGGTTGTTATCCCCCCCTGCACAGGATGGTGAGGCCACCCCAGGTCAAGTTGGGCATGGAGAAATCGGAGAAGGTTCAGAAGAGGCAACTGGGTGTCTAGGGCACAAACCCCTGAAAGAAGAGGTGGAGGGCAATGGGCTTGAACATTCTGATGAAGAGAAGACCGAGGGCATTTGCAAAGACAGACCGATGCCCTCTTCAGTAGCGGCAAACTGAGCAGTTGGCATAAATTACATCTTGAGAGGCTCGGATTGGACATCAGGAAAAATATTTTAGTAAGAGTGTAATACAACACCAGAATAGGGGCCTTGAGTGGTTGGAGAGTCTCCACACTTGGCGGTTTTCGTGGCTTGGCTAGATAAAACCACAGGTGACCTGATCTAGCATTGACAAAACTTCTGCTTTAAGTGTGAGATTGGACAAGGCAACTTCCAGTGTTCCCTTCTGAATAACATTTCTGTGGTTTTCTCTTAACTTCTGGAAGGTTTGAGATAGGTGGTTTCCTGATATACAAGGAAAATATGTCTGGTTAATGCATTTCATAGTTGTCAGGTATCCTACACACCCTTACAGTGTCATTCGACTGGGAGTTTCTTCACTTTTTGTCCTAAAATATTGTGGGAGAGAGGGAGAAAAGAGATCAGTTATTAATTTGTACAAATATATGATTGTTTGAACTATTGGGATTCAGTTTTGGTGATCTACTCTGTGAATAGAACAAATGTACCATTTTTCAGATTAACTCTGTGTTGTTCACTGCCAGAGGTAGCTGGTTTAATTTTTGCAAACCATTAATCATCTTTTACTACTGGTTAATAATTTAACACACTTTGTATATATTATTTTGGACAAAATGAAGTTTTGCTTGAAATTCCTTAAGAAATATAGCTGTCACTGGAAAGGATCACATTTCAATTTTTTTTACTTAGAATGTAAATTGCATCCTTAGTGAGTAAAAATCTGGTGAAGGGATTAAGAAAAGTAACAAAAGACATTGATGGTGGGAAAGGTTGTCCTTTGTACCCCAGAAAAGGCTGGTGGGTCAAGTCAAAGCATTTTTTAGCTGAATAAAATGTGCCAGTGGGGCAATATGCATCACTGAATACAAGGGCTATGAATTCTTTGTATGATCTAGGTATACACTGGAAAGAGCAAGAGCAGATTACAGACTGGGATTTAGATTATGAATTTAAGCATCAAACATCAAACAGTTTAGTGAATTTTCTTATATAAAGGCAATCAAGCCTCTTAATGAACTTATCAGTAATCAAAATATGTCTTTGGAGTTTTGAATAAGGGTACATATACTTTCTACAACATATTTTTCAAGCAAGGGCTTGGAATGTCTGATTACTACAAATTATCCATATGTATGTAGGATTTGTGTCAGTGCTTCTTATGCCACTGGAGAATGGATTTCCATTGAGTTTTCCCCTGTGGAAATCATGAGTCTGAACTCCAGTATTATTTTTATTTTGAGATAAAATTAACTGTGTGCTTATATGATAACTTCAAAACTATGGTGTGCTCAAACATCAGTAGCAGACCTGAGAAACACCCTATTGTTCTTTTAATTATGACAGCCAGAGCCAATTAATACAGCAGGCTTACTCAACTAATCAAACAAACCAGTTTTGGCTTGGGGAGTATAAAGGTCCTTACGCAAATATTGATTTACATATCTATATCTATATCTTACATACATGCAGAGATTTTCACTGAGTATCTCTATTAATAATAACAAAATTTCTGTGAGCAAAAAATTAATTGGTGGAACTTGGAGACCCTGCATCTATTTTGACAGTGTAACATGGTTGTAGTGCTTTGAACTGCGCAAACGTACACTTTCTGTCTACTTGTTCATTGGGACCCTTTGATGTTGCTCTTAAACTAGAACCTTGTTCATAGGCCACTTTATGCCTTAGCATAAAAATAAATGGTTTCCTTAAAACAGACATGTTGTAATTTACATTATCAGTGAGGAGACGAGCTTTTAGAAAGTACTCAGTCTTTTAAAAAACGCCTATGGAACCGCTGAGCTCCTAGCACGTAGGTGGTGCAACATCTGTGCGTTGACGTGAGGCATCTTTGAAGCTAAGCAAGGTGGAATTCATTGCATTCAAATTATTATTTTTTTTTTATGTGAAAGATTGTAAAGTAATGCAGGTGATTTTTTTTTTCTGTAAAATTTCATATTAATTCAAGCCTCAGAAAATTACATGAGATGACACTTAGAAAAAAAATCAGTAATAAAGAGCTCTCCAGTTACTTTTTCCTGTGCAACTGATGAAATGGAGCGAAAGGAAGCCCAATCTTCTAAATTTTTTCATACACAAGAACAACATTTGTGCAGTTAAGTAAGCTCAAGGACTATTACACAAGAGCTACCACAGAATCTGTGATTATCTATTTGGTTTTCTGTTTTTAGGTCAGGTACACCACGATGAATAGTGCTGGGAAATACTTTCTCTTCCTTAACGGTGGTAGACCCGGCTAAGTAACTGTCATGAATATCAATGGAAATTATGGCTTTAATTCACTGTGTATCTCAAGGAAAGCAGGTGTCTTCTGATAGCCCGTGTATTGTCATAGGTCCAGTGCCTGAAAGGTAAATGAGATTTTGCTTGTTCAGACATCCATAGTAACCAAGAATCCAAGAAATTCAGTAGATTTAGCTGCCGGAAGGGGTTTCACATTGGAAACCTACCAAGAGAAACCAAAGGGAAAGCAAATTTCATAAAGTGGCAATGCTGTGACAATTTTTTCTACCTTTCTTTCTCTGATTTTAAGTCCATTTTATTGGTGATTAAAAGTCTTCATCTTTTGATTATAATGAAACAATAACCTGGTTTCTACCGGAAAAGTGTCAGTGTTGCGAAATCATTACCGCAATCCTAATGGAGAGTCTAAGGTGATGACTCAACCTCTTGAGCCTAAAGTTGATTTCTCTAGGTCAGAATTTAGACCTATTTTTACTGCACCGAAGGTGAGGCTTGTATTGCCTTTGTCTTTTCTGTGCTTGCTTGGTGAATAGATGGCAGATACTGTGCTGAAATGTTCACACTCTAGGACCTTTTAAAAAAAGGCATTGCGGTTTTGTTAAACTTCATTGAAGACTTGATGTTTTCTTCTTACTATTTCAACCATGGCAGGGTGGTGCCTACCTTTCCAAAAAGCAAGATGCCGTGTCTGTTTTCCTCCATCAAATTTTTCTTCGCAAATCATGCTAACCGCACCGTTGGAGCTTCTGCTTAATTGTTCTTTTTAGATAAGCACATTTTACTGTATCCGAGTGCATTACTAACAAGCCACAGGTCTGCACCAGATGGGCAGGTGAAAAAGTGATTATGAGGTGTGTGATGATGGTTCTGTATCCATAATACATTCATCCCAAGGTTCACTCGCGCATCTGTTATGTATGTTGTTTTTCTTTTTTACTAGTACCCTTAGAGATATTTAAGCAGGTGATTCTCCACAACTAAAAGACGATAAAAGAGAAAAAAGTGAACAAGGGGTCTTTAAGGTGGCACTGCAAAGACAGTGAGACATGCCTATTGCCGGTATATGCCCCTCAGTATCTCATATAAGATTCAGATGAATATAACAGTGTAATCATTTTCATTAGCAGGTTTTGGATTGATACTTGCTTGCATATTAATGCTGATTACCGAGTCTTGAATTTATCAGGGTGTAGCTGAACTAGCTGGTGCCGTATCGAGGAAGGAGTGAGGTGGGAAGCACGACCTTGCTTTCTCTGTAGTTTGCAAAAAGATTCGGAGGGCTGGCAAGCCCAGACCCGATCCAGGTGTTTGAATTCCCCAAATATTCATCTGTGCCTAAACTTTCAAATGTCATGTGTCTGGAGAGGGCATTTTAATGCGAGGCTTCACTCCTCAAAGCAGACATAGCTCAAGTTTTTAAAGAGGAAAAAAATATATATTGATTTTTAAGGTGTTTTTAATTAAGTCGTTGCTGATAAGCAGCTTCACGTAAGGCTGCTTTTTTATTTCCCGGCATCGGTTGTTCATTTGTTTTTATAAAACAACTTTGCAGAAGCTTTAGTGGTGCCTTTGTTTAGTACCAATTACAAAAAGGATTTCATGCAATTGAGATGTTTTCATTTAAAAACATGGAGATTACACATGCAAATTCTTTGCTGAAAATGGGGAAAAGCAGTAAGGTATCCTTGGTTAACTTTTTAGTTATTTAAAAGTAGCTTGTTGGAGATTGAATATTTCTATGTTTCACTAGAGCTTTTAAATATAAAAGAGATATGAGACTATATCTGACACCATCAGGCATATTATATTAAAATTTATGAACAACTTCATCAAAAACCACTTTCCTTCTCCTGCATAGAGACAGATTTGTTCTGACATAAACGTTACATGGCTGGTTGCAGCCTCAGATTAATGCGAAGACCCTGGCGATTCCTTTTAGACGTTATTTTATGAAATAATACCTGTCAGCTGCTGCCTGATCCCAGAAAAGGGGGCAGGTTTTCCAGGTCATCCTGCCATCTGTCAGCTAAAGCTCATCTGTCCCTCCACATTACCACCTGATCTGTGCTAACAGGCCTCACAGGGAGCCCCGCTTCATTGGCCCGGTGGGAGCCCGGCAAAGAGACTGTGCGAGGACATCACCTGTGATTCCCAGATTTAATTATCACTGAAGTGATGAAGATGTGCACGCAGATTGAAATGCTTTTGAATAAATGCATGGCTCCGGATAGGATTTTTTTTTTTTCCCCTTTTTTTTTCCCCTTTCCTTTTTTCCTTTCTTTTTTTTTCCCTTTCCTTTTTTCCTTTCATTTTTTTCCCCTTTTTTCCTTTCTTTTTTTCTTTCCTTCCCCCCACCACTCTTTCTTTCCTTTTTTATTCCCCTCCTTTTTTCCTTTCCTTTTCTTTTTCCCTTTCTTTCCCTCCCCAATTCCTCCTCCCCGTTCGCTTTACCACTTCCAACAAAAACCTCGTCTGTGTTTTCCGACAGGCGTTGCGCAAAGCGCGCGCGTATATGTAAAACCCGAATTACAGTGTTTAATAATCAAATTAGACGTAAACGTTGCTGGAAATTGTCGCACGTGCACTCTGAGGGGAAAAAAAAAGATTACCTCTGTTTTGTGCGCGGCCTTTCACGGCAAACGCGCTTATTTTCTGAAAAGGCTCCTTATTATCAAATTCTAAAGCTGTATTGATTGTCGCTAGATGGGAAAATCAGGTCGCATTCTAATTCCGGCTTGTTACCTCTGGTCCCCTGCGTCGGCAGGTACCTGGGGTCCCCTGCCGAGACCTAATGGTGGGGTTCACGGCGGGGCAGGAGGGAAGGAGGGCACGGAAACCTCTGGAAACGCCAGCCAACAACCGCAGGCACCGACCTTCCCCCCCCCCCCCCCCCCAATCAATAACACGGCGCAAAAGTTATTACAGGTCTGGGCCTTTTTGACTTCAAAGCTGCTTAGGCGGTATGTGGCATTAATTCCCTCCTGTACAAAAATGTAGTTGATAATCACCAGGCTGAGGGGAGGATTTAGGACTAGAACAGCAGATTTCCTCACAGATTACAGCCTAAAACCTAGTTTCTTGGGATAAATCGGGATAATTAACTGTAGTGAAATATGTTACCCTTGTTGATTCGTACCCATGTGATACCCGCGTTAGGTAGGACGGCGGAGAAACGTTTACGCCGTTGTGCCATCCCACCGCTTCCCGCGGAGAAGGCGCAATCCCTAACGTGTATATCTTTTTAACACCGGCGACGGGGACTTGTCGGCCTTTATTTATATCTTACCCCGCTGCCGACTGCAGTCGGGTCAACTCATTTAATTCGGAGCTAACCCTTCCGTCGCTGAGCGTCGCGGCTCCGCGGAGGAGCCCCTCGCCCCTCGAGCATCTGGGGTCCCTCGAATTAGGGAATTGCATCAGGCTGAGAGCGCTCTCACGAGGAATTTCTTTGGGGTTCATCCAAGGAGCGAGGCGTCGAAGGGGCGAGACACGCGGGTCCCTGAGGGGTGGTGACACCCCCGGTTTCCCCGGTGACTTGGCCGTGCCACCGCGTGGCATCGTGCCACGGCCTTACGCCTCTGCCTCCGTTTCCCCCACGTAGGTGGGTCATGGCTATACTCACGCTTGCATAGGTGTGTAAAAGATTTGCCGGATTTGTAACACAGCCTCGAATAAGAAAGAAAAATGCTTTCAGCCTGAAACGCAGAGCTGCAGGCCAAAAGAGACAGAGTTTCTTTCCCTCTCCTCGAAATGTGCTTTGTAACCGCAACTTTTCATTACTGTAGTTTGGGAGGTTGCCTGCTATTCTCTGAAGGACAGTGTAGACATTTATGAGGCTGCCATTTTTGTTCTAATCCTAAAGTAAAGTTCACATACCGCCACAGCGAATGCACTGCCCAGATCTCCAGATGTCCTTGTGTCAAGCAGACAGCAGACACATCTAATTAATGTATTTTTGTTATAAGGGTTATTTTATATTTTAATGATCTCTATTGAAAAACAAGTGGGTCATTTACAAACTTTTCATTTTAAATCTGATTACTTTAAAAACAAACTGGAAAACGGTTTATTGCATGCTACTAAATGAGTACAGAAAAATGTAGGAATAGAAAAAATTACAATATGCTTTTAATCTGGAAATTTCAAAACCAAGGTTTTATCAGTGGACGGTATAAGTACAGAGGAACTGGGTTTGGGTGTACATATGAATAACGCCTAGTATAAAAACGGTATGTACGATGGTCTCATTTGCTCACATCTCAAAACTGCTGTACTTCATTTTCTGTTAGTACAAACCAAATAACAGAACATTAAGAGTCATTTGAGGTCATAATTAAAGTTCTTTGACATCTGCCTTTTTTCTATTAGCCACGGCTACCAGATGTCCATGTCATGGGAACTGAAAATTGTTAGTCTAATCATGTTTTTAATAAAAAGTAACAGAAACTTGTACATTTTAAAGTTTCTGAGCGCAAGCTTGCCAGGCTAAAAGAGATTGCAGGGCTGCTTCCTTTTATTTTTATACTTGTCTGATGGTTTTATGTTATTGTTTGCTTTATTGGTGCAGTGCTCTGTTTTTCCATCCTGTGCCAGTCCGACCCTCTTGGCAGAATGAACTGAGCTACATATATATTTTTGTTAAACTGATACTTGCCTGTATTTCAGTCTGCTGGGACTACGCTCCTTGCTCCTTTACCTGTGTATTGATCAGTTTTATTCTATAGGCTAAGTATAGTAAAAGCACGCTTTTTTCCGATTCCCTTTATTTCTGCAAGCATGCTGGCCTGTTCTTGCCGCATTGATTTGACTTTTTATACATTCCTTTGCTTCTACCACATTAGCACCCATTCACCAGCTTAATGATCATGGCCCTGTATGGAGTACAGTATATTGGCTTGTTAAATAATTTCCATCATATTAATTTCTACTTATATGTAGTACTGACCTACTTTTACTGTGCCACTTCCAAAATTGTCTTTGTTTATCCAAAGCTGGCTGTCCTCTGTTGCTATAAGCATCCCTTTTTTTCTGTAGCTCTATTTATAATGGTTTTCTTTTTTTTTTTGGTTTCCCCTTCTCTTGTGTCCTCAGATTCTTTTTTTACTCTTTTATTTTCTGTACTTTTACTATGCTTTAAAACTTACAAAGATGCTTAACTTTGGTGTTATGAGCTAATCTCCTGTTTAAACACACATGCTCAACTTTTCTTCTTCCTCTTTGCCCTTGTACCTGGGAATGATGGTATCTTGATCCAAGACCTTGGACTTTTTATTCTTAAGACTTTTCTAATTCCTCCTTCGGATGTCGTTATTGGCACAGGATGAGAAACCTGGATGCTGGGGCTCCGCCTTGGTATACATTGTCGTGTACGTTATGCATTACGTTATGTCATTAGAATACGCCACTGCTTAATTTGTCTTGGGGAGGATGGAGAGGAGTTGAGAGGTCTGCAGCACATCTGGTTTTCAGCTGTGTGAAGGGAAGGGTGAAAAAAGGAGGCTTTCAAAGGGAGATGGAGAAGGGGAAAAGCTAAGACCACCTCTCTCCTCTCGGGAGCCGAGGGTGCCTGGGAGGGGCGTGAGGATGCAGCATGGTGCCTGAAACCACAGCTTCTGCTCAACGTTCGGTGGCAGCAGGGACTCAATTGCTCTTAACTTTCTTTGGAAACGGTGTCTTCGGTGCTAGTAACTGGAATATGAAGAGTATGTTTTATGGACAGAGTTTTTTGATGCGGTCCACCCTTTCATAACAACGTCTTTGTCGTTAATATGGTTATATTTTTTCCTGTTTTTATTCTCTCTCATCCTTTTTTTCATCAACCAGAAATCATAGCTACACTTGAATGGTGAAAAACTGAACTTTATCAATATAGAGAGCTTGTATTTATTTGGAGATCAGACTTTCCTCACATATTTGCAAGCAAAGCCTGCTGATTGCCTGCACTGAGCTATAGGCATCGGTCTGGCCCAAGACCGTGGTTATTTAACTCTTTGTATGGCCTGGTAGGTTCCACGCCCACCTCACTTCCCCCAGGGAGTAATACAGTATAATCCTGATATTATAATACCTGGCTTTTCCAAGCCAAGTTAGAGGCACAGCTGAGTAGGGCAAAACCTGCTCTGCGACTATAGCGGGTAGCCTGACTGACAGTGTGGAAATTCGGGATGTGCACAACCTACTCAGTTCATATTTCGTGATGTGGAAAGGAAATCTGGGTTGCTGATTTTTTTTTTCTTTTTTTTTTTTTTCTGGTTCACAAAAATGCAAAATAGCAACTCTAATAAGTTAGGTTTTATGTGTAGTTTGGCCATGAAACAAACTTTTCTGAAATATGTAATGAAAAGTGACATCACACTCATCACTATCCTGTTTTAAATTTAAACTACCCTGCCTTGCATAATCAATTACTTACAGAAAATTGTAAAGCCCTTAAAATTCTGAAATGGTTTCTGGCATTTAATTATATAAGATTTTTGACCTGGCTAGGCAGATAATGTTAACACAGCTTTAATACTAAACAAGACTGAACATGTGTGTGCTTGACTTTTATTAAACTCCTACTGAAGAAACAGATTAATTGGAGGCTGATTCATTGGTGAACAGGCGTTAAAGACAGAAGGACCTTCTCACATTTTGTTCTGTTACCCAGGCTTATGCCATCTCAGGTTGGCAAGGAGATCCCAACTGTAGTGTTTTGAAATGTAACTGAAAGAAATTTTAGAATAACAGGTGCAAAAAAAAAAAAACCCCACCAAAAAAAAACAACAACCCTCTACGCACAAAAAAAAGGAAAAAGAAAAGTGAGCCATTTTCAAAAAGCTGATCTGATTCCTTCCTATTCTGCCTTGCCAAATGACCACCTGACACCTCCCTGACACAGGTATTGCCCAGATAGATTTTCATTAGTGATGTTAAAAGTGTAAATGGGATCATGGGAACCGGCATCTGTCGTGACGATTTCCTACATGATTATTACATCTCCCTCCCTTAGAAGAATTTTTAAGAAGATGTGTACAAGCTGTGATTAAACCACTTCAGATTAAGCTCAAAGTAAATTGAAAAAGTCCTTCTTAAAGCTCTCATTTAACAGTGCTTTACATCCATCTGTAAAACCGGAGCTTTGCTTGCGAGCACCCTCGGAATAGCCCACTTCCCACAAGGTAGCAGAGGTTAAAAATAAAATAGCAAGAAATCCGTGGCAAAGCACATGTGAGATTAACGGGGTGAAAGTACTGGAGTGGAGAGCTGTTTTCTTCTGTCTGAGCTCCTCGTTCTGTCACACAACCCCCAGTCTGGAAATCTTAACACTGACACTTTTGTACAGATCAGTTTGTTAGCGATTTCAGATTTTAATTCAGCACCCTCGCTTGATTATTACTGACATTTCTTTTTTGTAATACTAGGAGAGAGAGAGAGAACGTGCGTAAACAGATTTTTGCATGAGCTAGGTGGTGGGCAATTTTGCCATCAGATCCCAAAACTCGAGAGAAATGTGCTTGCTTCCAAGGTGTATTTCTGGAATTAAAAAAGGAGATGTGATCTGGGAGACTCAGCTGTGCTCTTTGGTAGCTCCAGGTGGATGCTGCCGATTTCTGGGTGTTTGTGAAAAGCGGGAGACTCTCCTGGCTTTATTTGGTTCTTGTGTGAAAGTGGGAGAAATGAAAGTATTTTGACAATTACCCATTGAGCTTTTCACTTCATTCAAATCTGCAGCGCAGCGCTGAAGTTGGTGAGTGGGTGTGCAAGGGAAAAGCAAAAAAACAAAACCACGTACTATAAAAGCAGGCTAAATGTTTGCACAGTCCCCTGTGAATTAAAATCTCCACATTTATTAAAGTTCTGCGTTTTAAAATCATATACTCCTCTATCTTCATTACTCCTGAGCATTAAAGATACTGGTAAAAAATTAACCTCTGATGTAAATCACTTGGAGTTAAATACATTATATGGTTTAATTTATGAAATGATTTGGTCTATTATGTTTTATGAATGTTTATTTTATCCCTACAATCCAAAATTGTAGAAATTAAATACCATAATGAAATTGTGAGCTAAATTGCATTCTCTTACAGGTTTATATGTACGCTTACGCTTGTTATTGTGCAGCAATAGCAAAAAATGTTTGGGGAATTATTATTACAGCTGTTTCCAGGATTAAGGGTAAAATACCCTCTTTTTTATGCATTAGTTATTAGTTCACTATAACTGGCATTCTACAGGTAAAAACATCAAACCCTAAATTGAAAGTGCTTGGAAATTAAAAAAAAAAAAAAAATAGCAAAAGGAATTTAAAACAAGGTTCTTATCTAATGTTATAGCTCAGCATATTTTCTGTCTTTCTAACTATAATTTATGAACTGATTTTTCGGCTGTATATACCAAGTCCCTGAGCTGGATTACAAAAATTTAATATAAAATACAATACATGTACAGGCAGTTTAAAAAAGGTATCTCAATGGCTATATATCATAATAAACTTTCTTAATATTTGCCTTGCAACAGCTGATTCCTGATTTTTTTCTAGTGCAGTAGAGCTAAAACACAATAGCTGAAAGGTGAACGTTTTTGTATTTCAACATTCCCAGCCTGGTAAAACTGTTCCGCTTGCTACATGATGTTATAAATATCAAGATTAGTTTCTTCTAAAATTACCAGTGCCAGCTGCATTCAGTTTCCCATGTTCTATAGTATTTTGTTCCCAATGTTCTCAGTTTAGTGAGAGGGTTTTAAAAATCAAATTAGTCACAAAAATCTCCAATATTAAAATCTGTTTATATGTTTCCCATATATTTTAAATATTGTACATAAATCCATTTGCCTTGCTCAGGCAAATACTCCCACTAATATCACTGTTCTCCTAGCCTTTTAGCCCAATAGACTCCTACACTAACAATAACCATTTTAATTTCTTCCCTGGTACTCAGCACCTACAATTTAGATAACTGGCAATCATTAAATTGTCTATAGCAGTGGCTGGCATATGTGTGCCTATATATTTTGCAGAGATGTAGGCACAAATATATACCTATAGCCTGTCTTTAAAAAAAAAATAATTCCACTGTACTGTATTTGACCTCAGTAGTACAGCATATATATTATGCATATTCTTAAGAATCTCATTGAATCATGAGCTCCGTTAGTACTGCACCAGAAAGTAGCAATTTCTGCAGTCCTGAACTCCTTACAAAATCTTGCTTTGAACCTGTGTGTATTTAAGTTCTTCAGCTGACATCATTTCAGTCTGGGAATATGACATACGGCCACTAATCCAGGATTAATTGAGCACTTATGTGCAGTACAAAACATTCTTTATATATTGACAAATATTTCTAAAAAATGGATTGGTATTTTTGCTGTTAATTGTTTCATTACTGACCTTTACCTCTGTAGACATATGCAGTTTTCGTTTTTTTGGGTGAGACTTTCAAAATATTTTTTTTTTAAGTGTCCAATGCTCAGTGTTAGCAGTGACATTTTTACAGTCTATTCAGAAGCATATATTTCAGTCTTTTGTATCTCATTTCTTTCTATTTATTTAAAACAACTTAGCATGGAAATTCTTGCAGATTTAAGTGACAGTGATGATGTACAATATGCATAAAATGAGCCTGTCCCTACCCATGGTGTGTATTGCTAGGGACTCCATTGCAATATTTACAGTTAAACTAAACTTTTTCAAATGAAGCAAAATTGCATTTGTTTTGCAGATTTGCTCATCATTAAATGTGAAACATTTCACATTTGTCTTTTTGAGTAATTGGCTTTTTAAAATGATAAGGTGCTCTGAACACTTGTTATGTGGATAGGTCTGACGTTGTATCCCAGAAATCCATATGCCATACAGACAGAACAGAAGAAAGATATTCACAAGCATGTCACAGATTGGACTGAAGCAAGCCAAAAACCAAAGTGCCATGGCATTAACAATAGCACCAGATTTACTGTCACGATTGCAATCTGTGCTGTATCATAGACAGAAGGAGAACTTTTGATAGGTAACACCTCAGTGTTTTTTAAATCTTTTTGGCAAATTATCATTTTCATTATATTTTTGCCTGCCATATAATATTATTATAATGGTATTAAGTCACACACACACACACACACACGCACACGCACAAAGTTTATTAGCCCTCAACAAAAGGGCTAATTTATGTTCCATGCTAACTATTCCTCAACAAAAAGGAAGGTATTTTACTAAAGATTAACACACATTTTAAGGTGAATCATCCACAGAAGTAGCAGGGATTTTTCAAACATGCATTAAGTTAATAAAATCTGAGTTAATAAAGTCTTAGCTAATAAAGTCTTAGCTTATATAGCTAATAAAGCCACAGAGAGAAACCATGTGCACCACGTAAAGCTCGACAGCTCAGAAGTTTCCAAAGTTTGAAGACGGTAAAGAAGCAGGATTAGGGAGAAATATTTTTTCTGGGGTTCAATCACAACTGACTGCATTTTCCCATTGCAAGTATGTAGACGTTTCTTTTTGACCATAAAATCGTACATTTTCTTCTAGTGTAAAAAAAGCTGCATAAAGCAGATTTGGCAATACCATAATTCATGTTGAGCTCTGATAAGTGCTGAAAAAGATTTACAAACTCACAGCTTGACACTGAGCCCACATGTTGGGTAGAGTGGAGAAAAAGCTCTAGAAATACTATATAGAGCTTCCTGGCAGCAAACAGAGAAACATCAGTCAATTGTTTTTCTTAATTGAAAGCCACCTTGGGACCTTGTTGAAAATAACGTATCTGCCTATCTTTTCTGCTGTTTAAATTACCTGGCTGGGGGAGTTGTCCTGGGGCCATTCACAATAGGCTTTTTAGTGGAAGAAAAACACTGAAATTCTCACTTTATATGAATTATAGATTTGAAACACACTTCACGTAGGTAGGCAATGAGAATCGCGAGAGCGCAGACAAACCTACCTAAACACGAGTCCGGGTGTTGCTACCTTCTTTGCACTGGAAAGTACTTTTTTTTATACTTTTCAAGCATCGTCTTCTGCAAGTCTTCATCGCAGATATCGCCCTTGTCTGAAATCATTGGGACTACTCGTGTGAGAAATGGTTGCTTGCATAATTTTAGCTCGCTACGTTGTACTTAAAACTATATTGGCAGCGCAGTCGGTGCTTGATATTCTTCGAAATGTTTCAAAGTTTACAGTGGTGCTGCTGCTGTGTTTTGCACTCGCTGCCATAAAATATCGTGTTGCCACAAAATGTTGTGGGAGCTTCATTTAAATACCATGAGCTGTGCTCTCCTGCCTGGAGTCTGGTGAAAATCAGGAATTACTTAAAATTTTGATTGAAACAAAGAGTAGTAAATTTTTGACGACTTTCTTTTTTTTTCCCCTCCAGTTTCAAAACCTTGGCTAAGCATATGCTGGTTTAGGTTCGCTCTAGCTTGCGTGGAGCATCTAAACATATCTCCAGTCTCCACTCGTACTGATGCAGGCATCACTAAAGATGAATCATTATTAGCAGCAGCTCTGTCCCCACTTTCCTGGACTTTTCCTGCTGCACCACTGCTAAAGAGCTGCAGAACGATTTCTGTAGGTAGGAAACACGGCTAAAAGGGTTAAAGGTATAGAAGGTGAATCATTTTTGATAGTGGTCATGTTGCCATGAAGGGCAGCGCGTGCTTTTACCTGCTTCTCCCCCCGAGGTGTAAAGGTATGTGCAGGTATTTGATATTTGCTCCCAGACCTGAGGCTGCTGCTATTTCCCACTCTGCCAAGGGCAGAGCGAGATAATCCTCGGATGGATCTAATTGCAACTTTCCCTACCTGCTTGCAGTAGCTTTACTCTCTCTGTTCTTCACAACCAGAGTCAATAATTTGTTTAAACAAGTTTTCCATCTAATCATTAACAGACTTAAAGCCTATAATGAGCTCTGTATACATGCAAATGCATCTTTTCTAAGTGCTTGTGTAGATTTAAGGGCATTGTTTCCTTGTAAAATGGAAATCAGAGCTTTTTCTCACATAAATGCCACAGTCCTTAATAAGGGATGGATCGGCAGCAACTTTCTAAGTTTATTTAATTTTACAGTACTTTTGTCCTTACATACCGTGTTTGGGATCTTTTTAAAGAAGAGAAGTAAGACTTTTAAACCTGTATCAAATCAAATGCCTCAGATGATTTTCTTCAAGCCCTCTCATCTTCTTATAGTAGTCAGTGAATGAACAGTTTCAATTCAGAAATGAAAGGCATTTATAAACAGATTTTTTTTCAACTTTATCAGGCACTGCTCAACTCCCATTGTATTGATATAATGATACTTCAGGATAAATAAAGAAATTCATTACTTTCGTAATGTAAATAAAGAGAAAAGCAATAAGATTAAAATGGGTACCATTCACGCTCAGTACGACAGCTCGGAGGACTCTAGCAGAAGAGTAACCAGCTCAGTGAAAAATCAGAAACTGTGATTGCTATTTAACACTGCAGCTTTTCACAGTAGCTCAGCACAAAGTTATTTAGCACAGGTGTTTCTGTAAGTCTGATACATTGGGAAAATTCACAAGGTTCTCCGTCTCTCTTGCTCCGTGTCGGCTGTGAAGTTGGTCCTGTGATGCAGTAAACGGGTTTCTAGTAGGAAATAGAGCATATAGGCAAATGAGCAAGTTCAAACATAGGAACTGATCTAGATTCATTTTCTTGGTTGCTAATTTTTGTAACGCATGACAGTAGTGAGGTGAATGACCTGTCATCGAGCAAAAGCAGTGAAAAATGGGAATGAGTTATCATTCAGAGTTAAGCGTGAAACTGAGATCCTGTTCCCTCCTTCGATAAAAGCAGCTTTCCTGAATAATATGGATATCAGTGCTCTTTCTTTGTTAAGTGAGAGTTTTGATAAATTTTCACCTATTTTAGTATTTCTCACTAGGTTGTTTAGATATGGTGTTTTGCTGTGCTTTCAGCCTGTGTGTTTGCATTTCAAAAAAGAGATGAAATGGTATAACTGAATTTCCGAACACCTAGAACTCTCAGCAATTTTTTTTTTCTCTTTTTCTTTAAATTCTCAAGTTCTGGCAGTATCTAATTTATGGCTTAATTCTTTGTAAGGTCATCTTCTAAGTGAGTGACTTCTTGTTAATCTTAAACGTTACGAGCTTGGCTGTGATTGATAGAGAATCAGCTCATCTGTTCTCAGAAGGAAAGGAGTGAGTTATGGGGACTGTTGGCAACTGAAGACCCAGAGTTTAGCTGAAAACTAGGTATAACTTCTCATATAGTTATTATTTTTCTCTCATTTTTTCAAGGTGATCTGGCTGTGTTTTGACTAGTATAGTCAAAGGTTAAAAAAAAATAAATATTGTATTTCTTTTTTGATACTGTGTTCTTCAAATAGGTATATAAGGTTACTAGTTTGGGTTTGCTTCTAATACCAAAGGAAGCGATAGGTGGTGGGGGTTTTTGTTGCTGGTTTAGGGGTTTTTTCCCCTCTAATTCCTTGATAAGGTATTCTCTTCTCCCATTTGGGCTAGAAGGTATAGCTTTCTTTTGCTGTTAGGCTTAAAAGTGATAGCTAACTTTGTTGCTTGTGGTTCTGCAGTTAATTTACATGCAGCTCTTACTGACTGTCACTAACATATCTTTTGTTCCCTGAAATATTCACTCTGTGAATAAATATAACTTTTCTGCTATTTTTGCTCTGACTGATTTGCTCATTTCGCTCTTGTGACTGAAAACAGCGCAAGTACTCATATTCAGAAAGTTGCATGTTGCTTAATGAAGTACCTTGCTGAATCAGGGCTACCGTGTTCCAGCAGATGAAAGAAAAGCACATGAGAAGCTGTGCTGCCAGGTTCTGCTTTGAATGTTTTTCTTTTAATCAAATTTTAGACTGATTAGCATAGCGGATCATGGTTTTGCAAAACAAACAAAAGCTTCTAGTCTTATTCTTGAAAGCGTTGGGAAATGTTAATGTAATTGGTTCTGTTTATAGTTCAAACTCACTTACGTGTCTCTGCTCATAGGCACGAGTAATAGAGTGTCAACTCTTCCAGCTCTGGTCTAACGAGTTAGTGCCCCAAATCACTGGGAAGTCGCTTCTCCGTTTCCTTTGTCAGAGTCAAGAATCTGATAATGTTCTTATTTATTTTAGTGGCAGGAGAGCAGTGTAAGGATCAGGTCATGGGTGGGATTGTAATACAGGGCAACGTAACACTTTCAGAAACTAAAGTCTGAAATTCTAGTTTCCTTAAGCCTCCCCTTTAAGCCTCACGGTTTAAAGTGTATGTTACCGATTGGATGTCGCTTTTGAGTTGTCATGTGCCGTTGAGTTCGGTGAGAGCGATAGCGTACCCGGTATCTCTAACAACGTGGTGGGAAGGGCAAGGAACGTGTGGGTCAGGGGTCTGTGGGGAGAAGCTCTTCTGTATCTGCAGTTTGTGTTGCTGGAGAAGCACAAGTCTCCTGGCACATCCACAGTGCTTGAATTAATATGCAATGATGACATCTTTGGACAAGGAGGCCATAATACATTTTAAAACACTCTATTTATTTCCCTCTCATGTGTACTGTACATTTATTAGTGACAAGAAGTGGAGCAACAATCACGGTGTTGCAGGGCTCCAGATAAATATGGTCTTATGATTAGGGCATGGAGGGCCCAAAACCCAAATACCCAGCCATTCCTGTGCTCGATAATTTTGCGTATTTTTAGCCTCTCTTATATTTAGATCTCTAAGTTCCTGAACGAGCTCTCACCCCAAACCTGCATTCGCCTATGCTGCATCATCCCAAAGCTTGCAATAGAAAAGAATTTCAGGCTTTCAGACACAGCATATTTAGAAAAGAGAGAGAGAGTCTGCCAAATTCCCCAAAAAACGCTTCCCAATTCCCCTCACGAATAGCAGGAAATTACTTGTTATCAGTGGGTAATTCAACCACAAACGTTATTGATTATCCAACCTCAATCTTTACAGTCTTGATGGCCAAATATTTTGCAATCATTCTCTCTATTTAAAACTAGAAGATGTGATTTTTATTTTGGAAAAATGGAGTTCTTCAATTTTTCTGCATGCCACATCACATTGTGGCGCATCCCTCCAGATTGTCCAGTTTGATAGCCAGAAGCTTGACTGACAGATGTCAAAGTGTACATCATGTTCTAATACATGAGAAAAGCCTACGTTATTAAAAAAATTCAGATACTTGTAAATACTATACATATTTTTTAAATAACATATTTGCTTTTCATGTTTGGTATTTGGTATATCCCGGTACATACCAGAAACTCAAAGTCTAGAGAGGAGGTACGTGTTTCTTATATTTTTTTTTCTAATTTCACTGTATTTCTTAAAAACCATTACAGAATACATCAAAGTAAGTTGTCTTGTTTGTGAACTACATAGTCAAATATTTCAGTAGTTTTTCACCCAGTTACTGCTAGCTGACTAAATTCAGTTAGTGTAAGAAATACACTGAGTGCTGAGCTATATTCTCCTTCCCTAGAAAAGCTCCCTTTAGACACCTATTGTGAAAAGGTAATTTGTTATTTTGGTTATGTGATAATCTTAAATAACATTTTGAGTAACTTTCTGTCATTGCTACACTACTGTGTAGAATAGCTGATAAATTAAAAGACCAGTGGATTTCCAGTGCTGCCAGTGCAGTTCCAGAATGCCTAAAGAGAAATCCCAGGATCCTCCAACACTTGAAAACTGGTTTGAAACTATCACGAGAATTTGGAGACATATAAAGTTCCATGTTTTTCAGATTATAAGAATTTCCAATTTCAATAATTAAAAGATATTATTCTTTGAATAAAACACTGTCTCCATACTATCTGTGCTGTGATGCTGCTTATTATATAAAATAACTTCATCCCCGAATGAAAAAAATGCACAACTGTGTAAGAAAGGTTCAGAGTCTATTAGCCTTTTAGGAACTGTATTTCAAATATCCATATTCTTCTGTACTCGGTTAAGAACTGTATGCATGGTATCGCCTGTGAAAGTTTTCTAACAAGGATGTGACTCCTTAGAAACTGGAGTTCAGATAGGTGACAAAATGTATTCATCTTTGTCCTAAATCTCAACAGCATTGTTTTTATTAAAACACTAAATAATTTTTTTAAATAGCAAACTTTCCAGTTGCTGAAGTTGGAAATGTTTGTTTTCTTAAATGGATATAATAGCCTTATTCAAAACATTTTTCATCCTCTTTAGATTTTCCTAATATTTACGTACAAATAAAGATGGAAAGAGGCAAACCAAAGATGTTATGCATTGTTTGCTCCCTGCACGCAAGGGAAGGTAATAACCGTTGTATTTTCCTGCCTGCAACACTTAGGAACTTGACACAGCTGGCAGAGTATATGTTCAGATCATGGACCAACTTTGATGTTTTACACTGTTATTAAACAATAGCTGGCATGGTCATGTAGCAGCAGGATATTACACTTACCGTTCGGTAGACCTGTTTTTATAGCAAGGGACCTCCTGCCTTCTTGCCCCAGGCCACAAAACCCTCTACTGCAGAGATGGTGTTTTGGATCTCTAGCAGTAGGAGGATTCTTGTGTTGTTGTATTGGCTTTTGGCAAGTTAATAAAATAATGTAAACAGCTATTCTGAAAAATGACCGCATGTTCTGCATGCTCAGTACACAGAGAAGTTCTGAGTCACCAAAAAAAAAAAAAAAAAGAAAAAGAAAAAGAAAATATCCAAATGAAAAGAAAATGGTAAATGTAACAATGAAAAATCCCATTCAGTAGTGCTGTTTCATCTCTAAGAGATGCTTTATTCAACAGCGGGTATCAATCCCCACAAGTAACATCTGCTGTCAGAGGATTTGCAGGTACACCTTTGTTCACTGCTAACTGAATTTGTGTCAGTATTATAATTCAGCAGATTTCTGCTTTTCACGCAAACCAGGATTAGCATTGACTCGGGCTGGAGGGCATTCAAGCTGCTGTTCTTCTTTTAGCTATATTTCTCTGTAAACATCTAATTGTTTCAAAAAGTGATGTACAGTATGCAAAAACCTGAATTCAATGCAAATAAGTCTGTGCAGCTCTAAAGTTAACAGGTGTTCTCATTAGTGTAAGTAGACAAGGAACGATTCTTGAATGTTTTATAAACACTTATAATCATGGCCAAATACGTTACTATAAGTATAAAGATACTTATAGCAACATTTCTTTTTTCTTATTGTGCAATCTCAGCACTTATTAATAGGAGACGTGTCAGTAAATGAAATACTAAAAGCCAGTACCGGCTTCTGCCTGCAAATAATGGAGCTGTAAAATGCTCTGCTACTGATGAATAAATTTCTGGCTAAAGTAAGAGTCAACGAAATGAAATCTTTACACATAGCACATATATATTTTAAATATAGATCTTTGCTTGTACTGGAAGTAGAGCATCGTTCTCCCTTTGATATTTTTGTTTGTTACAAGGACTTATCATGTTGAGTCTCACTCACATATATCATAAAGTGTTCTAACATGCATATAAAATTGGACAGGAGGACCATTCATCACGAGGTATTGTCCAGCTGGTAAAACTAAGAAAGACAGGACTTCTCTAAGAAACCATCGCCAGTATCTCTGTGTGTGGCTGTGTAATATATGGCTTCAGATTGCAAAGGCAATAACAGTAAAATATTACCCCAAGGAGAAAAGTAGCTTGCAGTAGGTATTCATACATTGCCTTTAGCCTTCGTCTGTGGACAAAATGTGCCGTTGCCTATTCCCCGACTTCCTGCCAGGCACGGACATGACTGAGTTGTGTCTTCATTATTATCTCTTGCTTCTCTGCTTTGAGCCAGTTTTGGGGGTACTTCTTCCTCGCTTCCCAAGTCAGGTGACTTCCATCTGGTGACTTTAGCTTAGTGGCTGGCAGATGTCCATCCATCCCTCTCCCGCGGCGAGGGCAGTGCATCCACAGGGCTGGAGCAGAGGGTGGTAGGGGCAGGGGTTATCTGGGAGGCTGCAGACCTCCCGGATGGTCATCTGCTGCCTGTCTCACATTTTCCACTTTGCCCTCTGAAGGAAACCCCTGTTTTTCAGAGGCCAATCCAAGTAGTCCAACTGGGTCTCGCATAGGGCATAACACCAGCATAGCAGATGGAGAGGAAATAACGTCGTCCCGGTACGGTCCTTGGATATTCAGCAGAACGTACTTGCTCTTCCTTACTTTCCCCTTCGTTCAAACAGCACGCGCTTTCTTTTCACACGTCTCCAAGGGCAGCAAAAAATAAGACCTCGACTAGTGGGTGGAAAAAAGGAGAATGACAGGCTGTTCCTTGAAACCAGTGAAAACATCCCGGTACCCCTGGCGGGGCACTGGACCCTTCCCACTCCAGGGAGGCTCTGTGCCCCTCCAGCCCGAGCTCCTCTTCAAACCCAGGGAGGAGTTTTGGTCTCTCAGGGCCTAATCAGCTTTAATCGTGACCTCCTATTTGTTCAATATGTTCTTTAAAAGTGATATAAATCAGCTCTTCTGCAACTGAGATTCTTCACAGCCAGGAAGGAAAGGAAAAGATTTGCTTTATAATGCAGAGAGCAGACCTGATTCTCTCCTTGTTAGTATTAATGTAGTTGGGTAGAAACTGGTATATACTATGAGTTCATTGCACAGCAAAAGGGGAACATTAGGCTCAAAGTTTTTTTTTCTTCTTCTTAACAGTCCCAGAGTTCATTATTTTATGACTAAGTTATGTTGAAGGACTCAGTCCTAGAAATTTACCAGCATCAACTGGTACAATACAGTTTCCTTTAAAAATTTGTTCTTTCTTGGAAGTTTAACCCCAGACTTCAGACTGTTGAAGCCAAACACTAGGTTAATTTCACTAAAAAGCGACTTATTGTATACGAGCAAGTTGCTTTGATACGATGAGCCTGTGAAGGTTCCCTGAGAATGGGTGTGCAAATGAGTCCTAGGGCAAGGCAACGCGATTGAAGACGTATCTTCTAAACATCTGGCAGCAATTGGTCTTGCAATTGCTAATATTGCAGAAGTTGTGAAAACACAGGATCTGTTTGTTGCCTCTTTGCAATGCTTGGTTTTCACAGCAACTTTTACAGAGTCAGAAGAAACAGGGTAATTATAACGTAAGGTTCAACATCTTTAGATATGTAGAACATTTTCTGTTGCTTAAAACAAATATTCCCAAAGAAAGTATAAAACATTTTTCTGACTTGCAAAGTTTTTGCAGTCTATCATTTAAATTACTTAAATAAAGGGAGCTTTACTACTCCCAAAAGCTGAGAATATAACACCCGCCATGCATATTAGCTTGATCTTTTTGACAGACCAGAAAAGTGTTTGTGTGTGCCAATTAAAACAAAAATGGATCCCCAGTGGCTTGTTCCTCACACAACTTCTGAAGACTGCTATCATTGTATGCTGGGGTAACCCTGGATAAGGCGGCTATCCAAAGTAAACAAACTTTTCAAAACTTTCATGACAGATGGGGGTTACAAATGCATTTTAATAAGAGAGTTGCCAAAGCAACTTTTTTGCAATCAGCATATATTTACTTAACATCTAGCAACATTGGGAACACAAGGCAGATACTTTCTCACAAAATTTTTTAACAAATATCATTTTTTTTGAAAGATTGGTTGAAGACCTTTTCTTTCAAGCTGATATTTCCCCATCACTTCAATGTTAACTTTGCTCGACATCCAAAGGACTGCTAGATTGGTAAAGCCAGACTGTAATATGAGACAGACAATCTGCTTGATAATGAAATTTCTTTGCTAGTCATAAACATCTTAGAGTCCTTTAAGTAATTTAACTATCAGCATAACCATGACTACCTCTGTTTGATAGGCTGAATCATATAATGGATATGTGATGCAGTATGAATATAATGCAGCTCAATACCCATCCTTTTGTTTTCTTTTATTTGCATTTCTTGAATATTAGACTCAGCTCATTACGGTACAGCACAGAGAGATATTTTATTTATCCTTTCTGCTGCTCGCTCATTCAGCACAAACATGGCCAAGAGACTGGATTATCTGTGAGAAAGAATTTAAGATCAACTTCCAGAAATGCAGTTAGACTTTTGACATGTTTTTAAAAACTTACATATCTCTGTCCCTGTTTAATTCAAATCCAGTTAATTAAACCACTAAGGAGCATAGTGTCTCCCAACTTCAATTAATTCTACTTCTACTGTGGGTGTGGACACATGAGTATCTATGTTTTATGTGTTTATTCTCAAGCTATATTATCTTCTGATGATATTGGTTTTGGTTTTGTTTTTGGTTTTAAGAATATCTAGAAAGAGAGAAAGAATTCCTAGTTGCCTTTTTTTCTTTTTTTTTTTTTTTTTCCTTTCTTTTTGACTCTCATCCCACCCTTCCTTTCCCGGCTATGCAGATGGAGAGTGGTGTGTCCTGTGGTCCATGGGTTGGGTGGCTAAATCCCATCCTGCAAAAATATCTCAGGAAAATAGAGGGAAAAGCCTAGATTCCCCTTCATTATGGGGAATCAGGATGATTAACATGATCAGAAAAAAAAGAAACCAAACCAAAACCTTGTGAGAGAGCAAGGTGAGATGAAGGGAGCGGTGGGAAGAGGGAAGGGTGTTAGCTTTTGAGCTAGAAATGCTCCAGCAACTCACATTTCCTTTTTTTCCTACACATATCAAGGGCAGCAATCCCAATGCACAGTGCAACAAGAGGAACACATTTTATTGAATTTCTGCACGCAGAGGTATCTGTCAATCCAAGTTTAAATCACTTAGTGTTCACCACAAGCTGTGGGAGTCCCAAGTGACATCAAAATTTAGGTTTTCTGCACTGGATTCTGCACTGGATTAGCATCTGGTGGGGTTTCCATGGTCCAAAAGCATCCGATAATCCAACGCTGAACCACTGGTTTAGGTTATATGAAGCTTCACCCCAGTAATCCAGCATTTTTTCTGGATGTCCCACGTTCAGAGGGAGTTGAAACAATGGCTCGTTTCAGTATTTGGTTAAAATAAGAAGTGTGCGGTGGTTTCTCGGTGGCTGTATGTGAGCTATACGTGAGCCACACACTTCCCGAGCTGCTCGCTCTGTTCCCTTTTGCTGCAGGGTACAGACCATGAAGGGGTTTTTGCTGCATTTTGCCTTCCCCACAGGATTCTTCACTTCCTGTATTAAAGTTTGTTCTTGGCATTTTCTGAAAATAGTTCATCACTGCAAATAATAGTTAGAGCCACCAGAGATGCATAAGTACACTTTGAAGTGAGTGCATCAATAATAGGGGTTTGTATTTTTGTTTTGTTGTGTGAATTTATCACACTTTTCCATATCTCCATAGAGCGCCTATCAGTAGGATTGCTAAAATTGCCTCCATCCCTGTTCTGCTGCTAAAATAAATGTAAGAAATGAATGTATCTATAGAAATGTGTATTGGTGAAGAACTAGAGGGATGCTATGAAGGAGACTTTTTTCTTCACAGCACTGCAGTAGTCCCCAGACCAAATTTTGCAGGACAGAAGACCCTGAGCTTATGCTATGGCACTTTTCTGTCTTTTATCTCCTGTTTTCCATTGGTGTAGGTATACCGTGAAAGGGAATAATCTCAGAGACATTCTCTAAAAGGTAATCCAGGTGATCTGTAAAGGTTTGCAAGTCCTGGAGGAATGCAGCCACGCGTGGCACAATAGCATGTCCCAGAGCACAACCTAGCGCAGGAAAAATATATGATTTGTAGGATTTTTAAGAACTGCTGATCCTGGGTAGGTTCCAAGGTATATTTATGCTTTATAAAATGGTAATGGGATTAATTAGATATGGTGTTCCACATTTCCTGGAGCTCTATAGGTATCTTTTTGTTTAATAACATAGGATCTTGTTGAACACAACCTTGGTACATCATTACGGTGACATGCAAAAGAAGCTCACCCCTCCATTTGCAGCTTTATAAGGTGACAAGAGAAATCCTTAATAAGCCACAAGTAGAATATCATAAAAAGTGTTTCACACCTGCCCCCCCCTTCCCACACTTTGTTAGCAGCCCAGCAGTGTATTGAATTTAACACACATTTACCTGCGGTGAGCCGATATTTCCAGAAGATCAATGCTTAACGTCAGGACTCTACTACAGTTCATTGTAAAACTACCGTGTGAGCAGATTCAGCCTTTGAAGTGATTTTTTCCAAGGTCCTATAGCAAGAAAAAGAGAATCCAGGCATCCTGGCTCTTCTATAAGCAACCTGAGGGGTACACCCTTTGCAACTAAGAGGGTTAATGTCAGTTGTCATTCCTTGTGGGTATTTATTGATGACAGCAGCATCATAATTCTGCCTGGTAAGGTATTGCTAATTCCAGACTGTAGCCTTTGCAAAAATGATGGCAAAGAGAGAGGGATTTCAGGAAATATTGAAATAAGTAAAGTACCTGGCACAATGGAGACTGGCAGCTCTATCTAGAGCACTTCATTTTCTTTTCTTTTCTTTTTTTTTTTATTTTTTTTTTTCCAGATTTGTCTTTCATTTCTTTCTCCGGTCCCTCTGTTTGTTTCAGCAGCGCCTGATAGAGGGACGGTGTGTTAGCACGCCTTAATATTGAACAATTTATGCTTGTTGTTAGTTATACAGCATTTAGGGCTCTGATCATAAATTGTTCAATCACAAGGTTTAGTCAAAGCTAGCATTCTTTACTGATGTCTTTTCCCAAGGGTGTTGAAAATTCGATTGTTCAAAGTGCAAATATGGTTTAGCAATCCCTTCCAAGAACCATTTATCAGAAATCCTAAGGAGGTAATATATAAAAGTGGGATAGGAAACCTGCACATTAAATGGGATTTACCAGCCAAAGCCTTTGGAACTGCTTTCCTGTGAATGACTGGAATGGAGCAGAACAAAGTCAATTACTGACTGTAATTAAGGAGTGGATGCATTTAAACTGTAGAGAGCAGTAGCAGTCTTCTTGAAACTGTCTAGTTACTCTGAAGATTAGTCTGAGGAAAGAAAGAAAAGGACTTGAACTATATCTTACAGAAAGTATATTTTAAATGAATTCTCTTCCCTCCATTCTATGATCTGGTTTTGCAGATTTGCTCATAAACCACTGATAATATATGATTATCAAAATAACACATTCAGACAAAGAAACTTTCAACATGTATTTTGCTTTGGTCTTGTTAGCAATGGAGTATCTCTTTTGCATATCATACAGTGCAAATGTTTATGCAGTGCTGAATACTCGTATTTTAATAAAGTCTGAATTTACTGAACGGAAGACTGAACTATGTTGTGTCCTTTTTAAGACTTCAGAATACAGTGAATCTAATTATATATGTTGCTCTTACTTTGAAAATGTTATTCCCTTTTATAATTTTAATAATGACTTGTTTATACTGGGAGAGAGGCATTAGATTGAATTGTTGCCTGTGTTTAGTCTCATTCATATCTGCATGTATACATTCATAAATTGTGATATAATATAATACATTTTGAACCCAAACCTCGCCGCGTGAGCCGGGCACAGAACTGGAGGTCAGCTCTTTTGACAGCTCACCTTAAGTCGAATTTTGACCTTTTTTTTGTTCTTTTGATAAAGGGGATGGTGAGTGCGTGAGTAGTGATTTAACGTTACGGCTGTGGACTAATAAGGGAATTAAAAGTTCCCCAATAAATAACTCTCCCAGGCACAGGGGGAACAATGGGGTGGCTGGAGGTCCGTCCCTGACGGGTGCGGACAGGACGGGATGAACATCTGCAGCCGGGCAGCCTCCGAGCCCGCGCTGGGGGACCATTCCCACATTCTCCGCAGCGCTCTCACAGGATGTCTCCGCTGGAGCTGTGCTGACGGGATTTTCCTTAATGCTGATGACTTTGGAAACCTTCCTTACAGGCATTTCCTCAATAAAGGGAGGGTTATAGCACAATTAATAAAACATTAAGCTGTTTTGTATTTTTTTTTTTTCTTTCCTGGTAGTATTTCTGTTTTAAGAAAGATGCGGGGAGTACCCGGGCTGGTGAGGATCTGTTGTTTCTTTTATGCTTTAGTAAAAACTCTTGACATGGGGCAGACGCGGTGAAACAGTAGCGCTTCAGGTTGATGGATTTACATAAATAGGCTGTGCCAGCTCTTAATGGCTTTGCTCTGCTTTTCCTCACACTTTGGTCAGAGAGAAATCTCTGTTGTCCACTGTATTCAGCCATTTCCCAAAAAATGCCCCAAAAAGTTTTGGTCCTGAATAACACCATGCCCCAATGAGCATCCCGTTGTGCAGACTAAACCTGCATCCCCAAAGCACTGAAACCCAACTGTGCAATTCCCACGTGGGGATCCTACCGAGTTTTGCACAAGCAACTCTTGGCAACAAAAAATAAAGGAAAAAACTTTGGTTTCAGAGCCGGTAGGAGCTAAGATGGTTTGGAGAGTGGGCAGGATGAGTTCCTGCCCCTTGCAAAACACGGTGGAGATGTCACCCTCCATTCACTCGTCTGAAAACATGTGGGGATGCTGCGCCCTGGATCACACTCCATGGCCACGTACACCAAGGCTCTGCTGAATAATCCTGGGGCAAAGCACTGCACAGCTCCGTGCCTCAGTTTTGCCATCTGTAAAATGGTCGTTTCGACTTGCTGTGTAAAATACCTGGAGATCTGCTCTGGTGAAAAGATACATATATATATATATATATATATGTAAAAAAAAAACAACACCCAAAACTGATGTATCATTATTAACACGGTGGTTTACAGAAGTTCAGACCAACAGAATATGCATGCATATTTCCACCAAATATTGTTAGGCAGTGAAACAGCATTATCAGGGGATTGAATATTCTTTTGATAAATATTCCCAGTGAGTGGGTCAAAAATGTAAATCGACTTCTATTCAGACAAACTGGGGATTTTTTTTCATGATAAATGGGCTCCTAATTACTCTGCTACAGCCATCTTTGATGGTAATTTTTTTTGTTTATGTGAAAAAGAGTGACATTATTAATTTTACCAAAATGCTTGGAAGTGGACTCTGGAATCACAGGTATATAATAAATGTGTAGATTTGAGAAAGGAGGTACCAGATATAAAAATACTAATACCAAAATAGAAATAGAAACTGAAAATAAGAGGAATTAGTTCTCATATTGCATTCATTTGTTTTCAGGGTGCTTTGATTTCCATTTGAACTGTGTCTTGTAACACTGAGTTTCCTGGCTTTTCTTAAGTTTTGTCACATTCCTGTTATTTTTGCACTATTTGTGTTCGGTGGTTGCATTGCTGAGACAATATCTCGTTTGTTGTGACATATTCAAACCAGTTTTCAGACAGAGGTTCAAAACTCCTCAGTAAGTCAGCACTCCAGGAGATAGTTCTTGGTCCAAAGCAAAAGCAGTAGGAGAGAAAATAGAAGCAAATCATCTGCCTGGCGTGTGCTTTACTTACCTGTGTGTGCCCCTGCCCTCCCCAGATCACGACAGTGTCAGGAAACGAGTTCCTCCTCCAGTCGGATATCGACTTTCTCATATTGGATTGGTTCCACGCTATCAAAAATGCAATTGACAGATTGGTATGTATTTGTTTTGGCTGTTACCTTTATTAATTAAGATGTAGCAATTTCAACTTCATTTGCTTAGGCATCTCTACAGGTTTTAGGCAGTCAGCAGCTAGCTAGACATTCCTTTCTCTGAAGGGTATAAAAATATGTATGCAAATCTACTAAAAAATGTCAGATAAACAAGGTTGTTGAACAAAAATGTCATTTGATTCTTGCCTCGAAACGGAACGCTACATTTATTTCTCTGAAATAACAAGGACATTGGTTTGCTGAGGGTTGTAAAAGCACACAAGCACTTAATAACTAATGAATTTTTGCATTTTCTGTTTATGCAGCCTACAGTATATAATCTTCAATAGAACTATTAATACATTTGAGCCTTTTATGATTTTTTGTATTACTTATTCACAAGAATAACACTAGCAAATAATATTCCTTTGTAACTGATTGCTGTTATTCTCCCAGGAAGGCTGGGGGTTTTCTACTAGAAGTAAGCAGGGCTGCGTTTTATTAAAACAGTTTTTAATTACCAAACCAGATTCAGCTGTAGCTTTTTCTTTCTTTTTTGCCACTCTCAGTACAAATTCCAAATGTCTTCCTCCTATCCCTGCCTGATCCAAGAACATATTTTTTTGAGAGGGCACTGACTTTTCTTGTTCGCTGCAGAATCTGGGGAGAGAAAAATATCCCCATTTCTTGCATTTTTCAGAGGTTTTGCTGCAATGGAATTGGCAGAGCAGACAGAGGCCGCCTCTTTGAAAGGGTTAATCTGAACACGGCTACTGTTTCCTTAAAGAGCTACAAACATTATATTACCCTGAGGCTATAATCAGCCAAGGAAAGTTTGATCTGATGATGTATGTCTTCATATTGTGCATTTCATTGGGTGTGTGAGGATATTGATATCCTACTGAAGATTTTGGGGTGGAGTTTTCCGTCGAGACTCAGAACAGTTTTTTTTTCTTTTTTTTCCCTTTGCATGTTATTCAGCCAAACATCTAATAGATTTGATTTTTTTTTTTTTTTTTTTTTATTAGTGCAACTAAGGTAATATTGTGGCACCAGCAGCTCTGAACGTGCAGCCAACCGCAGCAGCGGCGGCTGGTGGGGCACAACCTGTAAATGTTGAGGGGACCCACGGGCAGGACTTGTCCCAGCTTATTGCCCAGGACAGGTTGCCACCACAAAGCACCCAGTGACCCTTTCATATCTGTTATTAATTTCAGTTTTAAAACTTTGAATGAGTGTGGGAAGCCTTGCAGCTTTCCAAGCCGTTGGGCTGGCTAAATCTCACCTGACCAAACGCCGTGGGAAGAGACGTGTGATTAGCCAAAATATCATCTTCTTTTTCTTTTCTTTTTTTCTTCTTTTCTCCATTAATGGTCCCTGTCGCTTTGTGTGCCAGTGAATTAGAGCAAGAGAGAAGTTCCCCCCTCTTTCCTAAGCTTAGACCGGCAGAATTCAACCCCAAATTTGTAAGGTTGTTGGAAGCAATTGTGCTTGCAAGAATATTTATTGTAACTATCTAAACCAGAAAGGCAATTTAAACAACCTTCCTCTTTGCGAGCATTTGGAAGTAGCCTGCAATGTGGAAATAATTTTGGTCACTAAAGCCTAAAGAAGTAGGCCTTTTGTTTTCCTCACTTAAATGGGAATTTATCTCAGAAATTAAGATCAGTCTGTCAGGGCCATAAAAGCTCTGCCATATGACAAATTTTGCATTACACTTTCCTTAAATTATATACTCACTGTATCACTTGCTGTGTCCGTGTCTGTTAGCTTCTGATTCTGTACTGGCATTCTGTAATCTCTTGCTTCGTTCTTACAAATAGTAATTTTATTAAAAGCGCACACATATGTATATACATATATATATATTCTTTTCCCAGCAAAAAGAACGGAGTTGTACATCGAGAAATTTGGAGTTCAAGCTCAGAAGATCTTCCAGCATCGAATTACTGAATAGCTTAGACACTGAATCCAAAGAACCAAAGCCTGAAAACAGAAAATCTTTAAGTAAGGGTTTTTTTCTCTTCTCATTTTTTTTCTTTTTTTTTTTCTTTCCTTTTTAAATAACTATGCCATTACAGGGTAAGGTAATTTTTATTACATACAGAATGTGAGGAAGATCACTGAGAATTTTAAAGCTGAATGTGTTCTGTGCTGATATACATAACTTGCATTTAAGTAAAGACAGTTACTAGCTCCACACTCTTAAAGGGTGACATTCTCTCCTAAGCAAAATAAATTTGTTTAGGAGCAAAGACATTTATTCAAGCCATTTATTTTTAAAAATAAGCAACATGAGTCCTATGTTAATGGTCTGTTGCAGTTGCTTTGTTTCCATTTTAGTAAAATACCTCAAATTGCCAGAGTAATTTTCTCTGCTGTATATTTATACACTGAATTGCTGAAAGACCTGACATATCCTCTGTGGCTGACAATCAGTGATATATCTATAATTTTAGAGAAGGTAAATTCCAGGGATCGAGGTTGATTTTTGTCAGTGTGATTAGAAAAGAAAGTGATCTAAAACTAGCAGGGATGTGTTTTCCTCCACTGAGACTTTCCTTTCCCAGTTTGTGCTGAGATGCTCACGAGATCGTGGGCAGTAGATGCAGGAGCTGGTGGTGACCCTGCATCACTCACTCAGCACTTTTTTTAATTTCACCCCCTCTCTCGAATCTTTGTTTTTCTTCTTTGTTTGGCGGGAGATTCACATACTGCTTCTAATGTAAGCGCCGTGACAGCTTCAGACTCGCATGCTGCTACGAGATACCTATAGGTACTGAAGTGCTGTGCAGGAATTTGCCTGCACGCCTTTCAGTGCAGGATCAAAGCCTTAGATGTTACGAAAAGAGTTGCGTTAGAAAGACCCGACATAGCTATTTTTAATGATAATTATCCATGCAATCATAAATATATGCACACATGCGTGCGCCCGTACACACACAAATACAGAGATTCATTAAATAGTCTCTTTTTGCAGACCAAAGCTTTTTGTTGTTGTTGTTTTCCTATTATCTTGGAGATTTGGGGGGGGCGGGGGGGGGTTAAGGTTTTTCTTTCTGTTATAAAATATAAAGTAGCCTGAATGTAGCTTGTGAAAAATTGTCCCAATATCTTTGTACTGTGTGTTAAGTTGCATTTCTCAGAGGAAGAAAAATAAGACTGAGAGCATGGTAAGTTCTGAGGACCTGATTCTGCTCTTACTGTAGCTAATAGCAAAATGCCCATAAACTGTCTCAGCACTCGGGGATTTTTTATTTATTTATTTAGACTTCTCACATATCTTTAAATGATAATTTGTCAGACAAAACAGAAAAAGCAAATACAAGCAGTGACACAGACTTAGTCTACGTTGCTTTTCAAACCATGGAGAATCCTGAATAACCTCCGTTTTGTTAAAGGCTACTTAAACTCTTAAAAAATGTGAAAATATCTGCTGTGAAATCTCACTGAATCGAAGCTTGCATTTAAATACTGTAGATTGGATTGCTTCTAAAATATGTATTCAGAACTTTTTTTTGGCCCCTTGAGATCAAGCAATTATGTGGAATTAGAAAAATCATATTATTCACTTACTTATTAGTAGTCTAAGCACAAACTGTATTGTCAGTTTTCTGCCTTTGGCTTTCTGTGCCCTTAATGTTCACACAAGTATCGTAGCCAGAATTATCGGCAGCTAGAGCCAAAATTGCTTTAAAAAGGCATGAGAACTGGTAATGACACATTGTTAGCAGTTAACAGGTGGTCGTTTCATTGTCCAGTTTGACTGCAGAGCACAGAGAAGATATGTGCAATATCTGCGAGTGTGTTTATAAAGTTCTCACAAAGTTTAACGATTTTATAATTTTATAGTGCTCTTATATTATTGACTACTGCTGATGCCAAGTCCAAACAAAGGAGATTTTTTAAAGATGGCTTAAAACTCCTCCGGTTTAGCACGCAAGACGAGCAACCGATGTGTTAGCAGGCCACCACCCCCTCCCATACTCTTTAATGAGATGTTCAGACAGTTCAGGCTCATTTGTATTTACCTTCTCTACATTTTAAGGGCTGCAAAAAGTGTCCAGTTTTAGACTTGGTACTGCAGTTTCATTGTTTTGGGTTTTTTTAACAGCAGGAGTATATAAAGGACAGGTATATTCTAACCAAAGTACTCCAGGAATTTACTCTTTCATTTCGAACTGGGAAGACTGCCCCTAGAGACTTAGTAGCAGGAATTTGTTTTTTATGTTTAAGCCTAATTTCTTCTGCTTACACTACAAGGACAAATGGTAATTCTCAGTTATGCTTTTTGAGCTGTAGACACTGATTTCATTGAAAATTGGGCTCAAACTGCCAGGCTCAATTTCCAAAGTTCACAGAGTGTCCGTCTTCTTGGTCACGCAGCTTTTCAGTGGCTTCTCATCCAGTTTGGATTCAACTCATGCTCTAATTGAAGTTTTCTTGAGCTAAGAAGAAACCAAAGATGGCCTTGGGGAACACTACCAAAATATGTAAAACTGTGATCCTGCTCTCAAATACATGGGAAGAGATTACTCTTTATTTTATGATGCCAACTATTTCACTGATTTCATTTACGCAGCTAATGCTGGGTCAGAAGGAACACGTTTTTCACCCTAGCAACCTCCCCCATTAGAAGAAGTATACATTTGGTGCAAGAAAACTCCCTTGCAGCACTGCTCCTTTTTATGCAAATAAGCCTTGTTCTAAACCAATAATTTTTAAAATTAGTGGCAGACTTCATAATTTCCAAGTAATTTAGTTATCATTCAGGCTGTAGGTTTGGGGGTTTTTTCTCCTAAGGTTGCCAAAAAAACCTCCTAATTAGTGCCGATTATAGTTGGGTCTGTTGGTAGGTCGTTTGCCACGTTAATTTTATACCCCATGAAACCAAGGCACCTGGGTTAGACTGAAAGTAGAGATGTTGTCACGGCACACGGGAGGTAGGGAAAGGCTCTGTGCATTGCAAGCTTCCCAGAACTCATTCAGCTCTCCCAAAACCAAGAGACCTTTCTGTCCGTATGGACTCCGGGACATGTCAGGACAGTCATGTTGTGGGCAACGAAACCAACTCCGCGCTTTCCGCTAAGCCCCGCGTCGATTTTTCTGTCCGTGCTGGCTTTGCGGGTTGCATTTTGGCCGTCATCTGGGAATTTTTGTCACTCAGGAGTGACCTCTTGTGGAAGAGCCTGGGCTGGAGTCGCTATCGATTGTCGGAGGGGATCAATTCCCCTTCTACTCCCCCTTTTCCAGATGGAAACAAACGGCTTCGCAGTAGGAAGAGTGCCCTTTGGCTACCGTATCAATCTGAGGGCTGCTCTTGTCAAAATGCACAATCACAAGCTTGATAATGCAATCCATTCCCAAAGCACTATATTTCCAACCTGTTCTCCATCATTTCCTTATGGCGTCACATTTACTCAGTTCATCACATTCTTATTAATATTTTAGGTTTCCTTGAAAGTGATGGAATTCTATTTTTATTACAAAAGCAACAAGAATAAATACTAATTGTTGTCAGTTATTTCCTTATGTAGTGGGAACAGTAATCTGTTCCTCAGCTTTAGGTTGCCAAAGCAAAATAATTAAATATTTTAGACATTTAAAAAATCTGTGATATTAGATAAATGCAATTTGATCTCCTTGTTTGCCACATAAAAGCTGGAACTGCCTGAATTGATAAGATTGAATTGCATTATTTTTATTGTTTCTACTCGCATATTTTTCTTATCTTCAAGAACACTTTACTTAAAACCTGGTGGTTAGTCATGCAGCCCTGCGACAGATCCTGGAAAATCGCCTCCATATTTGAATTCTAGCTTGAGGTGCCACAACTAGAGCGTCAAGATTTAAAAAAAAAGGTTAAAAAAAAATATATATATATATGTGGAGTCCTGATGGCCTGTGCAGTATTATTGCTATTCATGATCACTTTAGTGTGTCGAGAACAGCAGCCAGGGACCCGGGGGTCATTGTGCCAGACACAATGTGACACCGAAGTAAGACAATTCCAGCTCTCAGCATGAATAAGGACAAGTTGCAACAGGTGGAAAAAATGGACAAAAGCAGGGGGTGGAAGGAAGAGTTGACAGTCAACCCGACATGTCATGCATATTAAATAGCAGGCTTGGGATTCCTTTCCGCTCTTCGTTAGGATTGGGGTCTTAGCCCTGGCACCCTGGCCACCGGCCAACTCAAATAATGATATTTTCCTAAATTCCTCTTGCACTTTCAACAGGGAGCGATGGGTCTTTTTAATCCCAAAAGGCGATGCATTGCTCCGGGATGCCGCAGCCCTCGCACGCTTCCCCGGGGAATGGCCGCAGGGCAGTGGCTGGGAATATGCTTCCTAACATCTTTTTAATCAAGAAAAAAATAATAACCTCTAGATCAAACTTTTGACTTGTCTTCAGAAGCATTTGCTACAAAGTCATCTGGGCTCTGAAATCTGCTTTGGTTTCTTAAAAGATAGAGTTCAAGTCAGGCACCCCGTCCCCAGTATGGAGCCAAGGACTCTGTGCGTGCTTTAAAATTGCCCAAAGTTGCTTTTCTCATTTCACTCTCTTTTCATACTTCAGAAGGCTGAATTTTGAAACTCGAAGCATGGCATGTAAATATTCCTAAGTAATTACTAAAACATCCAGAATCATCGCTGAATGCAGTTTGTTAGATAATTAAGACTGTACAATGTGTGGGGGCAAAAAAACCAGCAGCAGAAACCCATTTAGGTCTCGGTGGACGTGATGGAAGAAACGGAAAACTCAGTGGATTTTTAACCCTTTCTGGCTCCGTATGGTGCTTGCTCCTTCCCTGGCTCAAGCTTTTTTCTGGGGGCTTGCTCGAGGGTTTAAAGTTTGTCCCCACACACGACTGGATATTTCTGTGGCAAACACCGCCTTGCTGAGGCTATTGTTTCTCTGCAGAGGGAAGGGACGGTTACCAGGGCACAAACACACGTATTTGCGAGGCTTCAGCTGCGTAAGAGCAGGAGGAAAAAAAGCCAGAAACTTATTTTGTTGAAAGCATCATTTAGAGATCCTAGAAAAAGGCCACCTAATTACAGGCAGTGCTGAGAGAGGAGCCTGGGTGATTTTTCTGTCTTCTTTTCTAATATGTGAAGAGGATGGAAGGTTGGGGCACCATATCTTGGGATGTCGTGAGAGGTTTTACTGGTTCAGGCAAACTTGTCGAGGGCCAGATTCTGTGGTAACTCACGGAGGCCTTCACCTACGTAGGGTTACTTCGGTGATAACGGGGCTAATTAGAGCAGCAGAAGTGGGAAATCACTCCATTTCTTTGTTAGCTTGGATGAGGTCTGAATTCTTTCTCCTTCCCAGCCCATTTATTTTAGTTAGATATGAAGTTGAAAGCCAAAGAGATGCCATTTAGGGAGTATTATTACATTACAATGTTGGCATTACGTATAGGTCCGTTTTATTACTTTTAATAAACCCAAGAAATACAAAGCAGTAATGTATATTAGTGCAGCATTACCAATGACAACAATGAAAAGGGAAAGCAAAATGAAAACTATATGCAATTATGCAGTTTCTTACTGCAGTGTTAATTTTGTCACTTTGCAGCTTGTATGTTTGTGGCATTTATTTTTATTGCATCAACAGGAATGCAGTCAGCTCCAGATACTGAAAAAAAAACCACACAAAAAAAATGCAACACAATGTTTATGGAGGGTGGCAGCTTTCATTTGGACTACGGGGACTAAACTTATTTTTTGACATATTTTCACTCTTGTGTTTCTTTGCAGCATTTCCTATAGGTATGCTCTTTTCTTAAAGCTTAAGAAAATACTGATTCAGCAACAAAGAAGTAATAATACTGGCATTTGGGAAACAAAATGTGCCAAATTCAGAAACAAATTGTGTCACTTCCACTGATAATAGGAGATTATGTTGCACCCAAAATCACAACTGGCTGTGACTAGTTCTTAAAAAAAAAAAGGATTTTTCCTGAATTTCAATATCCTGTTTCCATCAATTATAATATAATGTTTCCTTAATTCTTTGTTTTATTTCTACTTCACTTTCCAAAATCCTTCTAGAGTTTACTATTTGGGTTGAAAAAGCATATTTTTAAATTGGGCATAACCAACTTCCATATAAACATTTGGCAGGGAAATCAGTGCATGTTCACTTAATTCATTTTTATTGAACCAAGTCCAGATTTTTAGTCAGGAAAAAGTTAGATATTAATCATATCTGAGCAGGATCATTAAATTTTCCTTTACCTACTAGAACAGCAGGGTCATTATAGAACCATGAGAAGTTAGCTCACTTATTAATCTTTACAATTACATAAAAGTGATCATTTTTATAGTACTTAAGAGTAGCTCTTACCCATTACGTGAAGAGTATGTGGGAATATTACAATATAATATAATGTATTATTATAGATGTGACCTGTGACTCATTGGTCTGCTCACTGGCACACAACTCTCTGGAAAAGTTATCTGTTTGAGCTTGGATAATCTTTAATTGTTTCATATTCCTTGTGCTCATTTATAGGGCATACTAGTAAATAGAGAGCTAGTCACTGAGTTATTAATTACCTCATTATTACTTAATTATCACTATTGCATACTTCATTTTTATGGAGAATTATATCATAAAAGAAGGTATTTTATACTGCCCACCACAGTTAAGTATGAATGACAGTGATAGCTAATGTAAGATTGAGTTAGTTAAAGAAAATCAATCAGAAACCCTCACTATAGATTACTATCCGGTTTCTTCTGCCTTTTCCAGCAAACGCTTCTCATCTTTGACTTTGAAACCCAACAGTTTAAACTGGGTTCTTGTTTCAGTGGACTAATCCCCTTTCATAAATCATGTTCAAGTGCTGAAATAATTTGCACATCGTTTAAAGAGTATTTGCTTTGAAACATTCACCTCAAGCCCTTTTGTATATCCTTTCTCTCTAAAGATTTGTAGTATTTGTTTTGTTCTCTGAGGTATAAAAGACCTGGGTAAACTTTATTCCTGTTGTTTCAAGATTAGTGAAATAAAATGCATATTTATTCAACTGGGACTGAAAGGAGCTTTAGTAAAGACGATCATACATACGACCCATGGGAATGTTATAATACAAAATGTCTGTCTTAAAATCTCTTTAGGTTTGTTCAAAACGCTACCGAAGGACTTAAGTTTAAAGAAAAAAAAAAAGAGTTACAAATCCATATTTCTTCTTTGGAACAAAGAAGAGAGAGACACCATATATTTTTCTTAACAAAATAAACTCCTACATGCACACTCAAGATAAATTCGATATGGAGGCAAGCAGGGACTTGGATAGTCACGATTACATTAAGTATTTTCCTACTGAACTACACATACTGAAGCTATTTAAGAAAACTACATTTTGGAAAAATGTGTAGCGGTTGTTTCAAACATGCATTTGCTTCAGAAAATGAAATCATGAGTATTTTAGGTGTTATTGGAGTCAAGCAGTGGTGCCCCTTCCATGTACTAAAAGTGAGGTTGACTCCTGTGATATGAGGAAAAGATACTTACTCTGACTCTATCACTTTTAAGCCCCAAAACCCAACATGTCTTGCACTGATTTGGTGCAGCCTCTTAATTCCTTACTAAGTAGATCTCTGTTTATATTAGGAGGTAAAACTAAAGTTTGATGTATGTTGTGCAAAATGTCGTGATTTTTATCGTTTCGAGCAATAGGGAATGCGGTCAGGCACATCTGCTTGACCCTCCATCACCTGCGTCATCAGTATATCCCCATTTTTGTACATCTCCATATTTTGTCTCCATGGGGAAAGAATATAGGCTGACAACTGGTAACACCTCAATAGACGTAGGCATTTTCACTGGAAATATTTTAGGCTATGGCCTTTGGAGACAGGTCAGAAGTAGAGCAAGTGAGAAGGACTGGCTGAGCTTTGTTCTTTGGGAAGGAAGAGCCAGCCCAGCTTTCTGTCACTCCTGTGAGCCTAATTCTGAAGCCTCTCATGGTAATTATTGAAATGCCTACCCCAACTGCAAGTTTGTAGCCAGAAAAAAAAAAATGATTCTCACACTACACTCTATTCTGAGGTTTCACTACTATTTATAACTAATCCAGATGCGATCCTCCTGTTACTTTGGGAAAAATGCAACAGAAATAAGGACAGGTTTAGGTTGTAAAAGTCTAAATTAAGCTCAATTAGAAAGACTGTAAATCAGGCTTTAGATAGGAATACCTACTGCCCAGACTCACCTTTTTCCCCATGGTGAAATCATTTAAATGCTTGTACCTTCCAGGTTGGAGGATGTATTTAATTTAAATTATGACCTCCAATCCCAAATATTTAAAGACCGGCTTAATGGATGAACGCATGGTAGTGTCCCCTGGACAGGGCATATTAATGCTTTAAAAAGGCATGTGCTTTGTAGGATCTCCTATTTGTTCCACCAGCTGCCTGCTGACGTGCCAGATAAATGGATCGTGCCTCTGAGAGCCAAAGGGTGGAATACCACTGAAGGGTTAAATGCTGTATTGTTTCTCAATTAAGTAAAAGGTTCCAACTAGCTGGCTTTAAATATTGATGCTGAAGAGAACACCATGACATATGAGCAGCTCCCCTCACCACCAAGGATATTTGGCTCCATTTAATTAATTCCATTGGCCATTGTCTTAAGTGTGCCCGGGATTCACCCAAGAGGAATTCACTTGCTTTACTGTTATTGAAAAGTGTAACATAGCATTATCTGCCTCAGACAGACATTTTATAGCATTGAATCAATTCCCCAGTTCTTGAAAACAACTACCTCATTTGATTCCTTTCATAATTAATGGAATTCAGTAGTAATGCTTTTGCTCCTCAGCTCAGGCTGGAAGAATGTTCCAAAACTTCAGTTTTTCAAGCTGAAAGCATTCTAATTTTCAGCCTAAATGGACTTGCGGTACGAATGTGTTCTCTTAATAAAAATAAAGCCAGCTCGTTATTTTTGGCAGTTCTTTTCTGTCTCAGGTGTACCACCCCAAACGGAGTTACAGACAGCAGTCTTATTCCTTCTCCTGCTTGGTTTGGTCGACTAAACCAGCCAAGATTTGTGGTTGTCTTTCCTACCATAGGCTGCTGCTCTTTTTCCTGATCACCTCAAACAGCCCTTTTCTGAATCTGCCCCAGTTTCAGTCCATATTTCTTGCACATGGATATTCAAGGTAAGGTCTTCCCACAGCCGTGGGAAGTGGAATCCACTCTTCCACATGGAAATGGCTCACCTGATATGGGCTAGGGATTGTATTTATCTGTTTCATGGCCACTTTTTTAGAGATAAAAAGCAAACAACCAGATCATCTAGTCCTTTAAACTTTTGCAACCAATGCATTCTCCGTGAAAACCAAAGAGTAGGCCTGCCTCAAGCCTTTTTATAGCATATGAAATGTGTTCCTACATGTGATAGCAGTTTTTGTAATTAATTTTGAAGATGTTCAATTTATAGAGAAAAGTAACATTCTTCTGAAACTGAGCAACTCTTTTCAAAGAGCACATTTAAAATAAATGAAATTAAAGCAATATGAAGTATTCCAGTGCTAATACATTTAAAAAAAACCCTTGGAGAGAAAAAAGGTTATCATGAAATTGCCATGAAATTCATGAATGCATGTTGTTCAGAACACAGAAACGGTTTAAAATGCATGCAGGTATGAAGCCCTGCTAGAAAGAGTATGTCTCTGCATGTAAAGCTTTTATAGCTCATAGAAGTTGCAATCATATAGTGATAGTACATTTTGTAATCACTTTTGCTGAAGAAGGTTATACTCCAGTCCAAGGACCAAGAGCCTAGGGGAAGGTGGCCAGATGTAGGCAGGTCAGAAAAGGAGAGCAGCCAGATGCAGCCTGAATCATTTGCCATTTAGCAGGCTTTGAGGTACAAAAATATAAATCAGAGCGAGCTAACCTTTAGCTTGGTGGGTATTTATAATAAAAGACTTCATTCAAGGTGCAGCAACATGTGGCTTGCGTCCACATCACTCCACGCTGGCTGTGTCCTATTCAGATAAAGCTTTTCCTCGGATCTTCTCTGGTCGCCTTGTGATGCCTGGTGTTGTTAATGTGCGTGTCTGATATAAACTGATGGTTATATGCATCCCACCAGCCTGGTGCTTTTAAAACATTGTGGTGAATGTGTCTGATATGTAGGCATGTGATATTAGGCTTGAAGGTAAAATGCCTTCTGAGGGCAGAGTAAAGCAGAGGCAAAGAAACTTGGTGCTGCCTTGTCCATAATACCTTTTGGGAAGAGCGTCTGGAGTAAACTGGCTCCTGAAGAGCACCCAGGTTTCCTCTTGGGAAGGGCTAGATGGAAAGACCAGAAAGTTGACTAAAAATTAAGCAGTGCAGGTGAGGATCTCATGATTATTCTTTGACTGTCTCCTATCTGAGGTCTACATTCACTTAAATCAAAATCTTTGTCTCATTGCTACGGTTTCCAAGAAGTTAAGAAGTTCTGCTCCTGCAAAAATAAGCTTTGCATATATTTTTTGTGTGAAAGCATATGTATAGTATGTTTCTTGTCTATGTAAAATTAAAGATAATTATTTCAGGGTGCTATAATGCTCCTACCTTCCTTTCTTCATATGAAGGTATTTCAGTTGATGTGTTTGAATGAAAATCAAAAGATAGCACTAAAAGTTAATGGAGAAATAATGAAAACAATGTAATACCTGAATTCTCATGTAATGTTATCTGAAGATCATGAGATATGATGGATCAAGGGTAGTACTGCTATTAAGGCACAATTACAAACAGTGGGATATTTGACTTATTGTTGCAACTTTGCTCTTAATGTAAGTGACACATTAGTCATTTCTGAACTGAAAGTTTAAGTCTTGCTTTAAAAATATTTTGCTAGGTTTCAGATGTGGGGCATCTGATAGTTTGAATTTGGGGTTCAAATATGAAAAAAGTAAATTTTTCTGTTAATTGCCCAAGTGTCTTGAGGGATGGAGACAGAAGAAAAGGTGAGGGACAGGCTTAAGCAGAGAGGAGTCAAAGTGGTGACATGGGGAAAGGGAAAGAAAATGAAAGGATCCTGAAGCGTCATTGGTTTGCTGCATCATTTGTCTGAATTTTGCTTTCCTCTGGGGTACTGTAGTAGATATTGCCTGCTGAATGAGAAACAGTGCCAGACAAGACACAGCAGTGGCCTCATCTCATCTGGCACACTTTTTAAAAAATCATTTGTCATTGGTGAATGTGAGGATTAAGAGCATCCATTAGAGTTATACTTACTGTTATTAATAACCCACAATGAAAATATTCTTTGAAAAGACAACTTTTATTTCACAGGTTTTAGTCCAGAAAACTAAGTTAGCAGAATTCACCTTCTCCAAACAATTGTTTACTTGGAATTCATCTGTAGCTGTCCCTGCTCATGTTACAGGTCATTCATAATAATAAAGCTTTCTAAGTCTGTGACAGAATATTCATAATGTCTTTAATATACTCAGCTAGATAATGGTCCCCAGGATCTGGACAGCAAGACATCAAAAGACAGAGTCCTCTGATCTCCAGTTTCCTTATTCTCTCTAAGCTTGGAAGGTTTCAACTATCAAGCGTAGATTAAGTTTTATTGGTTGATAGCCTAATTGCATTTGTATTATCTTTCCCCTTAATATTATTTTCTTTTCTCTGTATTGGATTTCATCCAAATATTACTACTTCCACGAAGCAGTTTTCTGAAAATGTTTTGCTTTTGCTTTGATGCTTAACTGCTTAACACGTGAGTGCTGCAATAAGGTGCTGGTTCCTGATAATAGTTTTCCTTCTGTAAGGGCAAGTTTCCACAATCTTCTATGCTTTGCTTATATTTGATGGAGCTCTTCGGTTGGGGCTTTTCATGGACAAGATAAGGTTTGGTTAAACATCTGAACTTTTGAATGTTTATCTGAACTAGATTCGACCTCTAAATTTGTCCATCATTAGTTATTTTGCTTTTCTTTTTAGAGACTAAATTATGCTATTAAATATGTTCTAAAGTAGGTTAAGCCCCTGTGCAGTTTGTCAGCTGGAACATTAATTTTAAAGCTAAAACAGTCTTCTATTGTATCTTTTTAACATTTTGTCTGAATTTTAACCAGGGCTGGTTAAACACGGAGTCAGTCCACCCATGCAAACCCCACATGTGACTGACTGAAGTGTCTCAAAGTCGCTGTGATGACTGGCCTGATTTAATTCCAGAAAAAAGACCGTGATATATAGGAATAATTTGCCTGCTCAGGCAGCTTGTTCCAGCGCAGCTGTTTGGGAGACTGGATGAAGTACTAAATGTCACCGCATGCCCCGCAGTGTCTCCGGAGGTCTCCCCCCACCGAGACCCTACGCCAGGGCCAAGGTGGACTTGGGGTCCCAGCTACTGGTGCAGCATGCTCGTTGCACGAGCGGCGCAGGACGTGCTCGTTTCTGGGGTCCCAGTTACTCTTGCTTTCAGCTGACCACGTGCTTGTCCCCTTGGGACTCAGGTCTTAACTGTGGGGACGCAGATCTTGCCCTTAGAAGGAGCCACCATCAGATTGTAGGAGAGGGGGTGGGTGCTGGAGAAAGCCACCAGCGTTGTTCCCGGATCGACCTTGCACCTTGGCCAAAGCTGCACTAGGTAGCGCAAGGAAGAGAGAGGACAACCTCTAGTTTCCATCTGCTCTTACACAACTGAGCTGTAGGACCTGATCCTAAAGCACCTTTAGTGGAAGTCTTTCCCGTGTCCTCGCAGTGCACCTCTGATGCTACCTTGTAAGCAAAGAGTTGTAACTGCTGAAAAGTTTGAAAATCAATTGTGTTTTAACAAGTAGAAATCTTTTCTATAGAAACGTAAAATGAAGTTGATGGCAGTAAAGGTCACTTTGTCTAAAGCTTATATTTATGTGAATATAGAGGTTGGAGATTCCTACCAGAACTTTCACCTAAGGTAAGGAGTAAAAAAGATTCTTAAGTCCTTGCATTTATTCTTTTTTAAAAGTGAGCTCATGGGTGATCTTTTGCTCAGTAATACTTACTCTAATGATTTAATTGAGGTAGAGATAATTTGATAAAGTAGAGTCGACTTATAAACAGAGTACAGCAAATGGATTTCAGATCTTCGGCTAGATATTTTTTGATTACTTTCAAGATAATGGGTGTGCCTTTCTCCTTCATAAACTATCGCATCTACATTCACTGGAAAGTACTGAACTTACTGCATTTGAAGGGAAAAATATACTGGAACTTGTGGTTTGAAACAACAAATACACAGTTGAATGTCACTACCATTTCTCATTGGCAATAAACAATTTTAACATGTTGGTTTCCATAACTTCTGCACTATAAATTAATTCTATCCTTTATTGTATGAGAAGCATTAGAAGTTCATCATGGGTCAAAAAATATAAGGTTATGAATGTAATTGGAGGCTGAGTGCAATGGAAATATAATTAAATTTTAAAATAATTTACTTTTTAAATTTAGATGTACAAAATGTAATTGATAAGAGTCTCAGTAAAAAGAAAATTCTTTGGTATGATATTCTTTCTGGAAAGGTCCCATAAGATCGGCTCTGAATAAAAGATTCAACAAGGTATCCAAGCGCGTGTCTAAATTTAAATATATGAATCATTTGTATGACTCTTAACAAGGATGATATAAATACAGCAATGCCAAGTCTCCCTTGTTCTCTACAGATAATTAGTTTGTTTTCCAAAGCATAAGGCAGAATTCTATGTAGGTTTTGAAGTTAAAAGTGCACACATGGCCGGCAGTACCCAGCCGCTCAGAAGGGTTTTCTTTTGGTATAAGAGTCTATCTGGTGCTCCTGATAGAAAAAGAAACCGTATAATCTTCTTGTCCTTTTGTCTGAGCTATTTAGTGTAAAAGTGATGACTATTCATATTATTTGCAAAAGGTTGAAAAGGTTTTTTTTTTTTTTAGACTAACTCAGTCAGGAGGTAAGCATAAAGACTTGAAAGTATTGACATATATTCCACAACAGAAGAAAACAAACAGAACTCCATGTTCTAAAAAACCCTGAATGCCTTACTTGTAAATTACTTGTTCAACTCAATCTGGAAATAGTCTTCAGTTCCTTGCTCTGCCTTCCTCAACCTTTAATTGCATGTTTGTTTTCTTTTGGGAAGTCTGCTTAAATTGTATTTTTATATTATATATGTCAACTTCAAAAGTCATTAATTCAAATATTGCTTTTTTTTTCCTCAATAACTATCGTGTTTTATATGAGTGGGATGAGACTTTATGGCTGAAACCACTGGAACAGGGCAGCACTGAGTCACCCAGGTAGCAAAGGGCAAGGACCACTCTTATGTTTTAGACAAGTTATGGAGTATTTTTCTGGGAATTTTAGCAACCGTCTCCAAAGGAGAGAAGTACATCAAATGCAAAAAGCATCTCCATCACGCTCCTGCCTTTTGCCCATGTTCATCTGTAATTAGGTCACTCTTTACCTGAAAATTTACAGAAAGCAGGTACTGAAGGAGGCTCTAGGCTCTAGATCAGACAAGTCCTCAGTGATCCGTGCTCGTACAAAACTGCCCTCTTCCCTTCAAGGGGGAGAAAGGGCTGCAGCTACTTTTTGCAAAGAAACCGTGTCAAGAGTCCTAATCCCTGACACGAGCTTGGAGAGACCAGTTTCCTCTTCCCAGGCACTCTGTACTCTCTCTTCCTAGAGCCTGAATAGTCTGACTTTGTGTACTGCAGCAGATTTCATCCAAGTCCCACATGTTTTACATTAGATGAACATAAACTGGTCATACTGTATGAATAAAACGAACCCATTGATTTCTGGCACTGTGGTTTTTATAGTCAAGTTAAGTGTCTATAATAGCATTTCTAATATTGTTACAATACCAAAAACATTGTGGAAAGAAAGGCTTGGCGTGTCCTGGGTGATCTAGTCCAGTCCCTCCTGTCACAAGGTACCGTGTTCTGTGTCCCCTTTCTTAAATTTATTAAGCTTCATCTCAAATTCTTTCATTTTATTTGCCACCACGACTTCTTTGAAAGGGTGTTTTAGAACTTCGTATTATGGCCAGTTTATACTCATTTATTCTTGTGCCAACATTGTTCTGCAGTTTAAACAGCTCTTCTCCCTCCCTGCTGTCCTCTTCTCTCCTGCTCCTTTTCCCACCCCCACCAGCAAATTCGTAGAGAACAATCACAGCCTTTCTCAGCCATTTTCTAGCTGGCCAAACATGCCAAGCTCCCCGTTTGCTTTCGAAAAGTCAACAGCCCGTTCTGCTGGTACTTCTCACGGCCACTGCCTGCACCTTTTCTGGCAGGAATTCCCATCCCACACCTGAGTGTCCAAGGTTGCACACTCGTAAGAGGGAAGTATTTTGTATTAATCCTTCTCTGATCATGTATTAGGTAGTATGAGGTCTAATCTGGTTTCTCCAGCTTCCAGTCTCAAAGTCACTAAGATTTAGTCTGATATCCCGGTTCTTGTCTCAACTGCTGATGCCTCCCAGCCTGGAGTCACCAAGTATTTTTTGAATTCTTCTACTTTTGTTGTTGAAGTCATTAATGAAAACACAAAGGTCAGTTCCAAGAATATTTAAGGACTTGCACTGGTAACCTGCCATCAATACAGTAGTTCTCCTTTCAACAAAGCTCATTTTAATACCTTATTTAGTCACTTCACAGTTACTGTTTTAATTCTCCACAACTTCTCTAGTATAACCAATAATTTCCCATTTAGCATCATATCATATGCACAAATGAAGTCCAGATAGATTTGGTCTATTGCATTTTCCTTTTCAAAAAAAAAACCCCATTTATTTTGTTAAAGAAAGATATCAGGTTAGTTTGGTATGATCTTCCTTTATAAATCCAACACATACTCAGAAATATTGCTTTACTTTTCTAAATATTTATAGTACAAATACCACCAAGAAAAGCTGTGGGGGGAGTGCCAGTTTGTTTCACAATGTAAGTGTGTAGTGATATTTAACACACTATTCATTTATTTCCATTTATTATTAGTGGGGGACAAAATTTTTTAGAAGTTTATATGCATAAAAGCATGATGCAAAATACGAATTATATAGTAATTTTATTGAATCTTTACTGCTAATGCACACAAATTTCACAAAGTGTAATGACACTACCGAGCACTTAAGTTGTTAGGCTGTCATATTACAGAAAAGTTATTTGTGCTATATAATCACTGTTTTCTTTTTCCTATTGTTTATTTCTAAGCTTGCTTCATAAACATTTGTAAATGCTGATATACTTGCTGTGGCAAATATCTGTTTTAAGACCATAAACCTGAATGACTTCAGGTCCTTGGGTGCCCATGTCAACAAAATCTTCCTAGCATCTCCCAGCTGGTGATACCCTTTCTGTCACCAGATGCTGCAGTTCTTGGATCTATGCTCTCTAGTTACAAAATCTGTGATTTTAAAGCTTATCATAAACGTAGGGATTAGGGGAATGCCCGATTCCTGCATTTTTCCCCACCAAGTGTTTGTGTGGTGCCTTTAAGCAAACCATGTATCTGCCTCTCATTTTATGCTTTTACAAAAAAGATATAGTAATTATAGCACGGGGATAACTCATAAGACCTGGCCAGGAGTTTCAGTAAGGGGTAAAATAGACTGGCTGAAAAAAGTCTTTAGCTCAATAAAGTAGGTGAAGTGAATTCTTTATCCTTAGTGAGCAGACTTTATTGACTCCATCTCAGAGCATCACAAAGAAAAGGAAGGAGGTGAGGGCTTGGTTTTGTCAACTCGCAAATCTTTGGTGCTGGTTGAAAAACTGACCATTTATATAGGCGATAATGCATGATGCTTCTTCCTTAAAGGACTAGCAGTAGTTTCATGTCTGCTGCAGGCCAAAAAAATCTGAAAAAATGTTGAATTCTGAGTTCAAACGAAACCCAGTAAAACTTGAAGTCATGAGTCATTATATATTCTTAATTTACAGTGTCTCCTGGAATGTAGGCATAGTCATACGCCTCTGCATGTTAAGAGATATTTCTTCAGGAGGATGAGACACTCAGCAATTAAGCATTCCCATTACTCGAAATTAATTAATTAACTAATTAATTCCTTTAAATTAATATTTTCACACATATGTGATAGTTCAGCTGTTAGACTGGCACTTTCATTATCCAAAGTCAGAGAGACCTACTTCTACCTCCCCTTTTGCCATCTCAGCTTTCATTCAGTCCTGCAAGATGCTGCCGAGGACTCTGCATGTGAGTCTGTAAAGCACTTAAGAAAATTATTAGTTTAAAACATCAGAGAACACAATTAAGCCCATGGATCTGTTCACACGTATTTTAAGAAAGCAGCTAGGATTTTGGTCAGTGTAGTCTGTATTTTGAATGGTCAAGCTTGTCACTTTTCGTATTCCTTGGGAAAAGAATTATTAAATCTCAGTTTATGGGTGTTATCGTTATACTACAACTCGTCTCCTTTTCTAAGAACTTCCTGAAATTTGAAAGTCCTCAAATGTATTAAAAAAAAAATTTGCATGGTCCAGACTACTTGTAGGATTTTTCTGGCAGAACAAGGCTGATGGAAGAGAAGGTACAAATGTAAAGTTATTTGAATCTCTTAATGCCTTATCCACTCCCACTGCTGCTCTTCATGCTGTATGGGCCCCTTCCATTCAAATGAATTAGATACGATAATTTTGGGTGTTATAATAAACAGATAGGCATCATAATAATGTATTTCAGTTAGGAAGAGGTACTTGGAAGAAATTGGTTTTGCAATACACATGATGTGAGACAATCAATAGTGCTTTAGTCTGACAAGCACTGTCAATATCCATTGTCACAGTTCAGAAAGTCATTAATGGATAGTTCTTCAAAAACCAATGCTTTCAACACGTTAGAAGTGTTCAGATATACTGTACCTGGCAGGAATTAATCATAGGTAAACCCTTGGGATTATGTGGAAATGTTTTGTAAATTAAGAGTGAAATAAAAGTCACTGGAAGGAATGTGAGAACATATTATATGGAGTTACAAAATCTTGCCAATAAAATATGAAGCTGTTTAGAACATATTAAAACATTTTACTTTCTGAATCATTCAGGTTCTGCCCAGAACATCACACCCAGGAAAAACAGCCTGCTAGAAATATATTGTCTAGGTACATGACTAAATTCACAGAAAGTAACCACATAAAAATTTCGATCATTGCCCTGAAAAGGTTAGAGCCTTGCCTAGTTCTTTTAGTCGTGGCCATGCCAAAACCCTGGAGAAAGGCTTTTGTAACTTCACCTTGCAAATGTGTTAGCTGCTGCTTAATCCTGCTTAAATTATAGTATGTTTACTCTCATTGCATCATACGTACAATTTAGTGCATTAAATTATAGCAAGTAATTCTTCATCTGTACATCTCAAACTTCCATTGACTCTGATGGTACTATTTCTGCAGAGCCGTGTGATTTGGAGGTAATGCATTAATTTTTTCCTTCCACCTGTCTTCTTGGGTGAAAACTCTTGTACAGACTTTATTGTGTGGTTTTACATGATATTCCTGTTATTTATATGGGTTTAGGAATATTAAGGCTAGAGTTGTGGCATTGGATAAATATTCAGTGGATTTATATAGGCCCCAAAACAGACAGGTCAGTTTTTCCTTGGTGCAATTTTTTTTTCAGAGAATTTAGCCTACAGTTATCCTTCCTAATTCAGCTAATGTTATTACAGTGCTATCCAACATTAAGGGCCAAAGATGTGTTCTTTCTTTTATGGCTAACGATGTGTTTATACTATTTTCTTTTTGTATCCAATCTGTATTACACTTCTCTAGTGTAAGGAAAAGCTGTTGTAATTTAATATATCTTAATTCTAGAGCAAATTGTCTCAGGAAAAGATCCTGCCATTTTTTTCATTTGTCCCTTCATACCTTTCCCACCTGTGGGATAAATAGGGACCGAATAAAGTCACCAAAGTAATCAGAAATGCTCTTCTAGATCTGAGGGTCCAGCTTGATTTCCAGCCAAGTGTGAAAGTCAGCCAGTATTCAGGTTCTGGTTTTGCTGCTGGATTGAAGTGACTTTGCACCCACTTGTGCTGGCAGAAGAAATTTAGCATAATATTGGACTCTGTTGGGCTCCCCTCTACATGTGTGTAAAAGGCCCTGACCCAACAAGAGCAAGCATGTGTTTCCTTTTTCTGTCTCAGAAGTTCTAAGTGCAATATGAGAAGAACTTCACTGAAGAGTCTGTGCAAAGGGAGGGGAATTATCCTTCTGTTTTGTGTTGGTTTTGAAGCATTTATGTGGATATGTCAGTGTGAGTAGCTTCAGAGATTGAGGATACGAGTTTATTCAGTACAATGAATCAATTGGCACACCTATGCAGTTTATACCAGGGAGCATAAGTAGAACAAGCAGTAGATTCTATTTCCTATTATTTTGTACTTAGGTCCTTAAGTGTCCTATTTTATTTCTGTATGGAACTGCTTTCCGCTTTTTTATGTTGTTTGACATTTGCCAGCTCTCTTTCATGGAGGATTCTTCTGACCAAATCCAGAACTTGAAATTTAAAAAGGAAGGTATTCCAAAAAATATTTATTGTGGTTTTTGAGTTTTATAAATACCTTTTTTTTTTTTTTCCTCTTGGAAGTAACATTTGGTCCTCTTTGTATTTCCAAATATAATAGCAAAGTCATTTTAATTTGGGGATATCGCGAGAAGAATGGTTTGGCAACAGAAGGAATATTTCTAAATGAAATCCCAACAAGAATATTTCTGGCTAAGCTTGGTTTTGGAACATGCTATCTAAACCCTTGAATTTCTGGGAGGCTTGGAGTTTCCCTCTGGTGACTCACGCACATTTAATAGAATAAAATAAGAAATTAATCAAAATTAGCTTTGCTGCTGTTTTTAACTATCTGTTATACAACTCAACATAGAACATACATAAGTATCCATGACAATAATTATTCCTACCTCTAGATGTAGTTTTAACACCATAATTGCTGTTTCAGGTATAAAACTTCCAGCTGGGTTAATGCATCTTTCTAAACAGAGGGATCTTTACCCTGCTGTCAAGTCACAGATCCCCTACCCTACCATTCACAGTACGACCACGTTCGCTTCAGTTAGAATATCCTAACAAATCTGGTGTATACTCAGACCTAAGCGTGTAGTTCAAGTGGGCATAAAATGCTTCGGAGTCCCGCAGAATGGGAAATGTGGCAGGCATCTTAAGTGACTTAAGAGATGTTTTCACTCCTGCATCATTTGCACTGGGGAAGCTTCACTGTAAGTCAGGAAAAAACAAACTTAAACATGAATCGCTATGGACAGAATGACCCTAAGCAACAAGAGAGTCCCCAAACTAAATACAATTCACTTCACTGTTTCAAAGTACCATTAAGGCGCAGAATTAGAAACATCCATTTGTTGTTCTTTTTATAGCACAGCCAAGTGACTTGGAATTTTAGCTTGTCCCTGCCAAGGGTTGCTCAATTTCGAACAAAAAGTCCTCCACTATAATGTTAAAAAAGCACCAACCATCAATTGAATGCTAATCTTTATGTTCTATGATACATCACTCCAAGAATGCTACCATTAAAAAATGTGAATTCTATTTTTCCTAAGTGATGGATTATTGTACCAAGCTGTGTATTTTCCAGTAAAGTGTCCTTTTATTTGTCCTGTGTGATTACTAGTTTGTGGAAGTATGTGTGGGGTCATTTTAGTGCTGTGGGAAAATGGAGCACTCTTCTGTTAAAATCAGTAGTGAAATCAGAAGCAAACTATGCTCTGATCATCACAGGCATGTGTTTAAATATTGCTTTCCTTAATTGGCTATGTTCTATTTACTTAAAATGAACAATTTGGCAAGTTTTTCTCCCTTGACAACAGCAAAGCGTAAACCATTTTATAAGTTTGGCTGTTAAAATCAGATTTGTAATGTAAACCACAATATTCCAGGGTTATTACTGTTGCTTAACCAGTTATTTTAGCTTGCCATTGTTTTTATAATTGTGCACCTTTAAACATTTTGGTTCTGTTTATAACTTATGCAAAACTTCTTGCTACAAAATAGCCTGAAAATATTGATCATCATTTTATTTTTGTTCTCCCTGTTCCCTTGGATCCTCTGTGTGAAGATCACTGCATTATAGGGGAGATTCAGTCTGGATGGGGACATTAGGGAGCATCTCTGTAACAGCAGCTAAATTATCCGGGGTACTATTTAGAAATTCTGTCGAAGGAACAATGGAGCAACTCCTGCGAGCTCAGCTTGTGGGGAATACTGTGTTTTGGTGGCTTGATTGATTGATTGATTTTCAAGAAAAGATGGAAAGCTCTTCTTTCTTCAGAAATAGAAGCCAGCCCTCTCTCAGCTGGAGGTCCTGGCCAGGGAAGGCTCTGCGGCTCTGGCAGCCCCATTAGCCTGCTCAGCATTTGGGGGAACGGGCAGGCTGAGAGAACCCAGGACATGGGACAAGGGTTAGTCAAGGGTGGTGAGGCTCAGGTGACTTCTTAGAAAACTTTAAAAATCTACTTTTTCAGGGAAAGCTTTGGAGAAGGTCTTCCCATGGCATCGCTGCGGCTTCTGGAGCATGCTGAGTTTCTCCTTCCTACTAATACTGCCTATTTTGATAGCTATGATGGTGCCCTGTAAGCACCTCAGCAGAGAAAAAGTTAAATTTATGCCTTTGAAACTTCCTCCAGGGGATTTTCTGCAGCTGGGTTCTATGTCTTTTTGACACAGAGCAGGAATAAATTGAGCTCAAAATGTTTCTCAGTTTGGTAAATGCCTAAATATAATAAAATATAATCATTAGGACAGGAATACTTTTCTTTCCATAAATTAATGCGTCTTGCACACATTTCATGGCATATAGCCATGTTTTCTACAACTGTATTAAATATATGTATAATGCTTAATCCATCTTGGCAAGAGAATTCAGTCCTTCACTAGTGGTGTAACCATCCATCCTTGCTCATAACAAGTAGTATATAGCTAATAGTGCATAGTACACGTTGAGTCCGGAGTTTGAGCTGAAAAATCATCTGTGTGAAACTTGTGGGATTCGTGAACATTTCATGAGTAAACCAGTTGCCATCCCAATACTTATGGGCAATAAATAATACAACTCTGAATAACCAGCAGAGTGAACTCTTCATGTTTATTCATAAAAGTATTAATCAGATGGTTTGTACTATCCAACCAGCTACACTGCTGACCTACTACATGATTATATTAGGGTGGCTATGGCCATTATTTTCTAAGGATATTTGAGCAAACTACTATTAGTTTAAAAATATCATCTCACTGAAGCTTTTTCTTTTGATTTCCTTTAGTTTTCAGATTGAACTACAGTGCCTCTGACACAAACGACAGAAACCGAGTTAAAAGCAGACTAAAGAAGTTCATCTCCCGACGACCCTCCTTGAAAACATTGCAAGAAAAGGGACTTATTAAAGGTGTGTTCAGTCTTCTACACTTTTTTGGAGTAAAAAGTAAAAATTCACAAATTAATTTCTCATTCTCAGTTAAATGAATAAGTGCATTGGACAAATACTTCTTAGATACGTTTCTTTTGCTGTATCTTATAAAACTTGCGCTGCTGAACTGTAAAGAAAAAATCAACATATGGTTACATCTACCTCTGTGTTACCTGAGTACTGCTTCAATTTTTCTGCTTTGGTGTGCACATGGTAGAAGCCCCTCCGTTTAACACAGGCACTCACCACGCACATTGCAAATCAACATACTGCACAACTCCATTTCTTTTTAAGAAAAGAATGTTGATATAGTTTTGTATTTTAGAATCCGAAATAGGAACTTCAGATGCTGTGCTGACTAATTTGTTTTCTAGGGTAGGCTGTAATACTTTCTGCTGTCTTCTCTCATGATTTTTCTAACTCGCCAACAAAATACATTTTTAACAATTTAAAATATGTGCCAGTGAATAATAAATGCTTTGAATCCGTGATTTTTTCCTACTCCAATTTCTTGCTAAGTTGGCCAGCCATCACTTTCACATATCCTTAAAAAATTGTTTCTTTGATAAAACGTGTTTGTTAGTTTATCCAAGGAGTAAGCGTTTTGCTGAGAAGCTGGTAGTTAACTTGAAGGCAGTAGCTTCTGACCACTAATAACCGAGCAAAGCCATGTTTTCAAATATTGTCTGGAATAATGCTTTAAAAATTTACGCACTCCCAAATTATTATGTGTGAAACCCACAACTGCACATGCAAATTGACTAGAAAGAGGCATTTTGCCAGCAGCCCCTGTCAATCTGCGGAGTGTGAGTTTTCCAGTGGTGTGTCAAAAATGGCAAGGGGTGTTGCTAGTGCGTATTAAACTTGTCTGTCCTGAGCCAAGAGATTGACCCCAGCCAGCAAAAGCTCAAGCAGCCACAAGAGTTAAACACCAGCTGGGCCCATGGCTGAAGCGAAGGAAGAAGATTTTATGAATTAAGTTCTTACGGTTTAGATACGTGCAGAAATGTTCAGTTCAGTGTTGCTTACTGTAAGGAAGTCTTCATTCTATGAAATCATTATGTGCCTTAGCGATGGGCTTCTGCTTCTAACTGCCACAGAAACCTTTAAAAAAATGTCGTTTATACATAAATATGTGTGCGTGAGGTGTGCACACTCACACAGCAGCCCTTCAGGATCTGTCCTTACACACTCGTAGTATCTGATTTCAATACATTGGAGGGTTTTGCCTCTTTGAAGCACTCTCTGAGTTGAGGGTGGGATATGAATGCATCTTGTTAGTTTGTTTCAGTTATTACAGTAATAGAGGAGTAATTTATAGTCTTTTAATTTCTGGATTTAAGGGGGGTTTTTTTTAGTTTAATAAAGTGTGCCTGATGAATCTCCTGTGGTGTTACATAGGGATCAGATGTGATCCCTGCTAACAAATCCAGATTCATTAGCATAACTCAAATCCATCCTCTAATATATCTCTCTAGGAAAGCCAGATGAATTGGGGTTTGGCTACAGTTGCATTAAGCTCTCGATTCATAAACATAGCTGGGTTCTACCTGGGATAGTCTTCCATGGATAACAAAGCTGCACGATTTGCGACACAGTAATTCAGAATGGGTACCCGGCACAGTTTTATTACCAAACTAATGTTACCATGAAGAAAATATGTTAGTTATCTACCATGAAGTTTCATTAGGATTAGGTTTTGGCCATGCAAATGAGGCAGAATTCGTTAGCACGGCTTAATTCCAATCTACGGTAAGTCTATGTGAAATGCTCATTTGATAAGGTTCCTTCATTGTCTTCACCAGAGTTTATCCCTTAATCTGTTAAAATGTTATGAAAATGCAGTTGCAGTGCTTATAGAGAGACCACTTTTAAATGTTAATTTTTAGGCTCACATTAGAATATTTTTAAATCGCAAAATGCAACCATCCAGATTAAAAATGAAAAGCTTGCCAAATTTTGTATTATAAGATGCATCTATTTATTTTTCTTAAGGTGACTTAAATGGCTGCAGAAAGCTCTCAAAACTATTTATTTGCTCGTTTCTTAAGGGAAAAAATGTTAACCAATTTTTACAAGAAAAAATTCCTCCAGCTCTGAGAACATGCATACTAACTTTTATCCCATAGGGAAATACTTCTGTCAGAATTGTAAATCCCTTAAAATAGGGGCTCATAATAAAAGTGTGTCTAAAGCCTTGCAGGACATCTCGGTACCGAATTTTTGACAAAGAGCTGTTCTGTGTGCTAGTGAAGAATTGATATAAATATCTATGAAGCGTGTGGTGTTAATTACTCCAATGCAGTGGCACTGTAGGTGCTGTGAAAACCTTCACTTTTCATCAAGTGCTATTCATATTTGCCAGGGGCACTATAAAGCTCTCAAATCTATATTGATTTTTTACATTGTATGTCACATTGGAACCAAAACTCCAATAAATTTAACACGTAAATTATAGTCATGAGTAAATATATTTTAAGGTGGTAAGTTCACTTAAACACAGTTCTGTGCTCTGCTAGTCGCTGATGTGTACACACTTGGCCAGAAGACTCGACACATTTCTCTGCATTAACCAAATTTGGGAATACAGGCTTCAAAATTAAATAGCAGTTTGATCTCCTGGGGTACTTTGTTCTGCCAACACTGTTATCAGGAAATCTAGAAATTATGTGATTGTCATTTAACTCTTAACAAAACTTTGTTTATGTAGAATGTAGCAACTCTCCTCACTAACAAATGAGCAGAATAACAACTAGGAGGATAATAATCAGAGAAGGAAATGTAGCAGACCAACGTGTAAATGTTAGTTGCGTGTTGATCTGAAAATGAAGACGCGACGACGCTTTACATGACAAAAAGTTATTTTTGTCATCGCTGTCCCATTTGCTTTCTAGTCCTTTGCATAAAAGAAGCCAGAATGGGAACAGCACATTGGCTCCATTCATCGCGATGGGCTGGTGACTGGGGCTTTTCATGCTCCAGTGAGGGCTCTAATGAAGATCGTCAGTCCTCCTTGTTCCATCTCACACATGCTTACACAAAATATCTTTGGTCTAGAAGCATTTCCAACTGGTTTTGAGATGATGTCTAACACAGTATTTTTGCGTAATATGTATGTGTCTATATGCACAGTTATGTACACATATATATATATCTCCACACATGCACGCAAACCTAGAAATTGTAAATAAGAGGCATGTTCCATGTCTGCCATTTTAACGGTGTTATTTCGAGAATAACTGAGTTCAAATTTATACGCTAGGGCAGGGGTCCTCAGTTCCTCGGGACTGAAATATTCTCAGAATTTACAGAATCTGCACTAATATGCTAGAAAAATAATATATAAATCTTCTCTTTTAAAACTACTTTATAGTCTATAATTGAACTTTGATCTTTATGTTTGAGCTTTGTCATGATTTAATATTACCCAAAATGAATTGCCAACCTTCAACTTGATATTGGCCTGCTAACTTCCTGATTTCTGAGCCTTTCTAGTCCACACACAGGAAAAAAATGCTTCTGTGAAACTGTGATTTGAAAGCTATGGTGGTTGTGTTAGTAATAGACTATCACAAAATACACAAAATGCAGTAAATGGTAAAAAAGCATGAGTAACAACTTAACATAAATGACACTGTGGGAAATGAGGAAAATGCAGCTATGCAGCTGGCAAGAAATTAATCTAGGGTTTTTTTGGGGTGGGTTTTTTTTCTCAGAAGCTAGACACCGAAGGAACTTCATTGAATTTATTTCGTAAGTTAAGTTAAGGCAAAACCCAAAACAGCATAAAAATTGGAATGGTTACAACTGTTTCAAGATGAAAATAAAAGCCACTCAATTGCTAGTGAAAGGAACTAGCTGTGATTTGGCTTGATAGCCTATAGAACAGGGCTCAGCATATGTTGGTGGTTGTGCAGATAGCAGCATAGAGATCACCAACCATTTTATTTCCAGACAAGGGAAAACGTCTTTATTGTCTCATATGTCTCAATGGACCTTGGAGTCACTCACTGTAAGGAGTGTAATGGTCATGAGAAGTCTGGAAGAGTAGATTAAGACCTACCTTTGGCGAGTTCTGTAATTCTTCTGAGTTCTGCAGGAATTAAGCAAGTGATCTGGTGCGCATAATAACTTAGGGAAAGTTAGGAAAAGTTTCCTTTGACATGCAGGGACAGTGGGTCACAAGGGTATTTCTTTCTTTCTTTGACCACTACATGGATATTTGGAAGTATGTTTCCCAAATCCTGTGGATGACCAAACACTGGATGAAGTGATATTTTCAGTTGACATGATGGTCAAAAATAATTCAGATAATTTTAAAATATCTCATTTTTGGAGACCTGTTTTGAGGAGTACAGCAGACTCACTCTCTTTGAATTCAAATGAGCTATTGTCCCCAGTAAAACACCATAATTTCTTAAAAGAGACCAGTGTCTGTAGTACTTCTCTATTTTCCCTTTTTCTGAGAATGTGAAACAAATCTGGCAGCTCATATGCCACTTAATAGTAACTGTTCACAAATGTAATTTTTTTTTAAATTGATGACCACCACAGATCAACAATATATAGTAAATCTCCAAGTTAAAAGGACTGGCAAGATTCCCAGCTAGCATAAATCAGAGGAGCTCCATTGACAACCTCGCTGACTTCAGTCAGCTGAGGACCTGGCCCACTTATTGTAAAAGCGTCGTGACATTATTTGGAGCCCCAGTCTGGGATCAGCATCATTTTAATGTCTGACTTAATATGTCTGACTCTACAGACTGAGCAGTTAGAAGAAGTCGCCTTTCAGAATATGGCCCAACTGCATCCATTCCCTCTCCAAAAAATTCACTGCTATGTTGCCTACAGTTCTGTCCCTCTCTCTGTACATTCCTCTCTTATTTTGCCTTCTTGTTCTCTTTCCCCTTTTTCCCTCCCAACATTCAAACAGATACAAAGAAAACAAACAGATGTTGATACAAAGCTCTGGTAGTCCAGCAGTTCAAAATCCAGCTGTAGCAGGGTTAACTCTGTTCCTGGAAGGCACTGAATTACTTAGATATCTAAAAAGTTGGGCATTACACCATTGTACCTTCTCCTCTCGTGTCAGATTTTGAGCTTCTCCGCGAGAAATGGGAATATTAGCCATGCCCTTCCCTGTTTTTTTAATAAAAAACACTGAAGTACGAGTTCCTTCCAAGTGTGGCCACATCTCATCCATGTACATCAAAACCAGTTAAACAATGACATTCTTAGTGAGGATGTGGCTTTAGTGATTTTTTTTTTTTTAATTGTTTCTTTTCCAGAAGTATTGTCTCCCATAGACTAGATTTCTGCAGCTCAGAATTAGTGGCTTTGCTGCAGCTTGCGAGAGCTACTCAAAAAAAAAAAGTAGCTCTGTCAGGCTCAGGGAAAACTTGCAGCTCACCAGAATGAGCAATCGTTGCGGCTGTAATCATCATTTTCTATTATACAACTCGCGAACGTCCATTCCCTCCTCTTCTGGTGTCTCATTTTATATCCATGTGCAAAGCTGTCACACACCCCACCATCTTAAATAGAAAGTTTAGTGCGCAGATATCGGGGATGTGTAATGTAAACCATACCACCAAACGTATTATGAATATATTGCTCTTCTTAAAAACGCTTGTTGGTTTTTCATACTACAGTATTGACTAACTGTCTGTGTTTGATGTATGGTTTACCAGCCTGATGTAGACTTATGGTTAGAGCTTAACTTGTTAGTTCTGCTTTTGCAGCCAATTCAGAATAACTACAGATGCCCCAAGATATTAAAATTGACTGCTCAAATGGACTCAGTGTGGGAGTTTCATTGGTTTTAAATTGATAACAGCTGAAAGAGTGAATGATTAAAGCTGTATATGGGCATAGTATGCAGCTCCTTTGTACGAGCTCTTGTGAACAGAATCCACTGTATGGGAATTGCCTTTGTTCTAATAAAAGATATTTCTGAACAATTGTTAGTTTAAATTTTTAAATGATGAAACAAGAGCATTTCAGGAGCCTATGGAGGAAATAATTCCTGAGAAACTGGAATAACTCTGAGAAGATAAAGTGGATTTCTATTCAGAGGGGAGCATTTAAAGTTAAGTAGCATTCCATAAGGTGGTAATTGTGTCTATTTCCCAGGCATTTGAGTTAAATAAGCTGGATAGGAAACATAAACTGTCATAACAGGAGGTTAGGAGTGTTGTGTACATCTTTTTTTTTTTCCCCAAGTCATAAAAAATGAAGTTTTGAAGGGCCTTATCACAAATAAATCAAACAAGGGCTTTTTTGCTTCTTTTACCCCTTTGGGAGCAGTTCTTATTTTTTGAAAAAATGTCCTGGATAGTTTCCCCTTCAACTAGTTTTAAAGTACATATACACATCTATAAAAGAATAAGAAAGTAATATTTTAATCTTAGTTACACATAAATCTAGTTTACAAAAGTTAGTGATTTGCCATTCCTATAATTCCTTGTTTTCAAAATGCTGCACAAACAAATCTTAACTGAGTTTTCCTCAACTATCCCTGTGACCTCTAAGAGTGTAAATATGGCAGTGTAACTACTGCCATTCCCATGTTTATGTACAGAAACAGATCCAGCAAAAAATCAATTGACCAGAGAGAGTCACGGAGTTTGCGGTTCAGGAGTACCCAGAATTCAGAGTATTTGGATGACTCATGACATCATGTACTTATAAATACTCATGAATTTCTAGAAAGGGAAAAAAAAAAAAATCCAAAGCAGTTGTGTGTCATTGTTTTACCATAGACTCTTTTGATGCCCAGCAACTGTTAATGCTGATTTGCTGCCCCTTCCATTCAAGATAAAAATCCTGAGGGCCTATTTTCTAAAGAAGAAGTGTTTTAAAGCTTAACTGCAGGATACAGAATGTGACCATATCCATATATTGAAAGTTATATAAGATGAGGTTAAACATTTTGCTGAAGGTACAGAATCTGCACCCAGAAAAGAAGCAATGGACTAGGTGAGAATTGCAAAACAGTTTCCAGACTTTTCAAAATTTTTTCCCTGGAATACCAAGTATTCTGCATTCATACTGGGGATTGAAAGAGTAACTGCAAAATAACCTGTAAGTTGATTATAGTTTGTAACAGAGAAGAGAAGCTGCTGAACACCCATGCATTAATTTTGTGTCAGTTCTTCATGTATTGCTAAACACAGCGCAGTTCTTCGCCTGTTTTGCTTCTGAAATTGTTTACAAGTGTCTTTGTCCACTAAATAAGACACATTTTTAGTTCTTTTTAACATAATTTACATTGGACACCATTCCATATTATGCAAAGAATTTGACAGGTCTTTGCTAAAATTTTAAAAAAACAATTAAGATGTCAAAAGAGGAAGTGCTAGTACATTTTAATCATAAATCTCTGTATATATAATTACCACTGAAGGCAGCTATAAATGTTTTATGAAGAAAATGTAACCAGACTGTGCTTTGTCAGAAACATAACCCCAAAACATGTAACAGACTGTTCGCTAATGCTTAACGCCACACATGCACACAACCTTCTTCAGTGTAGTTCTGTGAACCCAGTCCTCCATCCCTTCTGCAGCCGAAACTCCGACTAACTTAAATTCAGGCTTTGCTGTACTCTACCAGAATGCAGATCGCATGCATTGGGAGGTGCTGGAATCAACTTCCCTGCTACGTATCAAGAAATCCAAACCGTCCCATGCACACCACCTTGCTTCCCTGATTGTTCTCTATTCTGGGGTACTAAGAAAGAAAAGGCAATCGAGTTGCTCTTGAAATCTAAGCTTAGTAAGAAATAGTAGTGATTAACGATAGGAAAGCGAAGCTCCTTGCGAAGCAGAAAACAAACAAATGGGGGTTTGCCTGTTGGTGAGGAAAAGGGGCGCTGCTCGGAGGAAGAAGCACTCGCACCGGTTATGGTGGAAGGTGGTGGGACCCACTATGGAGGAAACATCCAGTGCCGTGGGAACTGTAGAGGACAGCAGGAGCTCCTGCTGTTCTGCTTTTTGGGGTTGCTGTGCAGAGTCCAGGCTTGTGCTAGCACCCTTCCGCTATCTACACAAAAATTTTCAAGGCCTCTACGCCAATTCTGAAAATGTAGTACTCTGGTGAAATGCTCTATGGAGACTGTCTCTTTGGAGAAATGATCATAGTACACTCTTATTGTTTGAGCATTTAACTGGCTCCTATTGAGCAGTTTCTCTCATCTGCTTGATTCATTTTGATTCTAGCTGACAACGTCCTCATTACTGATTGCTCTTTTCATAATTTCTCAAATATACAGAGCGGAAAGGAGGTGGAGGAAGCTAATTAGTTATCCTAAGAGTTTAACCTGCTTATATAAATATGTTTTAAGATCAACATTCAAACTTGATCAAAACTTTAAAATCACAAAAACTAAAAGGTAACTTTAGTTAAATGATTATTCATCAAAGAAACAACACAAATCAGAAGTTAAACTTGGTGTAAGGTGCAATCCTCATCCAAAGACATCTAGGACCTTCTATTTTTTTAAACAGGTAATTTGATGATAAAAAAGCCTCTCGTAAAGATGAGATGAAATTGTATTAAGTTCTAATGAGTCAAAGTAATGAAACCCCTGCACCCCTGCAGTACTCCGTGGCAAGAGTGAATCTCTGTATGCATGGAAGAGACAGGCTACCCAACAATATGAGTTTCAGGGTTGGACCAACAGTTATCATGTAGGACTTTGGATTCAACAAGATATGGAGCTCTATCTCTAGAATGGCCTTCACTTTTTTATGGCAGGTCCAAGCAAACTCCAGGGATCTTTCAGCCTCAAAAAAGTCAAGGTGAAAGTGTAAATGGCAACTGAAACTTGAATCCAGGGGCAAGTACCCAAGTGCTACGGGCAGCAGATACTGAGAGATTTGGTTCTGTGGCAGAAACCAATGTCCTGTAGGACTCAAAAAGGATTTGTTTCCAGCTTTGTCTGTTCATCTTTGATAGCTGAATTTTTAATTAATATGCAAGCTCAGACAAGAGAAAAATCCCACTACTACTAATATGCCTTAATGTATTTTCCTCTTTTTTTCCAAACATAGATCAAATTTTTGGCTCCCATTTGCACTTGGTTTGTGAACACGAGAAATCTACAGTCCCCCAGTTTGTAAGACTGTGTATAAAAGCTGTTGAAAGAAGAGGTGAGTACCTTAATAATTGACACTATTTTTTTCTCTATTACTAATCAAAACATTAACCTTGTAACTCTGCTAGAATTGCCAGGGTAGGCAAGCAGTTCCATTTATAATATAGTTATGAGCTGAACTATATCACATTCTGTATCTTCATTTTCTTTATATAAGACACTAATAGAACCCATTCATGCTGATTACTCCTTATAATTTGTTTGACATGTTGTTGGTTTAGTCTTTCTCTGGGTAAGCAAATGCTAAACATCAATAAAATGTCAGTAACTTTCGTTCTGAAGTCTCTGGTGAGTGTGATGCCAATGCTTTTTCCTAAGTCCTGAATTGTATTCAACTAAAATAAATGTTATATTCTAGCGTGACCATATTTTTTTAATGTGTGCAGGTGTCTAATTTTTACAGTTATTTTAAAAAGCCATAATATTGTAAGAATATTGGAATGAGTATTCATCCTCATTAAAAAGTTTTGATTAAGAAGAAGGATTTTCATAGTATAAAAAAGATGTACTTAACACCGTTGCCTGCCTTCCTTTCTGCAGAGTGTATCTTCTCTCATTGAAGGTCATTTTCTTTGGAAGGTACATGCGGTAGATGCAGAATCTTAAAATGTATTGTATAAAAATGTGAGGCTTCATCACCATCTGTTACAAGTTTACAACTTGTTCCAGGGATCTGGGGAAACATATATCTTGCAAAAGATAGAAAATTTATTTTCAGAATAAGGCTGGGTGAACCCATTGTCGTTGCCATATACTGGAGTCTCAGAACAAGAGAACCAATGAAAAATAAAAAGATACTTAGACCGTTAACCACAAAGGAAAAAGCTATTTTAATTCCATCATTGTTACCTGGGTTTATAGTGAAAGGTGCAATAAAACTACCCTGGAGTTTCAAACTCTGGGAAATTCATGCTTTAATTATACAGCAAAGAGAGCACTGGGATATTATTATTCCCAGAATGATTGGCAGGAAGTCAGAGACTAACAAACTGGAGATCGTTCGGTAGGGGGAGATAGTAGCATTGGTTTTTTGGAGGAAGGCTGGATAAAGAAAGAGACAAAGAAAGGAGGGAAATGTGTGAAGTGACTATTAATAGAGGAGGAATTGTGAGGAGAAATTCAGAACATGAAAAGGAAAGGCAGAGATTAGATTATAAAAAATGCCACGCCATGCAGAACATGTCTAATTGACTGTTCGGTTACGATCTTAGCACAGGTTCTCCAAAAGATGCACTAGATAATTCATAGATGTTTTGTGGTATCTGACCTCTCCTCTGGAAGAAGTGAGGCCTGAAGTCTCTGCACTGCTGAGCTGTGACAGAAAAATCCAAGAAACCCTATTAGATGTTTATTAGCTGTGTGATTATCAGAGAAATTTTCATGGAAGAAAATGAAAATATCAGTGTTTCTTCCAAGGGTTTCCTTCTTTGGAGTATTGCATTATTGTTCTCGTGTTTCCTCCAAACTTGCTGTGACTTAGAGAAGTCTCCCCCTTTTAGTTAGCCTAATATGTAAATAAAAGCTAATCATATGGTATGAGATAAAAATTTCATTTTATCACCGTATTTATGAGTTTATATTTGATATACAGTTTTTTCTATTATCATTTTCTTGGATTAAGATGCTTGCATTTACTCACATTCTATTTACTCAAAGTGTTGTTTTTACTAAGTTCTGGCATAAACTATCTCAGGACAGCAGTAATTTATGTGAAGCTAAGTCCAATGTTTATGCAAGCTTCTGATGACATTTTATACCGGGGTTGGTATTAGGAAGCAGTATGTGGAGGTGCCAAGTCTCCCGGCATGGCTGAGACTCAACAGATCTGAAGCCCTCCTCTTAATGGCCAGATATGCCTCCAGCCAAGATACTCAACTGCAGAGTCATGGGAAATACTTATGTACCAATTATGGGAAAGGCACATTTAATGAAAACTGTATGTTTACTTTCATAGTCTTAGTAAGATGGCCTAGATACTCAGTACAGCTGGCATATTGGCTGTTGTAGAAAAGCTTTTTTTCCTATTTAGAAAATATATCATCTACATACTGTAACTGTACCAAAAATGTTAACTTGCGTGCTTCGTTTAAGATAAAGCATTATTAGGAAAAAAGACCTTAGGAGACTAACCCTAAATGTTGCTCACAAAACATTCATGCTTTGCTGAACGGTTGTGTTCTTATTTATCAGCTCGTGGTTTTAATTATTATTTACCTATTGATTTTCTGTTTGGTTTTCTGATTTTTAGAACATTATCACCGTGCACAGAAAGAAAGTCTAGCAGCGATCTGAATAAACCGTATTAATTAGTACATTTTCCTGTGTAGATGAGGTTACATACAATAGCCAACTGTAGTAATATTCTCTCACAGATTAAAAATGTAGAGGGTGTCATTAACTGTTGGCAAGATTTCCTGTTTAGTTACACTATTTTTAAATTAATATCTACATTGAAATCAAAGGAATTAGTCTGAAATTATTTTGCGGCAACTTAGATCAGATTTTGGTCATTTATCCCCTAGGCTACTGTTTGCTTACTCGCCATTTCAGGACAGAGGTGCTTTATGAGGTTTGGTCTAAAAATTCTCCCACCAAAATGCATATTTATCTCTCTGACAAGGATTTACTTGTTCAAGAGTGGATTCCGTTTTTTCAGCTTCTTTTCCTATTTGTAGTTACTGAAATAGGAATGGGAATCAGAGGGTCTTTCTACATTTACTCAGCCTTCTTGCAGAGCTGGTAGTGGAGTTTAATAAAGAGAGACAATAAAAATGTGCCCGTTCTTGTAAACTTGCAAGGCAATTGTCACATTTGACTTTTTTTTTTTTTTTAAGCAAGCTCATGTTTGGGGTTTTTTTTCCTTCTTGTATTATTTATTTATTCATATTTTTTATGAACTTCTTGTCCCAAGTATTTAGCTATACAGACCTGTGGTCAATAGTATCTACGCAAAGAGCATTGCACCCTTGGTATCTAATGCAATATCCTAAATAGAAAAAAACTCCCAGGTATGTGATGTGACCTGGTGAGGATAAGAGAGTAATTCTGAACCATGCAATGATCAGATTGAAGAAAGACAGTGGCTACTCAAAGATTTCTAACATTTCTTGACTTTCTACTTTCTCAGGGACTTGGAAGAAAAGTTTTTCTTGGAACAGTGTGTTTCTTGTTTTTTCCACGTAGTCTTTTGCTTTGCCATCAACATGTACCTCGGATGTAGGTGGGGCTTTTCTGGGGCTATCAGTTGACCTGATTTTTTCTCTCTGTATTCCACCCTTTTTCTTGTCCCCAGAAACTGTCTGATGGGTAGCCCCAACCCTGAGCTGAGCGGTGCAGCAAGGAAAGCCTGGGACAAGCCTTCCAGTGTACTATAACTCACATGCTGTGCACTCCTGCCAAGGGTGGGGCCCATTGCAAGATTTTTGGTGTTTCTAGGCCAGATATTATTTCCAGTCATTTCTTGAGTCGCCTATTTATTTTGTTATCCACGACCCTTTAAAAGTCCTGGCTGGTTTGGTTTTTTTTTTTTTTTTTGCATTTTTTTTTAAATATGTGAAAGGCATGAGTAGAACGCATTTAAAAAAAAAAAAAAAAAATCAGTCTGCATTGCACCTAAACAAAATGCCATCCAGTACTTCTCATAGTAGTGTTTTATCGTCTGCAAACAGTCTGATACTAAACTCTTTTGCAGGGATGATCATTTGTCTCTGTGTCTAATGACACACCCTGAGCAGTCAGTCTCCTAAACCTACCGAGGGTATCCAGTGTAGTTCAGGTTTTGTAAAGAAATACAGTACTAATGCTCCAGGGAAATATAATTTAACTTTCATCCCTCTTTTGAAACGTCCTTCATTTTCTCCCTCCATTCCCAAAACCAAGTTAGTGTTCTCAAATCAGCCTAAATGACTTGAAAAATGACACTGCAGGCGGCAAAGCTGATGATTACAGGTACCGTTTCCATTCTAAACTGGACATTGCAGACATTGTTTTCTGTTGCTTTTCTTGGAGCACAGGATGCTCTGACAGGAATGATACACAAAATTACATATTTGATTCAATGCCTAAAAGCCACCCTGGGATCCATAACCTTGCTTAAAGATTTAAGAAAGACCTTTAGTCCACTTCTGAGAAGGTTCTTAGCTCAGAAAACTTTATCTTTCAACTTTACTTCTTAGCAGCTGTTATGTTTTTTTGCTGTCGTTTGTTTGACAGGATCCAGTTATAGGTTCCGATGTCTGTTTAAAGAAACAGGGAGGTTGTTGGCTTTAAAATTCCCTTACTGCTTGTGTGTTCAACATTTTCCCAGGCTTTTCTACATAGTTTGCCAAGTAAAGGGACTGACCTTTTGTAGCAAACACTTTTTCATTTCTAAATGCTCACTTTGATTTTTGTCCCATTTTATGCTCATTCCAAACTGTTTACAACCCACTAAAAATGACTGTGAATTATATGTTTGTGTAATGGATTCCTTTTGTGGTCGGAGTGGAATGTTTACTTTGAACAATTAGTTATCTTTGGGCAGATTATAGTGACCTGAAAAAAGAATGGCTAAAATTATTATAGTACCTTAACTATTTCCTTTTGTTATCTTCTCCGTTTGTCCAATGTATTATTTACTGGGTTGCGTTGCTCTGAGCCCCAGTGAACAAATCATGATAAATAAGAGCAATGACAAAAAAATCCCTGAGCGTAGGGTTTTTGGGTTGGGGGCTGAGCTGCTGGGGTAGGACCGGGTGTGCTAGCGAGACTTTAGTAGTGACCATTAGGCACTTAGGGGCTGGCTGTGCAACGTTAAAAAAGACGTGATTTTGAAAGAAATTTTAAGAGCTTGCTCTCTGCAAATCAGATTTCTCAAAGGTGTCCAAAGTTTGACATGCCAAAGCACCTGAAATCGAGACTCAGTTTGGCTTTAATGTCCATAGCTGCGATCTGATTACACATAATATTGGTGTGGAAACGCAGGCGCACAAAGTCTCATACTGCAGAATATTCAGGGTTTGAGGAAGAAATTGTCTTTATGGGCAAAGATGAAGTACCTTATGGGATGTAATAAAGAAATATAGTCATCCTGATGAAGAGAAATGAAGATAAAAATGGTATTTTAAACTACCTCACCTCCCAAATGCCATGCTGCCCTGTGACAGAAGGTTGTGTCCCTTTCATCAGTTTTATCTCTTAATCTAAAAGCTAAAGTGCAGCTAAAAGCACTTTAAAACCTATTTATAAAAAAAAAAAAAGAAAGTGATATTTCATTACCTTCTAAATCATATACCGCTTAAAAGGTAGTCAGTATTCTGGTAGAAAGTTTACATAGAGGAGAGTTCACTTATCTCAAGGAGTTCAGCAAGGAGGAAATGAGTTTTAAAAATATCAAGTATTGTGAATATATTTATATAGCTAGGAAAAAATGAGTTTTTAAAACAGTTTAATGCTATCTCATTTTCTAATGGAAGAAAACACTGCAGAAGAATTAAAAAAAAAAAATCCCAAACACCTCCTAAAGCTGATGACTCTCCTGCTGGGATCACTATATGTGGTGGGGTGTAGTTAGTAAGCTATAGGAGCACAGTGAGGATGGCAGAAGACAGGAGGCCTGTGCAGCCAAGGTATGTAGTAACAGCCACTATATACAACCTCTAGCAGTTTCTATCCCTCTATATATTGTAATATTCCATATTATTAGATTTGTTTTCAGCGACTTGCTCCTCCAGGGTGTGTTTAGCTTAAGCAATTTTTTTTTTTTTTTTAGTTATTTGGTTCTCAAAAATAATCCATTCCCATTCCTGAGGACCTGAAGAAGGCAGTCGGAAAGTACAGGGTAGTTTTGCCAGAGTATGCTCACCACCATCTTCGAGCTTCCATTAAATGTACAGTGTTCCTGGGCTACTTCCCAGCACGATTAGACCAAACCCATCAGCCGGTGGCATAAAGGATTTGTTCTGGCAAGGTTTCCTTGAGAAGAAGGGAAACCTCAGGAGACCAACCTATCCTGTGCAGTTTTATTTTTCTGTCTGAGTGCAGGATTATTCCCCAACAGCACTTGGCCCCTGAAAAACCACTGAAATGTATTTTATTTGTGTTTTCTCTTTGTCATATCTTTTAGCATATTTCTACCCTTGGAGCACAAAATTGTTCGCGAATAGCAGTTTGTTTCCTACAAGCTCATTCACTGATTTTCAGTACTTATTTTCCTTTGAAAAGGTATTTTCCAAACTTTTTTTTCCTTCTCCCAGGCCTACACATGCTTCCTTGCTTACTCTGATATAATTTTACATACTGTTTCCAGTGGCTTTAGAATTCAGTACCCTGAAAGTACAGAGATCATATTGCTCCACCAAATGATCTGAGCTCCCAGTTCTGCTAATTTTGTACTGTTCATTCTTTCCCACTTTGGGATAATCTATTATGCTTGGATCCAGGCACGCACTAAAAGCTAATACTTCCATGAAGAATGTGCAATTTGTACTGTTTAGCTTGTGATGAGATTCCTGAAGTCTTTTATGATTCTATCTTGTTCCAAAGAAGCTTCTGCTCCCAACTTTTATATGCACTGAATTTAAAAAAAAAAAAAAAAAAAAAAAAAAGGGAAACAAAACAAACTGATAGGAAAAAAAATTGCACACACACAAAAATATCCAGCAGTTCAGCAGATAAAGCCTTTTTCCAGGGAATTCTAGTGGGCTGAAGAAAACTGTTTCTGAGGGCATTGAACTATGTTTACTTGAAAGTAGCCAACAAGCATAAACTGAAATGTACAGATGAATGCAATATAAAACAACAAAGTTCTGAGAAAAGCCCTTGCAAGTTTGTGATTTAAAATGTTTGGGGCTTTTTTTTTTTTTTTTTTAATTCTTCTTTTGAGTGGAAATTAAGGGTGGTTGAATTTAGTGCAAACTTATTGGCAAGCTTTCCTCAACCATTTCTGTCTTCAGGCTCAGGCAATCCTGCTATAGCCACCTTTCTTAGAGTAAGAGCCAGTTAATAGCGTTGTGCAAGGTCCAAGTCAGAATTGGCTCTGAAGGGTATTCACTCTGGGGCCTCTGTGTCTGCTAGAAAGCCACATTCTGAGTTAGAAAAAATATCAAGAAGTGTCAACAGGAAACATCACGGAAGGGCATACAAGACAAATTAGAGAAAAGGAGACAACAGCAGGGAAAAAAAAAAAAAGAATAAAAGCCTTGCAATGACAATGCACAAACGAGAGAATAAATATATATTTAAAACATTTGAAAGCAGAGACTGTAAGCTAGTTAGAAGAAGAAAAAAACATTAAAAAGGCAGGCATTTGAACCAGTTGCCGTCTTTGTCATAGTTACCTGATACCTGTTTCATTGATTAATCTGTTCCAGAGAAATGTATCCATTTCTATGAAAAAAAGGGGGATTTGTATTTTAAGCCTTGCCAGTAACAACAAGCAGACACTCAGTGTGCACCAGAGTAACATTTACAATGCCTGGGCCAAATTCATGCCTTGTGTAATTTTATTGCTTTTACTGGAATTACACCAGAGATGAGTTTGGCCTTTTGCCTTATTTCTAGCATTGTATAATATATCTATTAGTGAACATGTAGAAAGAAACAGGGCATTTTGTCTTCAGAATTTTCCATAAAATCTTTTTCAATAGGCTTAATAAATAAAATAAACCACTTAACCTATGAAATAAAAAAGAATCAAGCAACATTTTCTAGATATTAAAATAATGTTAATATACTTTGTAAATCAAGTAGTTGACATTTGTACACACTGAAACAAAAAGTCTAGAGAAATTTAAAGCCAGCTGACTGTCTTTGTTGCTTACTCTGTGCCAAAGAGAAAATGAAGGTCCTGACATACCCCCTGGGCAGAGTCAGATTCAGGGAAGCTCACACATGAGGGTATCCACCTCCTAGCCATGAAAAAGATAAAAAGATAGACACAAAAATCCTCTCTTTTCTTCCTGAATAAACCAAGGATGTGAGGCATTGTGCCCTAGTACAGTACACATGCCATCACAGACAAGGAGCTGGCAGTATTTCCACTGCAAACCCCATTTAGTCAGACTTTACAGTTCAGCCATTAATAGAACACTTTGGGCTAACACTTGACAAAATGAGTCTTGGCCTAGAGGAGATGTTCACACACACACATACAAAAAAGTTAAGTCCATTAAGTTCCTTTGCGGGGGGGAAAGAGGTAGTTGTAGTTTCAGATTCTTTCAACATCCCTTAAAAATAGTTATGGTTATTAAAGAAAATTATGAAGGTATAATTCCACAATGTAGTCTAATTACATTTCCGGGGGGGGGGGAATGTTACTACAACTACACTGTATTTTTTTCAAGAAAGTTTTACAGCAATAAAAGAAAAGAAATTAAAAAAACACTTTTGCTGTCTGTATGCAACACTATGGGGTCAGTTTAAAAAACCCTGTCTCTTTTTTTTCTGCCTGCAATTCAAGAGAGCAAATAACTGCAGTTGTATTTTATTACTTCAATTATTTGCTGTAGCAGCTTGTGTTACATCAATGTTTTAACCATATAATATAGCAGTCTAATGGGATTGATACCTAAGTGAGAGAAACTCTACCAACAGAAAGCTTCAGGAGCAAGGCAGAGGGCAAAGTAAGAGAGTAGCTTAAAAAGGCGGCTTTATGTTAAGGCTTTCACTTCTTTAAGAGAAGATTTTTTAGCTCATTTTACTCCCCTGAATTTATGAAACCGATATTGTTAGCAATCTAGTAACTGAATTGTCCCTAAATTGGCTACTGCATGATAAACCCCTAAGGAATTAACAAGTCTTTTAAACATCTCCAGTTGTATAGTCGCTTAGCAGACTGTTTTATTATAATCAAGATCCTCATGGATCATGGATGTAATTATATAGCAAACCAACTTCTTTTTGTCTTCATGCAGACAAACAATGTTCCCTGGTTTGGGAGGAATGACATATATGCAAATGAAAGCAAAATGTGGCCATTTTGTTTCATAACACAACAGAACCGTATCACTTGGATCCCGAGCAGCTCCAGCCAGCCTGATCCAGCTCTCTTTTCATAAGTCCTTCATGTACCTTTTTTTTTTGGTGTCAGAGATGATGCTTTACAAGTAATTGAAATGCTTGGGAAACAGATATTGCTATTAGAAACAGCTTTCTCATTTTTGTTCTACTTTGTAATGGATATAGGTTATTTCTTTCTGTAATTCCTGCTTTACTGGTACCAGCCTCTGTCCACCAAAATAGGTGGATACTTCTCTTTAAGGGCCTGAATAGATCTATTTTGTGACCAACAGTTGTTCCTTACAGTTAAGGAAATGCTTCTGTGTTTTGTTGGATCAGGGCCTTAAGCTTTATATATTTGGATCAGAAATGTAAATATCCAGATTTTCTCTCAGGATTTAAAAACAAAGAACAAGAACTTGTTCATTTGCCCAGATTATGGGCCATTTACAGGTAATACTGAGGCTCTTAAAATCACCATGGACCCCTCCAAACCAAGGGTAAGGTGATGGCTCTTCTCTGAGATGTCTTCACTCAGAAAATTTAAAAGCCTCAGAAGAGAGAAAGAGGCTTTTCCATGCCTCTTCCACCCACCTTCCCAGGAAAAATTTCCCCCAATATTTCAAACCGTATGTTTAGATTTGTCAGTCCCGAACCGACATGGTGTTACGTGACATAACACGTCGAAGTAGCTGCCACCAAATGGCTTTTCTGTGCCAGCAGTAACCACACGATGGTGTTGGAGGTACCACAACTTTTTGTTTGCTTACAAATGAAATAATTTTGATGAGTGTATGGTATCAGTTAGCAAGTGTTGAGTTCTTCATGGTGATACTGCTCATGTTGACTTAAATGGAAAACGGATCAGCTCAGAAATCTTTAATAAGAAAAGTTTCTCAGTGTACTTGTAGTGATGCCCTGTGGAGCCACTAGAACTAAAAATCTGTCAGCATACTTGGTAGAAACTTTGTTTCATGGTTCTCTAACTCATATGATTGAGATTAAAGTGAACAAAATCTTGGCACATAGTTTGGCAGTCAAGAAGCATTCCTCTGTTTGTGTGTAGATGTGTGTGTGTGAGAGACAGAGAGACACAGAGAGGGGGAAATGTAGCAGCCACTCATTTGGTGTGAAATTATCAGGTGTTACATATTTTTAATAAACCTTAGTAGAAAGATAAGATACATCCTCTTCTAACGAAAGCTGCTTTCACTTAGCCTGTAAACAGCCTTTGAACAGGCTGAGCATCTACTCTAACCACTGAAAACAAAATCATTCAAATTCTCCAGCCCAGCTAAACTGTAAGCCAGACTTGAAACCAAACGGGAAGGTGGAAGACGCTGGACGGGTGCTCGTTAGGCAGTCAGGTTTTCCTACCCTACCACTGAAACAGAGGAGCTCACAAATTGCTTTATTTAATCCCCCGATCTATGACAGAGCTCTTTGCACAGGAGCAGCTTCTACTATCACTGAGCAAAGACACAAACTTTTAAGATGCTTTGCAAACAGTCGTAATATACCAATGGTTGAAAAGTATCTGAATTTGCATGCTAGAAATTGTTCGCAATGGTTTCTTTTATTATCTCTGTTTCAGCTGCATTTTTGTATTCTGATCTGTCATACATGAAAAACAGAAAGAGCCCAGCTTACAGTAAAAGAAACTTTGCAACTGTCTTGGATGTCTCTATAGTAAATGTCATTAATAATCACCAGAATTTTCACCAAAGAAGGAAATTAGATATGGAAAACACTGTATGCCAACTTCGCCTTTCCAAACCTTCAGAAATACCAGAGGGTCTGTGTGAACCCTAGTAAAAGGAATGAGATTGGATTTCCACTTTCCTTACATCATTCCTTGTCACAGTCAGCATTAAGATACAAAGACAACGATTCAAATCAAAATTCTTCCCGTAGCTTCAAATTTTAAAATAATGATCTTGCATGAAAATATCAAATGATACTCATATTTATGCATTTGCTTCACCCAAAATTCAGCTAACAGATATCCAGCGCATTTTATTGCCAGCAACTAGTTTTTTTCTTATCAGAAGTAATTTTTCTGTATCTCTTGTATGCCTCAGTTATGTTTCAGTTACATTATTTGTATTTCATCGTGTTTTTTTTTTTTTTTTGCATATTTCAGAGTAGAAAGCAATTTGTTCCATTTCAGACTATACTTAAGCAACCTCTTTTCAGGAGTTCCTGAGTAATTCATACACAAGTCCTGTGCTGTTTTAATGTAGTATACCATGGTATGCATGTCAAACCATAAAATGAAAACTATGGAGTTGCTTCTGTCAGAGTAATGAAGTATGCACTAGTCTCTTCAGTTTTGGTACTTATCACTCTTTGTAGCCCAGTTTAGGACTTTTATGGTTTCTGTAGATATCTGGAGGACATTTTTTTGCTGAATGTTGCTTTGGTAATGGATCAGATTTTGCCCAAATTAAATGGAGGCAGAAAAAAAAGCTTTTAAGTTACCTGGACCTGTTTGGGGACAGTAAATGTAGTGAGAATGACAGGAAAATTAATATCTCTAACTGCAGAGTCCTGCAGCTAAGATAGCAAAAAAAAAAGTGGAAAAACATCTAAGCACGATAGCTTTGTGTCATATCAAAATTAATGTTTCCGTTTTTTCACATAGTACTGTTTAATGTCACTGTTTCATAACACTAAATATGACTGTTGCAAAAACAAGAAAATTTTGCTTACCTATTAGACTAGAGGTTTATCACACAAAAGAAGGTGTAAGAGCATTCATTGGAATCCCATGATTTTAATCATTATTGTGTCTTTAAATGTGCACAATGTGCACTGGGGCAGATCTTATTAAAGTAAAAGTTTTCTAGGTATATACATATACACACACACACCTTTGTATTATCACATTTATATGTTAGACAGATATGCAATGCTAAGAATTCTGTAAGCTGGTGTTAGATAGCCGTATGTATACTTATCTTCCAAGAGACCCTCTGAGTTTTCCACACAGGCATGGACTGTAACACCCAAAGGTGTCTGATAGCGTGCCTTAGACTGCAGAATCTAATTTTTAAATGTTTTCTCCCACTTAAAGATAAAACGTAAATACACAGATAGATGCCTACAATATGATATGAATAAGCGAAGCCTGTACATGAGAGCCCAAACTCCATTTTTAGAGCAGGATTCTGCACATTCCTTCTGTTAGAAATCCAGAACCGAGCTGGTCTAACTTCTGACTGTAAGAAACAGATCCAGCCTTCTGTGTTGTGCAACAAAACAAGTACTATCAAGTGCCTCGCTGATATTTCTTTAACCGTTGCTGGACTGTAACAGTTAAACTAGGTGTTCGCATCCACTCCCCAGCAATGCACAAGAGCCGTAGGAAGTGCCCACAGGTAGGACCCACTCCTGAAAGCGAGATAGATAACCTTGAGACAGCTAAGCTTCAACAGAGCGTAGCTTCAGCCTATCAAGAAAAAAGTGGATCTGCTATAGAGAAGAGTATGGGGCCTATCTGGACTCCTCAACTACCTCTAAAAAGCCAAGGAATGATGGTAGAAGCAGTCCTGTGACTTTCAGTTTTTATCCTAAATATCCCTATTCCATCCTAAATTTCCTCTCCCAGTCACTATCATTAAAAAAAATAATAAATCTCTTTGCCAAGCAAAGGCACTACAGTCCAGAAAATGCAAACTCCTTACCCATCTTGGCTGAAGATTATGTGTGCCCAAAAGTACAGTTCTTCCACTTCCAACCGTTAAAAAGTCCAATAAGCAGCAGTACTAGTCAGGACGGGGAGGTGACATTACTGAGGTCTAATTTAATCTCTCACTATTGTGAAAGATGGGAAAAGATTTGTCCCTACTGTGTACTAAATTCTCTTTAAAATCAGCATTGGGAGTCAGGGATGTTTGGAGAATTGGATCTGTCCCTTAGCTTTTAACCGCAGTTCCTACTGATGTCAGCGGACCTGACTGAAAGTCCTATATAGTCCTAAGAGGAGAGTTAGACCCCCCAAAGAGCAATTTCCCTTAGTGTTCTGATGTTGCTCGAAAAAACACAGGCATGATGTTGGTGATGATGGATCCCCAAATGAAGCGCAGTTTAACCAAAGTGGGAGGATTTAGCAAAATGCATAAATTTCTCATATGCTACTGTCTGTAACAGGCAGATCTTCAGCCAGTTTAGTGAGCATAAGTTACAGCTGGCTTTTGCTGGAATAGTTTATGCTCTTGACCCTCCTCAGTTGTATAGCCAATAGGGACTTGTCAGGCTACATGTGTTTTTAAACTTCTTTCAGCTAAATCAGAAATCCAAAAGCAAAATACAGCTCTCAGCAGTATCATGTGGAGTTGTGACACTCCCTGGAGGGCTTGGGGTCCATAAACCAATGAATGGATTACAATGAAGCATAAATGTAGTATTTTCATCCATGACAGATATAATCTTGAGCCTGTATTTTTCATGTTACTTAACTCTTTCAGAACTAATGTGTGACAGAAAATGTCTTACAACGCACATTGCAGTAAATACCAGCCAAGTATGCTTTATTGCTGAGCTCTACATGTTTCCAGAAGTTAACAGGCACAGCTGGGATATAAGAAATGGCAATGTTGTATATATTTCTTGAACATACAAAATACCTTGGCTCTCTCCTCTCCCACCCCCCACACTACATCCCCAGCTGTTCTGATCATGTCACACAATGGATGAGTTTTTCCATCATCAGCTTCTCCTAAAATGATAACCTTTATTCAGGCTTTCATCCTCCCCAAAATAAACTGTCTTATCCATATTGTCATCACACTCAAATTAGACTATCCCAGCATATATTGTGTGGCACAGAATAACAGAAATGGTAGATGTTGGTAGCTGTACCTAGCAGAAAATACTCAGTGCTAGTATTCAACATCTCTTGATTTTCCTACAAATGACTCAATTCTCTCTACCTGAAATTCCCTTCTGTCAGTCACCATTGCGTCATACGGCCACAACGCCAGACAGGTAAGAACTGGAAGCTGCACATCTCTAGAGACATGAAGCTGATTATATCCAAAGAGAGTTGCTGGTAGAAGGACCATTCAGCTTGTGAAGATTCCTAATACTCCTGAAAGACCTTTTGGTCAAGCAGGAAAAAAAGTATGCTTGATAAAGTAGCAGAGAACCATAGAAATCTTATTTTATTTCAGATAAATTAAGCATTGATCAGAATGGACCTGCTAATCCATACGTGAGAAGCAGTAACTGCAGCAAATGAAAGCAAATAGGAGTGGTGAAGGAGGTATTAAAACAGAAAACAAACAAGCAAACAAAAAAGAAATAAACAGTCACAAAATTAAATACTAATGTGTTACAGAGAGAGAACGGCTATTTCCAAACATTTGGTAATTTCAGATATTATACTGTGTTGCATAAAGTAAGACAATGTTATTTCCTTTTAAACTGCCATTCCATTTAAACCAGCTAGCTGATGTGTGTACTTGAGGTCTGCATTTGGTAGGGATTTTTCCCCTTTAGCATAAACCTTGTTGATTTAAAAAGTGAACAAAGATGAATCAGGTGGTAAATGTATTCATGTAATCATTTTCATTAATAAGCCATTATAAATAATAGAGGGAAGGTTTTAAGTGTATAATTCTCTGTAGCACAATTGAGATTTTTCCACATCTTCAGCAGTAAGTTAATTAGAATCACCTGCATTTTCTTGGGCGGACACCAAATGGATTGCAAACAAAAACAGATTAAAATAGCTGTAGCTCATGGCATACAGATGACAAGATTCACAAAGAGGACAATCAGGCAATGAAAACCTCCTCTTTTTCAAACATTTTTAAAGGATATTCAGCTCTTGTGAGTCGCTGTAAAAAGACGTTTGTAAGTGTTTCGCTGAAAGACTAGAACGGCTTTGTTTCTGATCCCATGATGAGTGAAAGAAATGTTTAAGAAAGATCACTTTACAGAGAGATTCAGACTGAAATGTGATGACTGTGATTCAAGCCAAGCCAAAAATTACAGCTCAGAATTAAAGGGGATGGACGTGGCTTGGGAATCCATTTTCCCACATTCCTGAATCTAAATCATCCCAGCCAATGTTTAAAAGAAAATACAGTGGAAAGCAATGAGGTCACTTTGTTTAGCTGCAAGAAGTGGGACTATCAGAATGGCAAAAGTATATATTGGAGGTAACGGCAAAATTATAGTGAACGTGCTGCATGTTCGATGGTTTCATTCAAAAAAAACAGCTTCAAAGCTTAGTTTTGTTTCTTGTTACAGGGAGCCTTCTGAGTAAGTCTTCTTGTTCCTGGGGCTTTTAAACCATAAACTTCTTGAATGTCAAAGACAGTGCAACACAATAGATGAGAAGACGAAGGCATAGCAAGCTTGATTTAGGCGTTAAACTGCAGCCCTGCATAGCAGTGAACTGTGTGCTAGTTTAAATTGCACTTGCTTTGTACTGTCGCTATTCTTATTTATTTGTATATAAATATCTAAGTGGAAATTCTACCATCAAGTGATATGAAACAGAATAAAGTATATCATCCGTCATATTCACTTGTTACTTATTCTCAGTATGTAATGCTCATATTCGGTGTTGTAATTGCTTCCATTAAACAGTTTCTACAGGGTCTTGAAAACAATAAGATCTTAGTCAAGCTTTTCTCCTTTCATTGCATCTTGAAGTTATTACTGCAAGAAAAAATGAGATTCTCTTTTTATGTAGGAATGCCCCTCATCTTCTTGATATTATTGCAGTCAAACATAGAATTATTTCTTGTTAGCTAATTTCCTAAAGAGATTCACCAAACCTCATGTCAGACACCTCCTGTAGAGTCATTTCTTAACTTGTTAAGAGCTAGCACAATTTCTCCTCTCCTTTCTCTCCCCCACTATCTCTGCCTTTACTAAATTCTGATGCAGTGTTGGGTTTCTACTAATAATAGCATAAAGAAAATCTTGTTCATGCAACCTTGATTTCAGGCTTGTCTGTCACATGTCGGGCAGCTGGGCAGTGCTGGTCGTGAGTCCGTCCAGTACCTGCAAATCATGTGAAAATTATCGATGGAGAGGATATGTCTCCATCTTCTCTAATATGAAGCAACGAAGCACATATTTTATGTCTCATTTTATTTGCTTCGATATCAAGTACAGTGCTCTACTGGAGATCTTATTTGCAGCACATGAAGAGGTGCAATCTCTTCTCTGCTTCTGTTTGATACTCCTCATTCTATAATTCAAGGGATCACATTAGTCCTCTCTGCTATAGCACTGAACTGAGAGATCATGTTCAGCTAATTATTTAAAATAAACCTCAAGTCCTTTGTAACCTATATGCAGAGCCTTAGATGTACCCAGTGTTTCTCTGTACAAAAACTTATTTTACCAGTCTGTGATCATTTAAGGTAACAGTTCAGACCTTCTGTAGCTTTACCTGTCCTTATCATGGTTTAATATCTTCCTGATCTTTGTGTCACCTGCTTACTTTGCCAACAGAGATTTTTTTTTTTCTCGCTGTCCACATCCTTGATAAAGGTATTAGATGGCACTGGACTGAGAGCTCCATTCTTGAGCGCTCTGCCAGTTATGACCTTGTTAACTGATATCTCCCATTAACTACCACATTTTGAGGTCTGTCATTGAGCCAGTTTTTAATCCATGTAATATATGCCCTGTTAATTCCATAAAATGCAAGTGCTTTAATCAAAATGTCATGTGGTACTAAGTCAAAAGCCTCATGAAAAGCCAAACATACTATTTCAACACCATTGCCTTTATCAACCGGACCTGTCAAAAATGCAATCCTATCAAAAAATGCAACAAGTTTGCTAGATAAGGCCCTGATTTTCACGAAACAATGCTGGTTGGGATTAATTATATTTTGCTATGAATTATTTGTTCATAGACTCCTGAATTAATTATTTAAGTAGACTGTCTGGGACCGAGGTCAGTCTAGCCAGTCTCCAAGCGCATCCCTCTTACTGCTTTTACAGTATTAGAATAATTCTTTTGCCGTTGTTTCCAGCCTTAGTCATTTCCAAGTATTTCTCTATATCTTATTGGCAAATGAGAGACACATGTATATCATGAGCACCAATAAGTGAAAACTGATTTTTTTTTTACAAAATGATTATCTTTTTGTCCTTCAGCTTGACTTCCAATATCATCGACTGTTTTGACTCCCAGATCTGTTTATCCTTGTCTGTCCAGTAGAACTACCTAACGTGACATTTGTCTGGCACCCACTTCCATGGGTGCCGAGTACCTTGTCTGGAGTGGGGGTGAGACTTGTTTTCATATCAGATCTTAGCTGGGATGTTGTTTTGAGCCTCACATACGTGATCCTTTGATGGGAGGAGTACAAGAAGTGGGTAGTTCTGACGACCAAAGCAGCAGTTTTGTTGCAGCAGAGTAGAGCAAATCCTGGTGCCAGGCTCCCGCCCCGCTCCGGGAGTTTTAGGGCATGCCTAACCCTATCCAACGCCACGCCAAAAAGCAGGAGAGAGATGTCAGCAACACTGAAAAGCACTCTGAGTGCAGACAGTCTTACGTTCAAAAGGAGCTGGTGCACGTTTCAACCCAAGCTGATCAAGTTTGCTGGTTCAAGTGTCTTCAGCTCACGCCACCTCTGCACCGCGCATCTTACATCCATGTGTCCACTGTTTGCTATTAATGCCTCCATGTTCATTTTCTGTCTGTGGTGTAACTCAAATTTGTTTCGTCGTTCTCATCATTTTCAGCTCTGATTTCTGTGGCATCAGACAAAACCATTTTTTTTTTGCTCCCACATTCACCTGATACTCCAGGTACCTTTTATAACCCTATCCGGATACAGTACTTTTAATGTCGCATTTTATTGTGTCAGGTTTACTCTTTGCTACTCTTCACAATTTTCCTTCTACTGGCATACAAATATTGATCCCTTTGTGAAATTTTATTTTTGTTGCACACTGTTTTGTGGTGGTTTTCTCATCAGACACATCATCTTGACATTGGTGTGTTTGCTGCATTCATGCATTTCTGCTTCTTTAAATGACTTCATGCCTCACTTTTGTGCCCTTAGTAAACTTTTAAAAAATTGTTTATAAATCAGATATTTATGGTAAGATCCATATGAAAACAGGAGGAAAGAATTATAGTTTTAGGGAGAACATACCCTGATAATGACCTCTTAAATATTTGTAAAGATAGCCCTGGGCATCTGAGCCCACAAAATAGTTTATAATACAACAGCTTGATTACATAATGATACTTTAGTTTTAAAACGTATGATCTTTCTGTTTATGGGAAGGCATAATAGGCTCCTTTGAAATACAATATTTTTGCCCTGAACATAACTGATTTTAAATGAAAGGACTAACTAAAGAATGCCTTTCTTCAAGTTTGTACTTCACTTTGTTGTTCAATCCAGCACGATGGTTTCTTTTACAAAACTCCTACCAGGCCTGGGGACCACACCTATTTCAGGATACATTAATTGTGAAAGTTTTGTGTGTTACTACTCAGGAAGTTACCTAGTACCATTTTAAAATGCTATGTTTCAAATTCTAAATCTTGTTAAAAAACAGAGAGAGAAATTTCTGTATACCACCACCCTCCTCCCTCCCCCCACATAAAGAGTTTCCTTTTATATTAATTTTGAAGAAATTGTCAAATACAGATTAAGCTTAGGCAGAATGCAATGTGATTTGGGAGAGGGATTTGTTCTATGCAACAGAAAAGAATTAATGAGAACATTTCATTCAAGGCAGTTCATAAAGCATCAGGGCTACCTCAACCAATATCAAAGTCTAATATTTTAAAAGGTATGTTTGCATAAATATATCACCTAAGCTCTAATTTTTTTCCTGTGTTTTTTATGTTTCTCTGCAATACCTGATTCCAGCAGCTCAGACTGTTATTGCAGCTGACACTGACCTGCATTCATGGTTGTTTCCATTTTGGCTAGAAGGAGGAGTGCAAGGAATGTTCTTAAATAAGTGTTCTAACATCTTCTGACATCTTCTGTGCAGTTATACAGAGTGAATATAACGTTCATTATTGTTCATGAATCTCAACCAAGTCTGAGTTCAGTTGCCTTTTAACTTTCTCATCAGGAGTATCTGTATAATTTTTTAAATGAAAATAGTTAAAATTTGCCTATAGTTTGGCAGCTAAACTGATGTATTCTTGAATAAATCCTTTTCCTACATTTCTTATACCATCACAAAATTTAGGGTAGAAATACTGAAGTCATTATCATGCTTTTGGCTACCAGTTCTAATTGTGGGTCCATCCTCTTCTCAGGTTCCTCATTAACAGAAACAGAGTTGGAGATTGAGATATAAAGCAAATAAAATATTTGTTCTCCTCTAGGGCAAAATCCAGTGATTCTTCCCTGATGAACCCCACTCCAAAACACAAGAAAGTCACCCGATAGTGAACAGTTGGACTTTATTACAAGGAGTATTTTTTCTGAAACCTTCTTTACCACTATACTTAAATGCCAGCACCAGATAGGAAACTCTGCAAGGCTTTTGTTTCATCTTGTTCCCTAAGTATTTATAGCCTGCCGTGAAGAAACACTGACAGCAGTGCAGTGATGTTTTTATTCTTGATAGAGGTGCCCTTAAAAATGAATTTGCTTTGAAAATTGTTCATAGAATCAGGATATTAGAACTATAAAGACATATTTCTCTCTCTCTTTCTCTCTCTTTCACTTTTGCGCCTAATTGGATTTCCAAAATAAGTTGTTAACAATCCAGCTAAGATAATGTGGTCATGAAAAGGATGTCCAAATCCACCAATTTGCATTGGTTTGGTTTGGCTTAACTTTCAAAGTTCTTGGAGCAGAAAGTTGATGGCACGTGAACACTGTAATTGGCTTGATATTCTTGGATTTTTTTTTTTTATTTTTTTTTCTCTCTGCCATATTGTATAGTGTCCAAATGAAATGCTAATCAGACCTCATTTCTGGACCAAAGTAAATTTATAACAATAATAATGCACTTGTATACTCCAGATCGCTTTGCAAGATGTAATATCCACCAATTTACAACATAGTTTGTCATTTTCACTTGATCTGGATAATTTATGCAGGTTCCAAATTGATGCTATTAATGCGAGACATAGCTATTTCACCCAAAGTGACATGTATTGCTTTCACTTCCATATACCCAAAAAGGTTAAGAACTGAATTGATTTAGATCCAAACAAAAGTTAACATTCTGTTTTGGGGCTTGTTTGTTTGTTTGTTTTATTTTTCCTCTTTACTTTCTGGTTTAGACTTCAATTTACATGATGCAATTCTTAATCTCTTACCGCAAGGGTCCCACATTCCTATGCTGGGAATTACTCTTGCTCTCTCACTCTGCCCTTACTAAACCAGAATGAGACTCTTCAGATTTAGGATAGAATTGCATTACTTAAACATTTTCGTAATTTCCATTTGCTCATATGTTATATATCCAGTAGATGGACAACTTCCAAGTGTTCTTGATTACCAAATCCTTTTTGATTTCTCTTAAATAAACTTTTTCTTTATCCCTCTGTAACCAAAGGGGATCTTCCTGAAATGAATCATCACTCTCAGTATTATGTTGCAGGACACCCACAGGTGCAGGGTAGAAAATTGTCTAATAAAAGACATAGCCAGTGTAAAATACGGAATTATTATTCATTTTTAAAACAGGTTATTTATTGTAAAGCAAATCAGGATGTTCCTAGCAGGACAGGCATAAAATAAGAACTGTATTTTGTAGGGAGAGAAAACAAACACGCAAACAAACAAAAGACTTTATTTGGTTTCAGTCTGCATAAAAAGGAAATCTTTTAAAATGTTTCAAGATCAGTGAGGTATACCTCCAAGCAGTTGAGTCCACTGGCTGTGGTACTCATCTGCCAAGGCATGATGCAAGTATCTTTGAAATAAGGACTTGAACCTCAGCTCCTTCCCATTTAAGTGTCATTACAACTGAATTTCTGGGTTTTTGGGCTTGTTTTCACTCTTTCCTATAGTTTCAGTTTTTCCTTTTTCCCCACTCTGAAATGAAAAAAAAAAAAAATCCCCCTAGATACAATGTCAGGAAATATTTCCTGAAAATTTGGGGGTTTTGACAAATTAGCATTTTCACAGAGAATGGCTTTCTCTGAAATTGCTTGCCAAAAGCTAATTAAAACTTGTGTTCCAAGTGATGAGTAGCCTTAAAAAAACCTGTTCTGTGTTGATTCTCCTAGCTTCTTATGGACTTGCACGTTTTAAACATGAATTGACAATGCACATTTTAGTGTTTTCAAATTTTAAGCATGCAGATTCGGTCGTTGTTGCACAATAGCTAATTCTCCCGGGAAAGGAGAGCAGTTCCCATGTGCTTTGAAATGCTACAGCTGTGCAACCGGGGCTGGAAGTGCTATTTTAAACAGTCATATCAGCAGCGCTTGCTGTAGGAGATAATATGTCACAAAAGGGAGTATGACATCTAGTTTCACCTAGAAGATAAACCTTGAGTAGATATGCAGGGAGAAACAAGACTGTCAGGTTGTCCTTGAAAAGAATGGCCTATATTAATGAAGAAATGTACTCCAGGGCATATGCTATTTGGGATATTTAATTTCATCTTCAAACTTGTCTGATCTGCTATGAAGAATATAGTAGAGAAACGGTAGTTGTGTGTAGTCTCACGCATGTCACGATTTCAGAGTGGGCATCTCACCGCTTTATTTTCAGAAAGGTCACAGCCTCAGAAATTCATGTCTGAAAAACCCAGGCCCCAGACTGAGGAGTTTCCCCAGCACTATTAATATAAACTCCCCACATTTAAGCAGGGCTAGCGTAGCATCGTGCGTATCCCAACAGCCCTTCTCTACGAGCAGGAGAGCTAATTCACTCTTCCTTTCCCGTCACACTCAAACACCCTTGCGGAACCGTATTCTGCTGACAGAATTACAAGATAATTATAGTTAGGTGTTTTGTATTCACTTAAGTTAATCTACCAGTTTTATTTTTCATTGTTGTTTTAATCAGGCAGGAGGCACTTCAGTTGTTGTCAGGTGGATTATTTTTCAGTCGTTCACTACACCGCTCTTCTTCATACTTGTTAGGGCGCTTCTGGCTTCCTGACAGACATACAAAGAAAAATACTTATATGATCTAAAATGAAATATGTGTTTCTCTTTCAGGTCTAGATGTTGATGGAATATACAGAGTTAGCGGCAATCTGGCAACAATACAGAAGTTACGATTTGTTGTCAATCAGGGTAAGTGATTCCTCCACCCTGGTAATGTTTTGTTTAGTACTTAACTGTCTCAGATGACAGTATTTCAGAATCTGCTATACATTAGTGGCATAGAATGATGAGCTGTGTTTTGGAAAAGAGAGAAAAGGGAAGGTAGAAAGATATTACACAGAGGGAAATGTCAGCTAGGAGAGAGGAAAACCAGCAGAGTAAGCAGAGGAAAATAGTAGTTAAACAGAAGATAAGAAACAAACAAACAAAAACCAAAGAAACAAACAAACAAACAAAAAACCCAACCAAAAAAAGAAAAAAGGAGGAAACGGATACATAAAATAAGGTGGCAAAAAACAAGGCATATGTAGAAACCAAAGAATCAAAGTGAGGAAAAAAAAAAAAGATTAAGAGGAAAAATAGCAGATTGTTTGGATGTTGAAAGTTAAACAAAACCAAAAGTAGAACAGGGATCCAAAGGAAACCAGAAAAAGAGAAAAAGGTGCTGAAAAGAATTGAAAAGGAAATACTGAAAGTAGAGTACTGGCTCTGCCAAAGTCAGTGGAAGATTTACCACTGATTTTGAAAAGCCAAAGATTTGACCCTGGGAAATGAGAAGAGGAAAGATGAATATTTTGGGGAGCTGAGATCCAGAATTAGAACCAACCTGTACATATTTACTGAACATATTTCCACAGATTCCACATATAATGAACATGTTTCCACAAATACAAAGGAAGATTCTTCACAGATGTGGCCTAAATGAATCTAACATTGATCAATAGATACTGTTACAAGTGTGGAAGCTGATATTGGTAGCTAATTAGGACAAATGACAAATACGTTCACCTCTCTGAACAGTTTACTACTCTTGGCAAAGACTAAATATCCCCACATTTAATAGCTTAGCAAATATCATCGATGATAGTGAACCTCCTGATACGACTTAATGAGAAAATAAAATTAAGCTTCTCAGAAGTTAGGGAAGATTCCCAAATCTTAAATTGCATTAAAGACTTTATACACTTTTGAATTAATCAAGTATAAATGTGAAGCTGCTGCAACATTTTCTCCTACTTTTTATTAGCTCTTTTAATGTTACCTAGAGACTATTGCCAGAACCGCTAAATATTGTGTATTTTACATGGTTTCTTGGAGATGACAGCTGTTGGAGAACGACTTCTTCAATTAGTTTTGTACTATACATAAACTAAGACTTTTGACTGAAAAAATTCTCATGAAATTGAGAGATAATGAGAGATGTAAAAATATTCCCACCTTCAAGCCTCCACTGATGTCTCTAGAGAAGGTTTCAGGGAAGCAGTAGAGGTTTGCTGCCTCCTCAGCGGCTCCAGACCAGTCTTGTCTTCAGCTGAAACTGGAGGGTGAACTCTGGTTTATGAGGAATCAGTATTTATGCCAGTAAATTCAGTGAGACTGAATAAATCATCAGCCTCATGGTTTTGACTCATGACTTGGGTTCCCTTAGATTTATAGTTGTTGGGTATTTGTGTGTCGGTAATGTAGTCTGCCTTGGCTTTCAAATGACCATACACTGTATGTTGGTTGGAGACAGAGAGGCAAAATCAGGATTTTCCATCCTTCTTCACCGCCTAGGATCTTTGCTCAGGAAAAAATGTGCCATAAAAATAATGGTCCTGTCCATCATGTCTCGTGGCATCCAAAGGTTAACGTACTTGAGGTTAACATTGCTGCTCAAGTTTTCACCTAAAACAGATGGGCTGATACTGTAAAGCTAGACAAAAGTCTAAGCTGGCTTTTTGCAGCACAGAGGTACCAGGCACCTTTTTCTTCTGGTTGATACTACTGTGAAAAATAGATATATATAGGTGAAGTTCCTAGTACATTAAAGCCACTCTGACACTGGCTACTTGGGGCACGTGCAAGAAATCTGCCTACTGAGTGACCAAAGAAAATTCAAAGAAAACTAGTGCCCCTGGGAAAACTATGTTATCATCTTATCAGTTGTGATAATTACTGTTTCTTATGTCTTAGTCTTTACTGATACAACTAGGGCACATCTGCATTTGACATCATAACGAAACAGATTTTCAATGGGAAGTGACATTATCTATCTGAGCCCCCTTTACATGTCCTTTAAAATCTCAGCTATAAAAATATTTAGCCAGGTCTGTACTTAGCCTTTCCTTGGGTACATGCATGCAGAAATGCCGAAGTTCATCTCTTGTAAACCCTAATGCCACTTTGCAGTCCTCAGGGGTGACACCAATGTGAGGGGAAATGGGAGAGTTTAGCGTTTCAGTCCCCAAAGAATAATCCAGTAATTTTAAATCAGAACATTCAAGAAGTACAAGACACAAAGATTGGCTTTAAGAGAGCAGGCCGCTGTTTCCATTGTTTAAATAACATCCTTTCTCTGTGCTAGGTAGGAATGTGCAAGCAGAAAACAGCTCATCGAGTCACGGTGTACCTGCAAAAACATCGTGGGGAGATATGGGGACCAGGATTTATTTAATGTCTGCTTGGGAGGGCAATAGTGGTCTCCAGGTGTCCCCTGTCAATTAGATGCTGAGGACAGCAGCAGTTTCAGACTTTTTCATGAAGTCACAAAAGTTACTAGGAAAACTAGTATGTGCTCCCACCCTGCTTATTTACCAGTTCTCTAAAGCTCTGCGGTGGGATGATGTTTAATAATGCTCTCTCCATGTATGACTTTCACTTGGTAATTACTGTGACCAGCTCAGCTCAATCCCTGTATCTTCATTTTTTTGTAGGTTCTGTAACAGTGGGAAAGCAGTATTTATATATATGATTCTCCCACAGAGATTTTTTTTTAATTTTAGTTAAAGTTTAATTTAATTATAAATGCAAACAAATGTTCTGAAAAAGCCTATTTACATTGCAGAGATTGACTGTGCAATCAGTTCTTATACAGGCCAAATACTTAATGGGCTCTTTCTGCTTGCTTTGCCATTGTGTTACACCTACATTTATAGGCTATAAATAATATGTATCACATCGAAATGTAAAGATCATAGAAGACACTCTAGGCTGGCTGCCATATCAAAGTATTTTTTATTAGAATAATCATTAATTAGAATATAGCAAAGCTTTATTTGGCTCCTTTTCCTATACCGTTAATGTCATCTGCAGCATCAAAAATGAAATAAGAGAGAACTGGTGAATATGAAAGGAAAACAAACTAACAGTTGACAGCTTTATCATGAAAGAAGAAATAAGAACAGTAAAAATCTAAAAAGACCCTCGATTTTTGGGGAGGAAGACTGGTTTACAATAAAAAAAAAACATGCCTTGTATCTTTTTAAATTCTCTGAATATACTTTGTGTTTCATTCTCATTTCTTGAGGTAGGCAGCTCCTGAAGAGGGCTTTGACCTTGCCAACACAAGCATCAGCAGAACAAACTACCTTATTTACTTTATCCCTTTCACAGAGTTTTCTTTTTCTATAAAAGTCTATTGATATCACACCTTTTTTGCTTCTGTGCAACAGGATTATCTTTTATCTATGATTTATTTTCCCATTAAGAGCTGAAAAGATCAGTTGATCATAAGAAGACCAGGCTATAACATCTCTCAGCACTTTCGAAACTCTAAGTCATCGTTTTTCAAATCACTGAATCAAGGCAGTAGAAGCTGTTTGGACCAATACTGACATCAGGAAATTCGTACTTTTCTTAGTCTACAAGCGCTAAAAGAATTTGGGGTTTAGAAACTAAGCTAACCAGTCATTCAACATTTCTGGCTGTTAACCTATGGCAAAGGTTTCTACAATAGCTGGAGACAGTAGACAGAAATAACCATTCTTCATATGATTTCCATTTTACTGGTTATGTTTTATAGTTGCAATCTTAAAAAAAGAAAAAAAAAGAATTTTTGGTACTTGGCAATTCTTCATGGATTTTATGAAAAATCTGGGGGACTTTTGCTGATTTTAAGCAAGTCCCAGTAAATTAAACTCCTTACACTTATTTATAAGGATATTCTTTTAATTCACACCTATAGGAAAAGGGATAAGGTACTGTAAATGGGTCTGTTAAGCCATGTCAGGTGTGCTGGCACTTCCAACATATGAGGATGCTACTGAAAAGATCAATTGTTTTGGCCCAAAGCTCCCGGTGGGGGGGCTGATGTGGGCCAGGGGTAGGGGAGCCCCAGGTGGGGCTGCTCAGGGCCATTAAGGCACCACTAGATGAAAGTGGGGACAGGTGGGAGATGTTTTTCAAAAAGCAAGCTTCTGACTTTATTAAAAAAAATGCCAACAGTGAGGCAAAAAGCACATGAGAGAGAAAAACAAAAAAAAAAAAGAAGGGAAGACTTGTCATCCATGAAGGTGTTAGTTTATAAGCAAGAGTGAGAATCTGTGGTGCCCTCTCCGCTCTGGTCGAACCTGTTATGTCGATACACACCGTGATATAATGGGGTAAGGACCTTCTTTGTGCTAAACCCTACGTACGGGTTCCCCGTCGTGCTCGCGCACGCCTGTCCCGGTAATTCTCAATTGCCCTCTGTGCTTGAAGACCAGGGATACCTGGGTGAGGAGGTAGAAGCTTATTTCTTTATGTCTCCTGTGCTAATCTGCTGGGGAGCTGGAAAGGCATTCAATTTCTACAACTGTCAAACAAGCAATTTTCATGAGTACTAAATTAACTGAAAAAAATGGAGCTATAAAGGGTTCATAACACGTTGCTGAAACACTAGGATTCCATCCTAATGCATATATGTTCAGGGAAACTAACCATAGAAATACAAATTTCAATACTTATTGGTTCATTCAGTAAGTGTTGGTTCATACATAATACAAGAGAGTTCCTAATTGTCTTTATATCCAATGCTTTGTTTGCAAAATGCTTGGTATTTGCTGTACAGATGACCTTTGCATCCCGTTATTTCACTTGGAATACCTTGTGCGTTAACTGCGAAACACCACGTACCGTCCAAAGGTCAATTACCGTGTTTTTACGGCTTGGTTACTATACTTATGTACTGGGAGAGGAAGGGGGGGGGTAATATTAATTTTTACAGAGGCTAAATATTATGTTATTGCAGAGAGGTACATTTCTTACAAAACATGGGAAAGGACAGCCAAAGATACGTGAATTGGTAACTACATTGGGGAAAAAGGTGAATTTAATCTTAACCTGACGTTGCCTTGAGTTAACAAAAACCATTTTGGCAAAAAGAATTAAAATATGTCTGTTGTTTCTTCTATAAGAATATACTGGGATATAATTCGGTTTAAGAAAAATTAAAAGTAAAATCTAAACTACAAATACATGAACTGATTGTGAATATTTATTAACTAAATAATTTAATAATAAAGAAAATGCCTACTTGATTAATTGTTACAGAGTAAAAATTACAATAAAACTGTCTTGATCAGTGCTTTGCAGAAGCACCATTACTGTCTGTGCAGTTGTTTAACAAGGATTTAATTGGAAAGATAAGTGAATGCACATTTAAAAGTATTGTTAATTTGCTTTATAATCACCCCATCCTTCACAGTATTGACAGCACCAGGCACAAACCCCTTTCTCTTTTACAAGTATTATTTTCCATATGTGCACAATAAATTCTGAAGCAGTAATTGGAAATTTTATGGATTTCAACATACCTAGTGTTTTGAGTTTATAGGTGCCATATCCCTTCTCTAAAGGTAGCTCATAGGTGGCATTTTAAGTAAAATCATTGCCTTTTTATTACCCATGGGCTGTTTTGGAGGTTGTGATGTGGTAGGGGTTTTTTTGTTTGTTTGTTGGTTTTTTTTTTTTTTTTTCTTTCCTAAGGAATACTTAATTCCTATTTACTTTTCCTTTCCATTCAAAATATCAACCAAATCCTCATTGCAACATTATTTTTGATTTAATAAACAACAGCCGTCAAAAACAGTAATCTTCAATATGTTTATATTCCATCTGTACTTATATTTATTGTTCTAAAATGGCTTGGATTAATCTAATTGACAAGTAAGAGCCCAGACCATATGAGCAGCTAAGGATGATACCTTTAACCAGCAGGATTCTTCAACTGTACTGACATGTTCTTTATCAATGAACTATGAGAGAAGAGGAACAAATCTTGGGATTTTTTTTTTTTTTTAATATTACTGATTATATGAGCTTGCTGGGACCATATGTCTGAGCCTCGGCTATCAGGAACCAGAGTGGTTTCCCGGCTGGCTCTGCCTCGGCGGGCAGAGCCCGTGGAGCTGACACAAGACTGAAGCTGCCTTTGAAACGGAGCCGTCAGGTCAACGCAAATGGGCTGGGTGGTTTTGAAGCAAGCATTTAGAAGGAAAAAAAGAGGGGTGAGAAAAAAAAGAGAGGAGGGAACTGGGGCGGGGGGGGGGGGGAAGAAAGAGAAACAGCTCCTGTTCACAGCTTTATTTCTTTAAAATAAGAAAAAAGGAGAAAAAAAAAAAAACCAAACCCAACAAGCCAACAAACCTCCCCATTCAAAAATACCGGAGTGTTTCCATTGACCCAGTATATCCATTTCAAAGGCAACCAGCAGCTCCGCTCCTGCCGTTAACAAAGGCTCTGTGGGCAGAGAAGAGCAGGTCCTCTGTCAGCTGCCAACTTCCAGAGAGCAGCTACAAACATGAAGGTCCAACAGGATCCTCATCAGTTTTATTTTAAAAGTGCACCAAGGAACTCTGGCAAAAGAGGAAAAAAAAAAAAAAAAAAAAAAAAGGAGATCAGTTCTGTCCTGCAGTCACTTTCCTTTTTGTTTGTGGGTCCTTAATTTCTTGTGCACGTGCATTAGTGAGATTTCCCATTGTATCCTGCCACCTCATACATTTTTAGACATTTTAGGAGGTTATTGATTGTATTTTTCAAGCATACGTGAGTACGCGTAGAAACACGTGAACGTTCTAACCTTAGAGCCACCCTCCAGCCTTGGTGACGTTCTCCGTGAGATCAAGTATGGCCCAGACAGCAAAGCCTTCCTCGCTTCTGCCAGCAGTTATTCATGTAACCAGTCCTGCTGAGAAACCAGTGAGAGTGGTCCAAAGTTCACGTTGGAAATATCAGGCTCAAACTGGGTTACTTGCTAGCTGAGAACCAAAATGTCTTGAAAGCCTTGAGTCAAAAATAGTTTTTTCTTTCTTTTTCACACTTCCCAGGCAAGCACAGAAAATAAAATGGACTGAAGCAATTTTCAGAAATAATTATAAAACAGCTTGTTTCTGGGTTAAGACCTGCATATGCCAAGCTGTAGCCAAGAATTTAATATTTTTTTTTTCCCAAGCTTTAAAACTCTGACAACAGAACACTTTAATTGAGCCCACAGTAGTTGGTGAATCAATTAATATGTGCATGCTACTGATGTGGGTTCTTCCCTTTTTTCCTCTGTGTCTGAATGTCTATTTTAAGATACAATTTTAATTTTTTTTTTGTATTCAAAAGAAGGTGTGGTTTCCACATCTTACCCTTCTCTTTCCAGAATGGAAGGGGGGGAAGTACAGTACCCCAAACAGTGATTTGTAAATATAAGTCAGGTGATAAAACCTGATGGAAATACTAATTTTTGCAACCAATGCTTCGAATTACTTTGTAAATAATGTGTATCATATACAAAAAAAGGGATGGTAGAGCTAGAATATTAATGTTTTTCAATGTAACTTATTTTGTTTTCAGTGTGAAGGGGGAAAATAAAAAAGAGAAATATAATCAGAATTGTAAGTCTTAGTTGCCTAGTCTGTAGCTCTAGAAACTGTACAATTTCTCTTACCAATGGTATTGTTATGTTTTTCTTTTCAATGGTGTGATGAATAAGTCAGTAGAATGGGGCAGAAGAGGCAGTAAACTAGGTTAGTGTGGTCAGCCACAAACATACCATGGATTTTATGGCATGTATTGTATGATCAAGCATTTAAGACATGCCTTTTATTTCTTTTCTAACCACAGCACTATTTGCGTTACAATAGCTTTTTTGCTTAGTAACACTTCAAGAAGTTGAAGAGCTTCTCGATAACCCCTCAAGGAGTGTTATTTAGGCGCTGAGAAGGACTGTAGTTTTGCACGCTGTAGCGAGGCATTGCCTTTTTTTTGGGATGCTCGTCGTTGTCATGGGTGACTCTTTGTTTGGGTTTGTTGTCCTGATAGTAACGCTACAGGAAATGCCATTCCACAGAGCTCCAAAATAACAAGGAAAGGAAATAATTTATCGAGTCATTTGTTAAAAGTATTAACAGGAAAATTTTCTAACTGTGATTTTTAGGATGATGGAATAATCTCCAGAAGCTGGGGATTGCCAGGCTTATTTATAGATAAGCCGAACCAAGTGCCAAAGTTATTTTGCATGGGATGATCTCGTGCTGCGAGGAGATGGATACCCTGGAGAACTAAGCTGCATAGTTCTTACTTAAAGTTGGTCATGCTCAATGTCTTACAAGAGCATGGTGTGGCCTAATATTTGGGGTGTTTTTCTGCCCTGTGGTCAGTATCTGTATTTCTGTGGTTTGTATGTAATACTAGCTGACAAATTCGAACTCGCAGTAGGGTCTGCAACAAGAAGGGTGATGTTATATGTGGATGTACGTTACATAATATTATGCAGGGTGGCGTGGGATGAGAAGTTACCACACCACGGAATTAGGCTTTGTCATGGTATTTGTGGTCTTCTGTATATTGAGAACTGGGAAAACCATAAATGCTGTGGTAGATGCAACTGTTGCGAGCAGTGAGTGATTTTTGGTCGGGGGAGACTTTGGTAACGCGTTTAACTGTTGAACTCCATTGGTTATTTTAGCGGGAGGTAAGAGTGCTGGGGGCCAAACTGGGACATCACTGGGGGTCAAACTGAAAAACATTCAAACGAAAAGAAGTCTAGGAGAAAAAAAAAAAGGAGAAAATCTATGCATCTTCTGTGATAATTGGAAACTTTTGCTTTTATGAGGAAACCTATGCTCTTTTATTGACTCATCTGTGGATACAATCTTTCTTAGAAATATATTCCTGCTAAAAATAAAGCAGTGTTCTTAAAAAAAATTTCAAGTCACTCAAACCATCATTTTTAATGGTTATAGAACTGAATATTCTTGCTTTTTTTGTCTCTCTCTTTTTTTCCTTTTCTTTAAAAAAAAAAGTATTATTGTGTAAAAATGTTCAGTGAAATTTTTTGCATGAGCAAATGATCACAGTCCTGGAAAGCATCTTCCCTTAATACATTCTTTGGACATTTTGGGCTTGATTCAGTTACCTAATCATTGGTATTTAGTACCACTTGAGAGGATGCTGAGTATCAGAGTGAGTCTCGCAAGGCTGGTGGGTCTAGCAGAGTGTATACAGGGGAGTTGTGCCCTTGGAAATAGAGTGCTAGAAGCCAGGTGAGATGTCCTAGAGCATTTAAGAAACATTAGATGCCTATCATTAGGCAAATTAATAATTTTGCTTGACTACAACGTTGGGTTTTTTCCCTTTAAAAAAATAAAATCCCATCATAGATATGTGTATTAAAAAATATTGCATATATATTTAATGGGAAAAACAATTTTTTTTTAAAAAAAGAAGCTTTAAGAATTCCTGACATAGAAAAGCATCATATCCCACTGTCCCAAACAAATACATACTACATACACAAATATTAAGAAAGAGACATTCCTTTCTCCTTCTCTTCCAAGTCTTAATTTGCACTTTAGATTTATTATTGTAGGGATGATTAAACATATTAATTTCAACACTTAGAGAGGTAGTCACACTGTATTTTAATTTCAAAGTTATGCATGGTACCAGAGTCTTAAAAGTGAGAACGTAGCATAGCTCTCACTTGAGTTTTCAGCTCTCATCTGAATGTTAACACTATTCAGTCTGTAGCGTGCCTGTTGTCAGTAAAAGTAACAGGGATTGTTCAGATCTCTTGAGATCAAAGGTCCCGTTTCCCAACTCTACGGTAATAATCTGAGCCTAATCAAAACCCTTCGTGTGGACAAACACCTCAGGGGCAGTTGTGAGAATGATGCCTTTTGAAATCAACCTGTGAATCCATGGTTCTAATTTCAACACGTTGTCCCTTCTTCATATAACTACTATTATTATTTATACAACATAACTAGGGTAAAATTTTGAAATAATCAGGGTGTGGAGAATTGAACATAACGGAACAAATATTTTATAACATTTTTGCCCTTCTACTTCATAAGCAGTGTCCAAGATGCAGCCAAATCTGCTAGTTTATAATCCTTTTCTGTGTCCCTGTTGCACACTCTTGTTTTCCCTATTACCACTTGACATAATGTGGGAGACTTGGCTCATCCATGAGTTGCACCTTGGGCTGATATTGGGACACGCATGGGCAGGAGATATTTTGGGATGACAGCAGCCCCGAGTTAGGTTATGCCAAAATCCTGATATAAAGCTCAGCAGACACCTCTCACAAGCTGAGTAAAGCTTATAGTAAGAGGCATCTTTAACTTGAAACCAGTTTTAAAATGATGTTACTAGAGTTGGCTGCAACTGGGTTCATCACACCTTTAAATCCCACAAACAGTAAAGACTGGACTGGGTAGACTGCTAGAAGGTGAAAAAAAATCTCTTGAAGGAGAAAAAGATAAAGTGCTATTGTTGGATTTTTACTTATTGTAGTGTACCAAAGAGAGATCTCCTTTTTTTTTTTTTTTTTTCTTTTTTCCCCCGGTGTAATCAGATAATTAAAAAACAAACAAACAGGAATTTCAAAACACATTTCCATCAACCAACATTATGTGCTTATGATACAGAAGATTGAGAACGACTTAATTAAGTAGATAGCAGCAGTGAAGAGAAGATGGATGTGAGGAGGAGGAGATTACTTGCTCTTGGTGGAACTTTCTTTAGCTGGTGCCTGATGCTTTTCTAGAGACAGAGCATCAATGCAAAAGGGAAAGGAAAATACAGGAGAAAAATGGTGAGATTGTATCACTTTGGTGCTAAAAGCTATTTCTTACTGTAAGAAAAGTTAGCTGCTTGCTCAGTGCTTTGTTCAAGGTTAATGTGGACATCAGCTGAGGAGACAGGATAACTTGTTTCAAAACAAGTAGTAGCCAGTGCTCAGAAAACCAGTATGCTGTAGCACCGGAATAATTTCAGGTAAAGTGGCATGATGCCGGACTTGAGGTCTGTATGGGTGGGATAGGACTGAATTGATCCTATCTAGAAAAAAAGAGTACACTTGGGAGGGCAGACTAGAGGTGTGAACTACATTAGGACACCTGGGCTAAAAAGGAATAACAAACGGACACCCAAAACAGCTGAAAAAGCAATATCGAGGGCCTGTGGTACCATCAGCTGTCCTGCTGAATCCGGTGAATGAGACTTGCTTTTGCTTTTTCCACGTTTAAGGCTTTGCACAAATGAAGATGCTAAAGCAACTTGGAGATACATATTTTTGAATCAGAGCCACATGATAAAGCATTCAAACATAATGCAAATAATTGCAAACTGATGTATCCAGCAGTTTTTTTAAAAAAAAAAAAAAGAATAAATAATTTAAATTTACACATGGGCAATCCTTGCTAAAAATTGCAAATCAGAACTCTTCTGTTTGAATGTATTTTATTTTGTTAATGGATTCACTAATATGAAAGGCATCTAATTGTATAATGTATTATTAGTCATTTTCTTTGGCATCCTATTAACTTTAAATAATTCTAATATTTAACATTTTATAACATGCACAACAAAGTTCTTCTATCTCCAGCAGAGGAAGAAACATGCATTAATAATAAAATTTTCATAACTCTCTCTACTGTGTATGTTGTGATACATATTTGAGAAGAAACATTGAAAACTGAAGTGTAAAATAACAAAGCGTGTTGGATGGCACTTTAAAAATATATGTTGTAATATACTGCAGTCCTGTAAATACAAGAGCTGAAATAGAATTCAGGGCAATTAACTTGTTTTGAAATTGAGTCACATATAAAGTGTAATAGCATATAACTTTGTGCATCTACTGACTGTCTTTTCAGTGATAGCTGAACCGGAGTGTATGAAATGGTGATTAATGCCTACTAATGGAATTGGTCTCCACCACAAGTTGTGAGCACTGGGGTTGTGGCCGCGTATAATAACCACACACAGAAACACTGATAATCTTCAGCAAATCCCCAAGTTTTCCTGGGCTGGAAATAAGATGACAGGTCACATTAGAAATTTTCTCCTTATGGCGTTTTTTTTTCTTTTGTTTTAGTAGGTCAGATCTTGTTCCCGTGTGTTGCGCAAGTATTATGGGAATGAGCAATGTCTAAGCTGCTTAACAAATGCACACTTTCCCCACACCAATCTGTTTTCTGGGGACAGCCAGGCTAGTGCTATACAGCATCCTCTCGGTTGGGTGCTATTAATGTTAATAAAATGCACTTAGCACTTAACATCTCGAGATCTCAAAAGAGCTTGCAAAGCAGCATCATTATCTTTACATTATGGGTAAGGAAAATGAAGGATAGGGAGAGTAGAAGATTTGCCCAAGTTTCCATGGTAAATCAGTGACAGGGCCAGGAGCAGAGCCAAAATCTGTTGATTTATAGTCAGCCTCCTATGTAGTGCGCCGTGCCATTTCACCAAACTCCATTTGCCAAGTCCCTACTGTGTACAGAGACTGCAGATAAGGCTGCAGTCGCCCTCTGAAACGTGGATTTGGGGCTCAGGATAATGCAAAGCCAAATTAGATCTTCAAATGCGGGTCTCCCCTGTGATGCATCTCCAAGCGCAGGGCCACCTGTGCGATGGATGGCGGCGCAAAGATCCATGAATAAGCTGCTTTAAATTCCTCTGTGCTGGGGCTACAGAGTAAAGGGACCTAGTCCTTGAGGAGCCGCAAGTACGTTTTACATGTGAATGAGGTCCTGGTTTTCATTCCTGTGGTTCGCAGGGATGCATCACCACGCGTTGTGTTTTGCATGACTAAGCCTCGTGGAGCTATGTGTTTGCACTGAGTATTTTGTAGTCGCTTTTGAAAATGACTACATCGAGATAATATATGAGCAGATATGTATGTTGAAGGGCTTGTGCTAACATCTCTGAGATACCAGAATATTACCAGCTATATTTGGAAAGTAGGAAAATGAGGAGCTGAGTAACACGCCTAGGGAAGTTTGTGATGATTCACGAATACAAACCAAATCTCCTCGTTTCAAATCCTTTGCCCTAGCCCCAGGGTCGCCTTCCTTTCAGCTCCTTTAGGAGGCACGATACAGACCCAAAGCTACAAACCAGCTGTCTTTCTGTCACCGTGGATCACGGGAACAAGCGGACAGTCAAGGGATGGTTTTGGTCAATGTGCTCAGCCCTTGTAGGCGAGCATCCTTCCTTACAGGAGTGAAACATCTTCAGGTTCCCCCTTGCAGTTTTATGCCTCTGTCTGCAGTAATTGTATCGGTTGTAGTGATAATGTCGGTGATTAATTTCTTCAGTGTGTTTGCATGTGTGCGCCTGTGTTTCAGGAGACTGCCCTTGAAGAGCAAAGGTATGTAGTAAACAGGGCAACAAGGAATTATTTATGTTAGACTAAGGGAAAAATGTAATGCCTCCCAGCCCTCCGATTGCCTTTCTGGGATTCCTGCAGGGCCACGTCCTGCCTGCTGAGAAGCTCTGGCTGAGCTGGAGTCCTCTAGTTTTCAGATTAAGCATAATCCAAGGCACTGAGTTACCTACAAGGGGGTATTTCCCCTCTGCTGAGCCTCCACGCCTGCCCGCACTGGTCAGTCCTCCTCACGGCACGGGCAGCATTTATCCTTAGCATTCGTTTTTCCTTCTGCCTAATCAGTTTTATCCACCTCTCGTCCCATCTCGTCCAAGTCTGAACTTACCGAAGGGCTTCCCGCATTTCATCTCTTCCAGTTCGCTGCAAAGGTGCTGCAGTTCAGGCAGCTGCTTACTTTCTTCCCACTACTGGGCTAAGCATTTGGGGTTCTGCCAGCAGAAGACGGGGCCACGTCATGTCACGATTTAATATAAATACGAGTCGATGGCTGTTTGCTCTCTAGCAGACTTTCTGGCCGCGGTCGCGGTGAATAGGTGTGTGCGTTGGAACTCAGCTTGGCTATTCACAGCTCCACAAATGTGCACGTGTATCTGCATACAGCTTGCTGGTTTTTTTTCTTTCCCCACCCTGCATCTAAATAGGCCCTAAAAATCTGAGCTATTCTTTCTCTCTCATCCTGGTAAGTGATATCAGAGAGCTTTGGAAGACTTTAGGTTTGCAGTGAAGCTCGTACTGCTATGTAATTTTGTGTATCTGTGCTATTGAAAACAAAGAATTTAGGTTGGGTTGTGTATGAAAAAAGCTAATATAAGGTGGACAACTTTATTATACATCCCTATGCATTTAAAAGTCCCAGTTGGAAGAGAAAGCAAGATAGCAAGAAACACAAACATGTGTTGGATTATTTCTTGTTAAGCAAATGTAGTACTGTGAAAGATTGACAGCACGGGAAACTGGAGTCCTCCATTTATCCACACTTCATTTCTAATATCTGGCTTCAACAGCAGATTGTAACCATAGAAAGGCTATAGACTCTGGGTGAAATGGCACTCCCTTTTGGATCCAGTTTTATAAAAGAAAACAATTATTCACAGAATGCTTGTCTTTATTCTTTATTGAACATTTCAAAGTCTCCATGAATACTCATTTGCATGTGACAGCTAATGCTGCATCTTGTATTGGCCAGTAAGAGGCATGATTGCACTAAATTGGAAGCAGCAGGCACAGGTTTTCTTTTAAGAATGGGGGTGGGGGTAGCCATCCACTCGTACTGTTCTCAAGTCTTCAGTCAAAACGATTTTAGAACAGTTGCAAGTCTAGTTACTGGGATAATAAATCCCAAATTAACTGAATATGCAGATTTCCCTTCCATTAGGTTACACTCTTTAAATTGACATACCCTTCACTTTATCTTTTGTTAACAACCCCAACTTTTAAAGCAATCGAGAAGCGGAGAATTGAAAATACTAAACTTGTACTTCAGGAGTGAAAAATGAAGACAGTATCATTCCCCAAACTGATATTATTATTTCTTTTTCCTCTCTTTCTTTTCTGATAAACCTAGATAAATACATTCGCTCACCCTGCATAATTTTTCCAAATGATCTTGTTATCTGAATGACACACAGGATAGCAGGATCCCAGCAAGGCAGAAAGGCTGCTGCCGGCAATGCTTACAATAAAAACCTATGTACACAACAGCAACAGAAAATATTTATTTGGTAGCACATTCCTATTGCCTTTTGAAATGCGTGCAGTTTCGACTCAGAAGCACTAGAAGATATTGAGATAAATACTTCTATGGTTTCTATGTAATCCCTTTGAAAATTGTCTGGAATATAATGGGGACAAAAGCAGCTCCTTGAAAACTACCCGAAACTCACTCTTTTCTTAAATGTAATTTCCCAGCAAAATAAGAGAGCATAGGAACTAGCTGCTTATAAAAGTGAGGAGATTAAGAAAAACACCTTGAAAAGGTTTCCTATAGAAAGCAGCGTATCATCACCATTCATTCCCAAAAAGTTAAAATTGAAAGTTGCTTTTTTTTTTCCTCCTGTTTCTCGACAGCCATAAGGCTTTCATACTTTTCATTAGAAAGCCCTAAAATGCCATATGAACTGTAGCTAAAACATCAGAAAGTTTTTCATGCATGCAGTTTAACAACGAGATTACCTGCAGTACGTTTTTTTTCCAGCAAGAAAACTATGTAAAACCATTGCATTCCAGTAACAGACAGGACTTACTTTGTAAGATGGATTTCAAAAGATCTGGAGGCTTCTGTTCCTTATAAAACTATGCCAAAGACTATTTAAGTGGCCAGTAATATAAACATTATGCTACTAAGACTGAACAGTTTATCACATAAATATAATTGTCTTCTTTTAGAAGAATAATAAAAGCCGAATCCATATGTTACACATTATTTAAAATTGTTTTCTGCAAGATGTATTAATCCCAGCGAAGAAGCAATTCTTCTACTATAGGAGTATAGCAGCAGTTTTATTTTATTACATTGTCATTGTTTAATTTGTTTGTTCCCGGTAGTAGTTTCACAGATTTTTATGAACTGTTACTTTTATGGAAAGTCAAGTTACAAATGATGGACGCTGTTTGCTTTCAGGAAAAGAAAGGGCATGAAGGTAGATAATGTATTTATTTATTTACTTACTGTACTCAACTTTTTAAAAAATCCCTCAATTCTTAGCAGAAGCTAAAATAACTTGTGGTTTTTAGACCCAGGAGGCACATATTTTGATATTGCTCCTCAGCAACACTGCTAGCTCTGCAGTCTATTCAAATTTGGGAGTAGAATTTAAAGCTCGGATAAACAACGTGTGGTAGCAATGGCTGTGCAGAGCTTAGTTTATCTTTACAGAAATGTGATTTTTGCAGCTAAATGTCATTTAGTGTATTTGTTTTTATGAATTCGAGCTGAATGCTATAGCAAGAACTTATTTGCTAAAAAACTCACAGTTCCACTTTGGACTAAGTTATTTTCCATCGATTAAAAAAATAACTGGGTTTTTTTGCTAGGTAATGTAAGGTTTAATTTTGAATTTTTCTGTTCTAGAATTTAAAATTATTAACTGTCATGTGTGAACCTGAACTCTAGATTACTCATAGTGCAACTTAATGACAAGATGGGACTTAAAATAACTTTGAGACAAAAAGCAGCTCTCGAAAACTGACTGTTTAAATGCAACACGGAAAAAGGGCTTAAGCTGCTGAAATATTTTGGGCATGTTCACATCTGTAAATGAGGCTGAAATATCTGGCCTATTTAAACATGAACAAATCCAAAAAATATTTTCATTTAAAAAAATTAATTATAGCAGCCCCACCAATAAAACAGCATTTGTTAGGCACCTAAAAAGTAAATGTAAGAGAAAGTACATAATGCCAAGTATATGAAGTATTTAAACTAGAATACGAACAAAAATCAAAGTACAAGAAAAATTAAAAAAATATGTTAATTTTCCTTTTTGTTTCATAGTTAACTCATTGTTATCAGATATGCAAAATATGAGAGAGGCTTTCTGAACTCGGATACATAATGTTTGGTTGTAAGAGCTGAAAGAAATTTCTCTGTGCTAGAAAATGCTTATTGTCTGCTTTCTTTTAACCAGAGTCTTCACCAAGTTTCTTATTTGCTGTCCATATCCCAATAGGAAGTACATTGCCATTGCTTGTTGGAATCATGATCAGATCCTACAAACAGTTATTCTCTGATTTTTTTGTTTTTTTATTTTTTTTAAGGGGTTATGATTTGAGCATTGCTTTGACCAAAGTTAGTCCCCAGCAAAGCTCAATCTCATGTTTGCTCTGTGCTGTACCTCTTTTAGTCTGTCCAGTTTTGATTAAGATATCTTTTACCTAAGGAAAAAAACAAAACAAAACACAAAATCACTGTTTTTCCTTTTTTCCTTTTAATCCTGGTATACACTCTCAAGCTGGATAATGTGATAGGCATTAATACATATATGTATATATATTTGTATAGACAAACAAGTCTGTGTTTAAATAGATGCTAACTCTGGATATCTGAGGCTTAACGTTGCCTCTCTCCGTGGGTTCTTGTGTCAGTTCATCTCTTTGTGCCTCTGCTTCTCACTGCACCTTTTGTCTGCCTTAATTGCTTAGATTATAAACTTTTTCTCACTCTCACTATGTGCTTTTAGAATGCCTGACACAATGGGGCATGGATCTTATTAGGGCATCTTGTCACTACTGTGGTTGTAATAATCCAGATGGTGATACTACCACTATTAATAATAATAATAATAATAAAAGTATTAAACTACCACCACCAATAAAAACAATAATAATCATCATTATGCTATTTTTCCCAAGAAGAATAATCATAGCCCTGGCTGTGCAGCCTTCTTATTGCAAACTCTATAGAAAGTCAGTAAAAGTTTTAATCAATGAAGTTTTAAGGAAGTATTTATTTATTTAGATTTTGACATTAAAAAAATCACATTTATGTGCTGCAGTTTTAGAACTAACAAGAGGAGTTTCAACATGGCCATGAAAAATCTAACTCATTGTTTCACATTATCATATATATTGGCCTAGACATATATGTGTGAGGTTTCTTGTTTGTTTTGGTTTTTTGCTGTCAAGGAAATTACAGCAACACATTTTTATTTCCTTTGTCTGTGTGACAGAGTGGGATACGCTCAGGTCAAATGTTGAACTCCATTTTATATTATAAATACATTTTAGATTAGGGCATACTTTTTGCATATGTAAGCAAGATTATTAGGAGGTATTCCAGTCGCTCTTCAGCCTGAGAATAGTTGTTGACACTTCATTAAAGAATATCTGGGATATTTTTAACCTAGATCAGTTCAGTGACCCAGTTTATACCGCAGCCTCGGTTGTGTAGGTGCAATTCAGGGGACAATGAAGCGCAGCCGGGCAAGTCAAAACGAGCGGCTAGGGCTGGGCAAGAGCGTTTTTAACAGGCGTTGAGCACCGAAGGCAGCATCTTGTCGAGCACTGCGCTGAAACCATCCAAACAACTGCCCGAGACTCTTAAATGTAATTGTCTCCTGATTAACCATCCCCTTCCTGAGGAACAATAGAGCCTACAGGGGAACCGGGGGGGGGCAACAGGCAAACGTGGTGGTGGTGGAGCACAGGGAGAAAATGAGATGGGCTGGGGCTGGAAAGGGGGTTTCTGGAGGGACTTACCATCATTAGACATAGGAAAATCGTATTTTTTGGGGGGGGGAAAGCAGAAAGGCGCTGTCTGGTTGGGTACACCACGAAGCCGGGGAGGAAGAGGAGCTGAGCAGGGCAAGGGTGCACCCAGGAGTTTTTGCAAATAATCCCAGCTCTGGCGCTTCTGAAGAGCGAAACGGTTAGGACATTGCTGGGCTAAGTTTGTATTTCAGTCCTGCCAGCCAGGTCTCGGTGGGGAAGCGGTCGCGGAGCCAGGGCTCGTGTCTGGGAGCACCCTGGGAGAGGTGGGGGAGGCAGGGCTGGGGAAGAGCCAAAACCCAAGAGGAACGGTGGGGCAGGAGGGATGGGGATGCGAGGGCATTGCGGAGGTCATGGTTTGGAAAATGAATAAACTTGGCCCAAATTCATTTGACTTCAAGCACCAGCCTCGGATCTCCTCCCAACAGGCGGGTGCTAGAGCAGGAGAAGCTGGATCCAAGAGTGCCCATCGGTAAAAAGGAGGGTGCTATTTTTGAAACCTCTTCTGCCTCTGCTTGATCCACTGGTAGGCTTTGCTTAGGAGGAAAAAACCTCACTTTTCACAAGCACACTGCTGATTTACTCTCTGAGGGCCAGAGTTCAAATTTTATTCAAGTCAGATATCAAAACTTTGCATATGTCTCTTAATTTTGCGGACCCGGAATAACTTTCAAAACTGGACTTAACATTTCCTAAGAACAGACTTTCTCAGTATATTCTCTGTACCTTTTTAGCCTGGCAGGAGGTACCATGAGAACTATCATTCTTGTATTAATTTGGCATTTTTGCTTTAAAGCAGATTCTGTGAGTGGGAGAGGGAAGGTGGAATTTAGATACTTCAGAATTATTTGGCTCCGCATCTATTTATTCCACAAATAGATAATATTTCAGTGAAATAATTGAGATTTACTTTTTTAAAACTCTCTTGCCTGTCTTTACCAACTCCCATTTAAAAATAACCCACTGGCTTTAAAACAGATGTGATCCTCTGTGCTCCTGAATGCCACCTGAATACTTCTGAGCTTCTCAAATCACGTTAAAGCCCTTGTAGATCCAGAAGGCACTGGATGTCACCAAACTTGTCCAGCATCTGGCAAGACAAGCGCTTAGTTCTTTGCAGCATGAGACTAAACTCACAGTGATGGTGATGGGGTGCGTCCTCTCCCAAACTGCTTTATCTGCAGAGGGAAGGGGTTGGGGCTGAGAGATGAGATGGGATGGGATGAAGGAGGACTGCCCCACGTTCATCTCACAGCTCTCACACACCTACCGCATCTTCTGTCACACATGTCCTTATCCCTGTACTAGAATTACGTGAGCGCTTTGCAGTCCGCCGTGTTCTGTGGGTTTAGACAAAATATGGAACCAATTCCCAAAGGCAGGATACCTGAAAAAATAAAATTGCAGGAAACGTTTAATATGAAGGAGAAACATCGGCAGCGATAGAAATGTGGGGATTTGGGGTTTTTGTTTGGCTTGGGGTTTTTTTTTAATAGCTTCATAAGTATCTATTCCCAAGGAAAATAATTCCCAAAGGCAAAATGGTAAGGAAGCTGATTCATTTGCCATGGTGTCAAGTTTGTTCCTGGACTGAAGGATTTCCCATGTACTTAGCAAGTGAGAGAAGTCTGATTAAGGCTAAGAATCTCTTGTTTAATTAAGCTTCTCTATACCCCTTGAGGGCAAGCACTGTCTTCATTTTACATATAGGTAAACTACACCATAGAGAGGTAAGAGGCAATTCTTTTTCCCTGAGCAGAGCATGCAAGCGAAGGACAAGGCATCTCAGCAGGTTCTGGAGGAAATCCTCCTCTTCTTCAGCTTTGTGGCACCAATGCCTCCTCATGCACGTGGTAGACCTGCAAATGTTATATTCCCCTTCAATTTTGGGGTGCGTGGTCGCCGTGCGTGGTCGTGTCTGGCACAGGTAGGGGATGTGGATCCCACCTGTAAGTGTCTGGTATCCTTCTCCAGGCTGCTTCCAGAGCTCCCCTCAATCTGCTTTGGAGATGATCACAAACGAGCAGTTGGGACTGTACAGGCTGTCGGCAGGGGAGCAGGGAGGAAATCCCTAAATCACCTTTGCTCTCCCCAGGAGAAATCTTCATTTCTTCTAATGAAGTTAACAATCCCACTTGCAATTTCTAAGGGCATCTTTGAGGCCCTCACGCTTTAAAGCTCTGCTGAGATGGAGGTGGTATGTTTTCTTGCCAGGTACAAGCAGTAGAAAAAGTGTGTTCACTACAAGAGATTTTTTTTTTTTTTTTTAAAGCTTATCAACCACATACTACGTTAGTCCAGAAGAAAGATAGCCACCTTCAATCACACTGCTTCGTGGAATCGTAGTGCTACCATTCAGCACGATGTTGTAAAGTAATGCTAGCATGGTATTATGCTAGGTTATTGCAGAATATATGGTAATGAGTGTGAGCTCCTCAGGTGCAAGGTCGCACCAAGTCCAGTGGAAGTTGTCACGTTGCTATCTGCAAGAACAGAGTTCTATCTCCTTTTTCTCTCATGTTTAATATAACTTTAGCTACTACACAGAAATAAATTTTGTTAGTAAACCTGCATAATACTGTATCAAAATGATGATAAAATTATTGGAAGTATTTGACATTATCATCTTCTTTTCTTTCTTTGATACAAGTATTTTTTGTAGACTTCTTATACAGACTGAACTAATTATTGTACCATATAATCCTGTGCCATCAAATAGACTAACACATTAGCTATTTCTCTCTCTCAATCTCTTCATGCTTTCTTTCTCTGTGAATCACATCAGTGACAGCAGTTAAGTAAATCAAAGTTTATAAGACTGGGGGAAAAATTGTCATATGCTACACACAAAACCAGCTACTGTATTTCAAAGTTTTGGTTGAAGTAACAATATCAAAGGATCTCTGTCATATGGGAATCTTTTTCTCTCACATTCCTGCACTATATACTATTAAAAGGCTTTAGTAAGTGAAGCACAGTAAACCCAAAGTGCCAGTTTACTACTGGTAAAAAAAAAAAAAAAAAAAAAAAAAAAAAAAAAAAAAAAAAAGAAGCAAAATAGTAACAGAGACAAACCAAAACCAAATGAATCCTTCCTGGGGATCTGCCTCGTGTGTGTGTGTGTGCGTGAGTGTGTTTGTGCTTTGCTTTTCTTCCGCCTTTCCGATAACAATGTTGAAAAAGCAAAAAGTATTAGTGCAGAAATGCTCTAATTATTTTAAAGTTTTCTGATCAACTCCCTATATCAGCAAAAGAAAACTTTTCAGACCTATCTTACCAGTTGATTCAGGTTGTTTCTTTTCTTAACATTTGCCAGGTGTTCTTTAAGGAGAAGTGGAGTAAAATTCTGTTGCTGTTTATTTTTTCTGCATAAGTTTCAGAGGAAGAAAGTCTTTGGCTTTACTCTTCAGGGTCAGCATTTTAATTTGGGGGAGCAGAGGATGGGTAATTTAAATGTCTTTTTTTTATTCCCCCAGAAGAAAATGCTCCTTCACAAATGGCCTTTGCTTTTTCTCCTTAGTCAATAAATCATGAGAGGCCCCAACCTAGTAAACCTGCCTTGGACTGATGCTTTATAAGCACTTTAGAGTAGTAATTAATCAACGTGCCACTCTTCAGCACAGAACATAAGTAATAGGGAGCGAGGCAGGTAATGTTTTCTATAACAAGATAATGGCAGAGCGGTGCCCGTGCTGGAGGCTGCCTGCAAACCCGCCTTGCGCAGAGGCCGACACCTTCCTGGGGTTTTCTTTTCCATCATAAAGTGCAACATGACCAAAGCCTGGACCTGGTGGCTCTTTCCATTCCCCCTTGCCATTTAACGGGGCGTTTAACAGCGGCAGTCCTCCGCTGTGACGGGGGGTTGCTTTGCTTTACCTTCACCGCCGCAAGGTCTGGAGCGGTTTGCTCTGCTCCTCAAAACCCTCCGTTCTGCAGGGACGAGCACACATGTAGAAGTTTGCAGAACGCCTACGTTGTTTCGTTCACGCACAAATACGAGTTAGCCTGGCTTGATTGAGGTATTCTTCTTCCTTGGTAGTGGCTTTCTACCTATATGAGGGAAGAGCAGGAATACTTGAGAGTAATTGCTCCCCCAAAGTGAGTAAATTTAGCCTTTAATTAGATCTCTTTCCTTTGTTTATTTGATATTTGTGTGTTTATTTTCTTGGTTGTAAACAGATTACTTGAACGGTGAACTGCAGAGTGAAAATGCAAATATTTATGGAATAATTTACTGGAAACGGAGTATATGTTTTATGCCAACCACTGGCCTCAGTCAATAGGAATATTATCACCTTTTTGGTACGTCTCCAATAAAACTGCACCTTTCACCAATATCTGGTTTGATTTAATACTGGAAAAGGAATGCAAAGCTTTTAGGTTTCAGCTATTCTTTATGGTATATTTTCTCATGAAACAATACAAAGAAAGTAGCTCTTGACAAGTCACATTTTTCCATACAGTGATCTCTTGTTAGAGACCTGTGAGACTACTGTAATTTCCTTCCCATTACTTTCAATGAATTCCATGCACGTGAAAGAGAAAATGGATAGTGGAGCCTGAGTTCCTGTGCTACCCACTGCGTAGGTACCGAAAGGAGGATGGAGACTTACCGTGGGATTCCTTACATTGCTCTTCTGCTATACATTAGCTTTAATCTTCCACTGAGAAAAATATAGGCATTTATAACAAAAATAATGAGAGTTAGCCCTTTGGAGACTCTATGGTATGGGTCAGATTTACCTTTCGGTATCCTGATGTAAAAAGCTGAGATCAGAGAAGTTACACCAATGTAAAACAGGTGTGCATATGCACATACATATATAGAGAGAGACGTGTATTTCCTTTCGTTTAACAAACATATATAATTCAGACCTTAACCTCTACCAAAATAAACCTTTGTTAACTTTAAATTGCTGTTTCTATCAGAGTTTTTACTAGCAGTGGCTTGTCCACTGTAGATGAAGAAGTTCACTGGATAACCAACCTTAACGCCTGCACTAAAGAGCTCCTAAGTCTGACCAAGCAAACACCAGGATATCCAAGCACTGTAACTTCCCAACAGACTTCTCTTCTGCTTAAAAAAATGTGAGCAACTACAATACATGCATCCATTTCGTGTGAATCACATGCACGGTTTTAGCTCTGACCTAGAATGAATTAACTTCTATTCCCAAAGCTATCCATAAAGTGTTGAGTTATCTGGGGGTTAATTTGCCGGAAAAAGGATTTAGAAGCAAGTTAAGTTTGTGTGTCTCGGCGAAATAAGATTTCGTCTCGGTTGTTTATATGTAGGCATCGAAGGAAATCTGGAAGCAACAGGGTATGTGGAGGAAGAGGGAAAGGGTTACAGCCTTGAGTTTCCCGAGAAGCACAGCTTGCAGTTCTGCTGCGGAGAAGGTTTCTCCATCTGGCAAGCCTCCTGGGATGCCAGACTGGAGCAACCAGTTTGCAGGAACCGTACAGGGGGACACCTTTCCTGGCCATCCATCACCGCAGCCAGTCCCATACTGGTGCCAGTACTCTTGCTTCTACCCATCAGCCTCCCACCACCGGTCTGCTCTGCGGCGCGAACTGCCTGCGCAGAGGGGCATGCCTGCAGTGGTGGTGGTGCTTGTTAAATCTGTTGAAAACGCAAGGATACAATCTCGGTGGATGCCAAGTAGTGTGGGTCAATGTGTGAACGAGCCCGAGAAAAAACACAGGAGAATTAAAGCGACTGTCAGAGCAACAAAGGGAGTTCCTTGGGCTGCTTCTTGTACAGGCTAAATTAGGTTATGGGAAATGAAGGAATGCACTTTTCGTGTTGCAGTGGAAGGTTTCGAAACTGTGCAAAATATGGAGATGGCAGTTACTGTGAATGTATAGTTACAAGCCTTTCCCCCGTTCCACCCCACTTCCCAAACAGAGTTTCCAGTGACATCAGCAATAAAGAAATTTGCTGAAAAATAGTCCTACTTCAAGAAAGAGAACGCTTTAGAAAACTCAGTTGTCTGTTGAGGAGTTGCACGTTATACCTGGAGACGAAATTCTGCCTCACAGTGTAAAATAGCCTTCCTTTATGGCCAAATTGCAAAGGAGCCTTAACTATAGCATTGCTGATAATGCTTCCATAATGTGTGTGTGTGTGTGTTCTCTGAGGCATTCATTTGGCTGGCACATTGGAAAATGGTTAACACAGTGAATGTGGGGTGTCATTTTTGTAGTGGAGAATGTGTGCCAGAAGAATTCAACTGTAACCACTAAATATTTGCTTAAAAATAATTTTAACCATCTGGACTCCTTTTTTCTTATTATTCTTATTCTTCTTTTGAGGTGGGGTGAGAAGGGAGTATTTTAATAGGAATGATTTGTGGTTACAAAATGAATTTGGTTAATTTGGTTACCACCCCCATTTATATGATGACTACAAATAGTCCCTAACATCTGAAGTTTTAAAGAACCAGCAGATTTTTCTCTCTTGAGCTTCAGAAGCTGGAAACGAACTTACAAAAGACAATAAATTGTTCTTGATGGAATAAATAGTTTGTGGGGTTGCTATTGTTCCTCTTGACAATACACTAACATGTGCTAATAGAGGAAGAATTGAAGAGCTTGCGTAGTACAGGCTCTTCTGCCAGGCTAAATTTTTCCACTTTGGAGCGGGAATCAGGTTCCTTGCTTGCAGGGTAGGGAAAACGCGGTGCTGGGATTCCCGGAGCCAGCACCTGCTGCCCACCCGCCCCGGCGCTGGGAGAATTTTGGGGTGCCTTCTGCGACCAGCTCGGCAGAAACGGCGTGTGCTTTGGAGGAAACCTGTCTCGAGACGAGCCTTATCAGAGTTTTTGTTTCAGAGATGGGATGCCTGAGATCGTTTGCCTCAGCCAGAATAAGGATGCTTGCTAAAAGCAGGGTTGGAATAAGAGTTTTCCTGTCTCTGATACTTAAAGGGATTTTTTTTTTTTTTTTTTTGCGTGCGTGTCTTTCTTAAGAACATACACCTTGTTTTTTAAATATTCAGAGTTCAGTGACGGACTTTTTGGTTCTGAATCCAGTTAAATATAGTTGGTAGATGTACATGTTTCTGTGTTCTCTGTGTCTTGCCTTAGCATATTAAATGAATGTTTTGTGGAGCCTGCTACAAATACATCTGTTTGTTAAAAGATTTTTATCATACTTTGAAATGCCTGACTCTTAGCAGCTACCTTTGTACACTAATGATACACTAATAAGTGTGCACGGGAGGTAAAATAAACTAAGAGAAAATAGGTAAACTTGCATGTAGCGTTCTTGCTTTAGTAGCTCTCAGAGATACTTTTCCTCTGTTTTCTCATACGCTGCAGCACTGGTTTCATCCAACTCATTGTACATTAGGAACAATTTAGTATCATTTCATTTAAAATATGCAAGCTTTATATCGAGAGTAAATGTGTAGCCACAAGGTAAAATTAAAAAAAATATATTAGTCTCATCATTAAAAAAAGCCTTTAAAGTTTCCATTATCCATTATGTCAGGTAGCAAATATCTTCTCAATGTAACTCCAGACATTAAATCTGTCAAGAGGCATGCAGTAAAATAAATGTCTGGGATACCTTCATAAACAAAAATCTTATTTCCATAATTCATACAGCTGGCTGGCATTTATTGGCACGTCAGGTGCAATGGGGACATTTCAGGAACATTAACATGTACAGCATCATTTGTCAACAAAGCAACAATGTAAGCAAATCGTTCAGAACTCATACAGATTTACAGCTTTCTCTGCCAGCTGCTAATTACGGTGTGCTCTGCCTATTTGGTATGGTCTTTTTTATTGGAAAATGACAAAGGGGTTATGGTATCCCAGTTTGGAATATAGATGCGCTTTTAGTAATAATATGAGTGGTAATATGACTACACAGCCTGGAGTTTTGATCTAGTTGCACTAGTCTTATAATTGACTGGTTTTGATTGATGAAGGACAAAGAGAAATTCACAGTGATATTTACTTACTGATAGAAGTAACCTCTGCAAACAAAGAAGTAATAAAATATCAGAGAGCAAAAAGAAGTATCTTTGCTTTAATATTGTTTTTTCCCACTGAACATGACAGGGAAAATTCAATCCCCACTGAAAACCTGATCTGTTTATTGAGCAAGGTTTAGCAAGCCCTATACGTTACAAACTGGCAAATACCCTTTGAACGTTGTTGATAAATACGAATTAAACTTTCAGCATTTTGAACAATGCAAAGGTTAAATAAAAGCCGACAAGACCATCTGTAAGGGCCAAAATATGTGCTAATTATCTGCTTTCAACATCCTCTCTGTCTGTCTGTATTTCTGTCCCTTTATTTGTTTGAGCGTGTGTGTTTATGAATGTATGTGTTTTTGCAAGTTAATGACAGCAAGTCAGTTCCACTTTTTATTTCCAAGCTTTGGCCAGTTTGCATTTCAATCTCATAAAAATATAATTAGTAGAGCTTTATGCTTCAGATGTATAAATTAAATATGCTTTCATAATTATTATACCTGTTATTCAGCCAAAGGTAAGAGGATTCTATTAGCTAAATACATATTTAGACACCTAATAAAATTCCTTATTCAGTTCTATTTCTTAGTTTCAGTTCATGAACAGTAACCACTATTCTGAGTTAAGATCTTGACCATTTAATTTTTAAGAAAAAAAGTAATTAGACCATATTATGGATTAATCCCTTGCCAATTTTCATTTTTTAAATCAAAGTAATTTTAGACTTGGGAACTACATAATTTTATGCAAAGAAAGTATGTTTTGCCAACCTTATTAAAATCTTTAAAGACCATATTTTCTATAGGCTTCCAAAAATTATCCCACAAAAATGTGTGGGTGCACCCATCTGTACACATGAATGGGCAACTAGGAGCATAATTATCCAGTTTTGCACGTGCAAATGTAGGAGTTTAAGCGCAAATTAGCTGACCCCCAGGTTCTGCTGGTGCATTTTTTGCGAGCTGATTAGCAACGTTTCCTTGAATTCCATAATATAGGTTAAAATCCCCAAAGATTTTTAGAGACAATAATAACTTTGCTGTAAAATGTCTGAGATTACTAAAGTAATTTAAAATGTTACTGATGCAACAGTAAAATGAAGTGTAGCTTAGTGCCAGTATTTGGGTGTTATTTTGGTTATAACGACTGTATGATTCTTTCAATATAATAAAATCTATTGGCTCCAGCTCCGGAGCGATTACTGTCTGCCACTGCTTCTCCAGCAGCGAAATGCACGTGTTCCTAAAGGAAAAGCTACTGCACCAGGATTATAAAAAATTGACCATCAATCTAAGTTTGTATGAGCAATCACAGCCGCTTCCGAATAGAAGTTATTTTGTATTAGAAGCAATTTACCCATCTGGAAGAACAAAGATATTTGCAAATGTTGAAGTGACTGACTTCTAGCAGATGCTTAAAGAAAGTTAAAAACCCAACTACTTCTGAGGTGCCTGGCCTCGATTTCAGATCAGGAAATGTAAAATATGATGAAGAGCTCTTCCAAACGATGAAGAAGCTCACCGGCACCTTGGCTTTGTGCTCCCTACCTGCTGATGCTCTCCCCCACCGCCGCCCTGGCAGGCTCATTGCCCACACAGCTGCACAGCAGTTTTCTAGGAAAGGGGAGCGGTTGGAAAGCTTCTTGAATGAGACGTGGAAATTCATAGCTGCAGCGCCTCGATATTATATAGCGTGACAGTTCTGGGAGAGCAGGCTGGCTGGGAAAGGGTTGAGCTATGGGGGATGAACCTCGGTAGGGGCTTTGGGGCGTGAAGGAAGAAGTCGGAGGTGAGAAGAAAGGATGCGATGTGGGCATTTGAGAGGACGTGACTCTCTTGGATGGGGGGTTAAATTGTGTCCTCATGCTGCTATAGGGGCTTAGGGACAATGAGGAAATAAATATTTAATGCGAAGCTTAAAAAATAAGGTTTATGACCCCTGGAATTCACAGTTATACCCCCAATACGGTACCCAAATGCGACAACGCTACTGACGGTCCTGATAGACCAAGACAAAATAATGGAAAAATAACTTCATACTGTAATTTGAGATTGCCTGAATTTACTTTATTTGTGAATTTTTTCCATTTGTGTTGGTGTCTTTGCACATTTGAAGAGGAAGTTTAGGCATTCCTTGATCCATAGAGATTGCTTTTCTTCCTGCTTCCTTTGATTCCACTTGCCTAATAATAATGGGCATTATCTTATATCCATATTTAATTTTATTATGTCACTAGCATTGCAAGAAAAGGATGTTCTTTTCAAACATTGTAATGCATTTAGTATTTCACTAGTCATCAGTTAAATCAATTTTTCCCTTTATTGGATCTGAATTATAAATCAACTAGTCATTGTATGGGATACTGTATATGAATGTACAGTATATCATTATGATGTATCCTATAATAATGTCTCTTAGACATGAAAACTAAAGATGGTGGTTTAAAGTGCTGAGAGAGAAAAAATTGGAAACATCTGTTAGTAGGAAGTAGAGAAGACTTTTCATTAAAGTTTGTCAAGTGTATTTGATAGGAAGAACACACTGGGCCGTATTCTGCCGCCCCTTACATACATCCACCCCAGTATCCAGCGTGTTTTTTCTGTCTAATGTAGGAAAGCCAATATTATCAGAGACACTAAAAAGGCAGCTCTCTGCTTCGGGAAAGGCAAAGTACAGCAGCTCAAGAAATCTGAGACCCGGGGCAAAGCAAGGATTCACAAGTTTTATGGAAAAAGGGGTAGAGCATATTACAATACAGTCAGTGTCTTGGTCTTCGTCTTTGCAGGGGTAATGACAGCTGCGTTGCTCTTATATTGAGTATGTCAGCAAGCTCGTGTGAAAGAAGTGGTGTGGAACAGTCTGGGGTAAAAGCTCTTTTATTTCTAATTAGCCACTACATGCAAGAAGAGGAAGCCTTAAAAATGAAAAAAAAAAAAAAAAAAAAAAAAAGGCAAGTCAAAGATAAGGTATTTGGAGGCATCTAGTTAGCAGATTTCACGACCCAAGGTACTGTGGACCAGCCAGCTGGAAAAAAAACAAAGGAAAAAATGGCTAAAAACTTCCAGGACGGCATGTTTTAGCTTAATCATACAGAAATCCATTTAAGCAGACATCAGTGTCTACTTAAGGAAGCTCAACAAAGGCCATTTTAGACATACCCAGGGCCAGCACTCTGTGGTGTTGCCCGCAGTAGGGATTCTGGCTGCGCCGAGCTGATGGGTTACTGCTCCATATCTACAAACCCCGCTCACGTGCAAACCCCGCACCGCCTCGCAGCCTTGTCCTGGGGCTGCAGGAGCTATTGTGGGCGCTGGGAAGAAAACACGATAGTTATGCTCCTCTGATTCACGTGACCTTTTTTTTGTGTGCTACCAAAGGCAGGTATCCACGCGGGCCCGTGGGTGTTTTTCGCTTTGTAACTGCTTAAGCGCGATGCGAAATACCTTCTGCATCCCTTGGAAGAGTGCCCTAAGCTGCAGCGGAGACCGCTCATGCCTCCTCCTGCAGGTGTAACAGCTTAAAAGCCAATACCTCGCCTTGCCTTTGCAATCTTTTCCCGTTTCTTCCTGCGCTAAGCGGTCTCTGAGCCCCGTTGTTTCCATGATGATATCCAGAACTATAAAATCAGCTATAGCGGTTGCAGGGCCCCGCGCGAATTACCCCCCGAGTCAATACAAAACAGAATATTGCTTATTGATTTGGTCTAGCCTGTTGTGTAGTCGATGGAGAACAAACTAATACAAATAAAATGAATCAATTGGAAGCTGGCTGTGGGCCTCAATGAGTCATATGAAGTAGGTTTCTGATATCCTTTATCATCACGCACAGCCAGTGAAACAAGAGTGCTACTGTCTTCTGCTGGCGCAGAGAGTTACCTCAGGCTATTCTGAAAAATGCTTTTTTCTTATTTTTAGACCTGAATCAGCCCATGCTAGCAAATGTATTCTTGTGAATACAGATCCTACTTTGTTGTAATGCCCATGGGAAGGCGGTAGTGTAACCTGTTTGGATGCAGCTGCAGACCACCTGTAGAGAAAGTCAAATTAGGGAGAGACCCCACTGTTCTTTGCATTAATGCTTTTTGTGTTGTGGCTTGACTCCCCCCACCCTCCCCCTTCGTTGCATCTTTCTCAACTGGGGAGATAGAGAGCACATTTTAAGACCTTCTGTCCCTTTAAGGCATCTTGTGATTGAAAGAAGATTTGAAAGACTGTAAAAACTCCCCAGTCACCAATGAGTGATGGTGTGCAAAGAGTCTTAACACTTTTCGGATGACTTTTCCTCCTGGTCTTCTTGCAGGTTTTGGGGGGGGGTTCATTCTGTGCTTAAAGGGCACATTTATATCTCCCTCAAGTAGTCTGCATGTTAGGTGAATCTTCTAAGTTTTGAACGAAAAAAAGGGGTTGTCAAGAATTAAAGCCCTAACTGGCCGCACTTTTTGTTCCATTGTTTCTAAATAAAAGACCTGACAAACAAAAGAAAATGGAAGAAGTCTAAGTGCAGTGCCTGCCTATCCAGCATACCCCCACAAAAACCTGTATGGTCCCACTTAATGACACTGGAATTCCCTTTGCATACAGATTTGTCAGAGTTCAGGACAGAGGGGTAAGTTAGGCATGTAAACCAACTGCTTTGAGGAGATTATATGTCCCTGGTATGAGAAGTAGTTTTAGTTAGTTCTCCTGTTATCTCAGTTACGACTGCTTAACTCTCCTGGTATTTGTAGCTTCTCAGTAGATTAGGCTTTTACTCATTTACCAGGTAGTATTTTGTTGCATAATGATGCAAAGTTCTACCTTATGTCACATAAAAACTGCTTGTAATGAAAATTTCATGTCATTACTCCTTTGCAACCCCATTTCTTCACAGATGAATCCCACTGTTTTACTAATCGTTGACGTACTAGTTAACACAGGCAGAGTTTGTAGATGGAGGTAATGTCATCAAGCGTCGCCTCATTTTAAATTCCTTCCTCTCAGTGGTGGTATCAATGTTCGCTACAAAGACACTGATGATACTGAATTTAATTGGTATTTATGTGTAGGGTCATGTGTACTCTCCAAGAAGTTTCTGTGTAACTTTTCCCTAATTGAAATTAGATTGAAGTGTTGCTGTGTACACTGCGACTTAATGGTGACAACGTTGAGCCAGCTTCGAAGCTCAGATGCATGGCACGCATCCCAAGAAATCTGCTATGATGCTCCCACATACATCTATGCATATTTTTATGGTACAAGAGACATAAGGTGTGGAAAAGGAGCAGTCTCTTTAAGGGGGATGTGGCAACCCTATCTGCCAGTCATCTTGCCTCTGCTGTTCTATTCCTTTTACAGCCATCCTGCCTTTCTGGTATCTATAACATCTTTACATACGTGTTTAATGACTGCCCAGCTACTAAAATCCATGGGGAAGCGAGAGGCAGTGAGAGTGATGGACCAGTAGCACCGGTCCTCCGTAGAAACGCTTTTTGCCCCATTTGGGGCTGGATTGCTCGCTGACGAATGGCCAGCTTATATTCTAGATAACATAATATACGACCGACGTGGTCTGCAAACCATTTTGGGAGTCGGTCTGAAGCTCAGAGCTGCCGGGCAATGCGAGGGCCCGGTGCTGGCGTTGGCTATAATGAGATCTGGCTGCGAAATACCTGCAGAGTTTTATTTTGACTCCACGCGAGGGCAGGCCAATGCCCCCTCTCCTCCACAACACACACGCAGGGTCTGGAAAAGCAACTTCTCACTGGTAGAAGTGTTTTGACTGGGAGCTTAATTTATAGCGGCTCATAGAATCGCAATGTGTAATAAGCAATGTCCTTGAACATTTTTCATGCGCTTCTAAGTGACTCTTTAAAAAGCATTGGTTTCCCTTGTAAAAATCATTAAACTTTTTAAGGAAGAAATAGTAGTCTAGGTTAGTAATCATCGCAGTGCTTTAAATACTAGTGGATAATTAGTGACATGAATAAATTAAATACATTTCAGGTATAATAGCAAAGCTAAGGAAAATCACCAAATATTAGCAAAGCTCCAAAACCTAACTACTTTGCGTTGCATGCTGTTTTAATGACTGCGATTTAAAAATGTGCATAATTCCAAAGAGATCACATGTTTCACATAATAAAAATTACTGTGACATAAAATATATATTTTCTTAAAAAGTACTTGTAATATCAAAAGGACTGTGAAGTATTAGCCATTTAATACAAATTTATCTTTTCTTGCAGATGATTACATTTTCATTTTAATTGCTCACATTTCCCGTTCTGATCTTAATGTTTTATAGTAGGCAAGACATGCCACAAAGGAAAAAAAAGAAAAAAAAAAAAGATTTTATTTGTTAGTTAACAGTCTTCAGAAGTCCTAATTTGGCCAATGTGTTCTGCTGCAAAGTCTTGGAATGCCGTCTTGCAGTTTCAAAAGTGATCTTATTTGGCTTCCCAGAAACTATTATGCCTGGAGGATGCCACGAGAACAAGGGCTGCCTTGTTAACAAGTAGAAAACTCTCAAAAAACAAGATAGGATCCTGATATAAATCATAATTTAGATGCACAGAGCTATGTTCACAACCACAGTAATGTAATTCATTTACATCTAGTTATTACTTATCTCCACCCGAACTACTAAGTTCAGGAATGCAGCTGCCTTGTGCCTTGTGACTCGTGGGGGTTAGGGAAGAATGACATCACCAAGTTTAAGCACATTACCATGCTGACATAGTGGCACCTTGTTTTCCCTTCCACGGATAGAGCGAGGATTGTGTGCTACCCCCCATTCTTCCAAAGAATACCTTTTTTCCCCTTTCAAGCAGCTGCTATATGAAGGGTTGCAAATGTCACTTCAACTAATGATGAATGATGCTTGACCCTTGGACCTGTTACTATGAATTTTATGCAATGCTAAATTAATATGAAAGATCTCTGCTAGAAGACTTCAGCTATTATGCATGCAGCATAAATGATATGTTAAACAATCCAAATTTTTTTCTCATAACCATGGTAAAATGCAGAGCTGCTTTAACGTTTTGATGTGTATTTCCACTTAAGATTAGTATCTTTTTGTTCTAAAAATATTTTTGGTAAGCAAATCAGTTTGCAAAAAACATTGTCAAAAGGGCAACTGCCCCACATGTCTTTGTTGTTCACGTTTGAATATAATTAATTATGTAAAGCAATAGTTAGTGGGAGCTTAACAATTAGTAGAATCTGTCAAATAGTCACACGGAAATTACTAACTAATTGAACTACTGGTCTTTTATTGTTTCAGGAAGCAGTACAGAGTGTCATTCTTTCATCTCCCAAGTTCGTTATTATCGCATATCACATTTTCCGAGCAATATATGCTTCCTAGTAGACTAATACATAAATAACCCTCCTGGTAATGTCACAGTGTGCAAAAGTGTTTGAAATAAAAACACCTGGTTTAATTAGTATTCAGATTTGTGCCGTTAAAAAATGATAATCCTCTTGCAGTTATATGACATTTTTAAAGCTTTGAATTTCCATCTGTATCTTATATTATGATGTTTCAGGATTGTCGTGAGTTAATTATGTTAACTTCGGAAACATTGCTTGCATTTAGAATGAAAAACTTCAGCTTGAATAGCCAGGAAAGCAGATGCTATCTTTCTTGTCAACTGCTTTGTTGTGCATTGCCTTGAAACTTTTATAAGATTCTGTATCCAAAAGGAAGTATAAATCTCCATTTATTTGAAATTTTACTCTAATCTTATCAATATTTTAATATATTTCTTGTGGGAGGGACCTGAATGTATCTCAGGGAACCAAAGACATGAAAATCTCCTATTTTATGTTGAAATCCTCCTGTTATTACAAGTCCATTCACGAGACTAATTTGAAGAAGAGGAAAAATACATGTGCTATGAAGTTTAAAAATTGTTTCAAAGCGTGCTTTTTCCCTCCTGAAATACATGCCTGGAAGTTTAGATGGAATAAGAGGAATTGGAAGTATTACAATTAGAATGCCCATCCAGATAAACCTTGCAAAAGGGAAAGCTAGGCACAAATATATTGTGAACGCGGCAAATCTGCATTAGGTGCCATCATGGAGCAAGTGAAAACGCAGAAGGTGGATGTGTGCCTGAGATGGAGGAAAAGGTGCGATGTTAGAAACGATTTAGGTGGATGCACAAGAGGCCGTGTCTCCTCCTTCCACGTGGGGCTGGGAGGCGTGCGTGGGAAACAGAAAAACATGGTGCCGCTGAGTCACCCGTGTTTCGTTACACCCCTTCTTTGCCAAGGAGGGACCAGAAACATTGCCAGGCGTCTTTACGTGTGCCCCAGGGTATTTATGCCTCTTCCGAGGCTCAGCGAGAGAAGGTAGAGCTGCGCACGTGGAATTGCACGTGGCAGGGTGGATGGAGTTATTTTATAAGCCCACTCTGGCCTTCGAATATCAATGGTTTGGTTAAAAAGAGCTGGGCAAGGTCTCCGATGTTTCTGCTTACGCAGTTCTTAGTTGCACCAGTCATGCAATCGCATGCATTTCATGAACACGGGTTTGATCATAAACTTAGGGCTTCCATATTTTCAAAAGCATGGTATTCCTCAAACAAAAGCTATTTTCATTGTCAGAAAAATGTCAATGTTTGTAAGTGGGCACTGTACAGGAGAAGCTAAAATGCATGGACTAACCTAGGCTTAGATCAGGACGTACTCCGGTATCTGATCCTCAGCTGGTGTGGCTTCAGAGCGGCCGTAGCTCTGAAGTGGATGAATTTGTATCAAAGAAGTGCACTTACTGAGAATCTTCCCTATTCAGGGCAACGTGTGATTCTCAAAATGCATAGAAATATTTGAAAATTCATGTTATTATTAGCACTATTATTATCAAAGGACATTTCTTTAACATTTGAAAGTCCTTCAGTGCACTTGAAGATATATTTGTTTTAGCAACTTATATAATCCCCTCCTGTTTAAAGTTTTGTTTTAAACACATACAATTATCATCTCATATGCCCTGATTCAGTAAGCACTTAGAAGCATTCCTATCTTTAACAGCATAGCTAGTCCCGCTAATATCCAGGGAATGGAATTAGAGCTTCAGATATTAGCAAAAAGTAATGCAAATGTGAATTAAGCAACATGGTTTTGAAGTAAGTTGACTGAGGACTTTTTATTTCTTAGACTGAATGCGAAAGTTTGACAAGAAAAAAAATCAAAGCAAGCATTACTGATATTAATAATTATTAAAAAAGTATATAAAGTTGAATATTTTAGGCTGGTAACTAGAAGGAATTAGGCACTGAAATAACCTTCAAGTAAGGAGAGTGAAGAAAAATCCTAACAGCTTTTATGCAGAACCATCAGCAGAAATATAATATATATATATATATATATGGACATATAAACATATATATATATGGAGATCCTGAATAAGAATAGTAGTATTGTTGGTTTTTAGCATGTAAGCCACATTAATTAAAATAGATTAAATTACCTGCATTGTAGGATATGACCATTTCCAAGCTAATGAGTCATTTGGCTGTATCAAATAATTTCTAATCGTACCTTTGCCTTTCCTAGTGTAACTTTCCATACAGACAAGTCTACATCTAACGTGGGACTTTGCTGCTGAAAACTCCTACTGCCTCATGTCTGTGCAGGAACCTACATGACATGAAGTGATATTCTCTCTCCTGTACAGTGTCACACATCATATAGTTGATAACAAATTGTCATGTGAGGTAACAATTTCAGCCAAAATTTCATGCACTGAACTAGCGGAGATGAAGCATGAATTACTTTTATGACCCAAATGCAGGCCTGGGTTCTCTGGCTTGTGTTTTTTTCAAGACGACCTACTTTATTGCTAATAGAGAAAATAAGTGATGCCTAAAGGCAAGGTGCGAGTATTAAAGTGTTAGTTTGAAAGTATTTAACAAAACTGTCCTTTCTTTTTGAATAACTTGAATAAAGTGTCTAAATGACCTCTTCCTAACCAGAAGAGAATATAGAGAAGAAATTAAGCTTTATTGGTAAATTAAAGCCCAAATCCCATGGTTGATGAGAGATATGGTCCGTTTGAAATAGTTACAGTTTCAGACTTTCTCTTCTACAATCAGCGGGTGGAGACCAACATAATCCAATTAATTGTAATTCCCTTTTGTGGCACTGGTACAGTGGTGAATGATATAGTAAGTCCATTGAAGTCTTATCTTTGGTCAGATAATCCAAATGGATTCATATTATGAAACAGTCCTTTATAAAAGTTCTGATGAACAGAAGTGTTTTGACTTTAGTGAACCAAAAGATAAATTCTATACAAAATAAAATGTTTTGTCCTTGACATTTACAGAGCTTGTATATACCTGATTTTCTGTAAGAATACTTCTTTCAGCCGGTCTATTTCAAAGAGCCCTTTCATTTAAAAAAAAATAAAATATCCAGAATTTGTTCTCTGGACATCCTACAAGCCAGTGTGTGAGAACAGAGATTTACATTTACGGGTAATCTTTATTCTTGTAAATAGTCCCATTAAAATAAATATGATTACAGATATAAGGAATGTATTAATAACATTTTGAGAATTGTTTGGATTTCTGGTTTTCTGATCAAACAATAAACTAATATTTCATTGATATTCCTTATAGCTGTAAACAAACCATATATGTGTGTTCCTTTTCAGTATTGCAAGTGGACTAGGGGAATTGCTTAATTTTAGCCTAAGCTTTGATCTATTTACATTTAGAAGTCATTTACATAAAGGAAGTCATAATGATCTTTATTGTTTTGTTAATTATTTCCTTTGATTATTGAAACTCACTCACTGAGGCACAAGCTTATTGTTACTGGGGTCAGTCCCAATAATATATTTGGCTATGTGCAATAAGTAAGGATTGGGCGATATTCCTGTTTTGTGAATTGTTTTTTGTACAGACCCTTTCAGTTTGACAACCACTGGAGACAGAATTGATTTAATGCATCAGCAGTGTGATCCCGTGCTACACATTTTGTATTTCTCCTTTCCTTTAAAGTTGTCCATAGCAAGCCCATGTTACGGCAGGAGTGTTTTCACTTGTAGCATGTTGAAATCTCGTATTTACTAAAGGATACTGACATACCATTTGTGGAAGACAACACACTAGACCATATATTGAGATCAGATCTTTTCAGAGTGTCTCAGAAATACTTTTTTTCCCTTTTTTTTTTTCTTCCCTAAATTGTCTGGTTGAAATTTAATACAAAGAATTTTTTACCCTTTGGGGTGCATTACATATGAAATAATTTATGACCCATGAATCACAAGAAGGCAGTGAATTAGGTTTCAGATAAGTCTGCCAAATATTACAAAACATTGTGTACAGATTTTTGGACTATGAAAAGGCTTTTGACAAGAATGGAAATAGAAGCAGTGTTAGAAACAGCAAGAAGGGGAAGAACAGAAGAGCTATATGACAGAATCCTAAAGCACTCTGAGTTAGTAGCACAATTAAAAAGATAGGAATATGAACATATTTTTGAAGTATGAAAATGGGACAGAGAGTCATTGTCCAATTCCTCTCTGTATTAGATCTTGAGAGCCTTCAATTTCTTTAAAATGTAGATTTGTGGACACTGATACACACAATTCTGATAAAAGACATGACTGTAAATGGGAAAAAAAAAAAAAACAACTCTAAAATTAGATTGCAGAGAAGGTTACTGGAGAGCGATTACACAATAAAAAAAGATGTTAATAACAGATGTGAAGTTGGAAGGGAGATATTTACCTTGACTAATATATGTATACACAACATACGACTAAGCGAGGAAGATCAAGTCGAAAGCAGAATTCGGAATGGACTTTTGCCTTTGAATAGTAAAATGTCTCATGAAAAGTAAGTTCCTGATCTAGGCAAGTATTTGATGTTTGTGTTCTGCAGACCTCAGGTATATGAGACAAAAATACTAGCATCCAGCTAGAAAATGGAATAAAATCCATTAGCTGGCACAGAGAAATGAGAAAGTCATTAGCCTGGTTCAGAATAAAGAGGGAAGAACAAACAGAAAGAAAAACAAAACAAAGTGTGCGTTAACTACTAGGGAGAAGCTGAAGTTACTGCTCAACAACTCAGTAGAGAGAATTAGATAGAGGCCAGAATCTCACCACTGTAAGACAAATGTAATTTTTACTCAGCATAGCAATTTCATTTCCAGGAGTTGCAGAAAGTCTGCCAAGCCCCATCCTTGTGCTCGGGCACCCTTAGTGCTCTGAGGCTGAGAAACCTTCGCACCGCGGGAGGCTGTCGCCTCCAAACGAGTCTCGCCAAAGTATGTTGGTCTGTAGGCAGGTGGTCTCTTTATTCTTGGGCATCTTTCAGCTGCATTTTGAGGGGAAATAGTCTATATTTAAAATCACTCCTTTTCCCATACGGAATAGTTGATTCAGCTAAATTTAATGAATTTTAAAAGTACTTGTAATTATAATCCTATTACAGTAATTATTGCTTCAAATCACAATGATAGAATATGCTAAGTCAAAACTAATATCGCTGCCATCTAACCCCGTAGCAGTTATTGGCAGTGATTGATGTGCGAGAGTATCTTAGTGATGATACCTGTTTCTGACTACCAAAAGGATTCTCCTTTCAGTACCACCGTATATTTTTATGCTTCCAGTTTCAAACAGCAAGCGAGAACATAGAAATTTCCCCAACGTAATGGCGTCACTAGCTGACCACTTCTCTAAACCTTTGAACTACTCTGCATGCTTTCATGATATACCATTTCTGAACTTCTCAAATGTACTGGAACTTTTTCACAGAAACAATGAGATAGTTCATCCCTCTCTTACTCTGTGGACTTCTGTGGAATTATGTGAGGGTGAATATGACCCAGTGTGCCCAAGTACAGAAATCTTTTATTTTTCTGGCACGGACTGAGATTTAAGTTAGCAGTACTTGGTTGTTCCAGCAACCCCCCAGGTCAGCGAACTGTCATTTCAGAGAACTGGAATAAACAGCGCTCTGGATGCACATAGAGATGTTCTGCTTTTTAGTTTAAGTTGCTCAGTAATTTGCGCCTAGGCTCCATGGAAATGAGGACTCCCATAATAAACAAATGCTCAGGCATTATAAGAACATGGCTTAAATTTTCTGTTAAAAGGGCATGCCATGTTCCTCTAGCAGAGAAGGAGTAATGCATGCAAGCTTTCTTTTGCTGACTATGTCCTTGCTAATTCATCAACAGTAGCGTTGGATGGATTCAGCAGAAGCTGTTTAGAAATACACTGTAGACAAAATTTAATGATTTTCTTAGCTGACATTTTCTTTGATTTGCTTAAACACTCTTGGAAGTGAAGGACCATGCACTGCGTGCAGGCAGGACAGTGGACCTCCCAAAACTAGCAAGGGAGAGAGAAAGAAGAATTATTTAGCTGGGAGACAACTCACAAAAATCTGGCTGAATGAGGAAAGTATTGCTTTGCATGAGTTGAGGTTTCTGCTGTACTATTTACTCAAAGTTGCAGGGATTGTATGCACTTTAGAGAGTGTATATAAAATGCAATGTCAGGATGGCATTTACTGGCAAGGGAGGAAGCTAAACATCATGTGCCGCATTGCCAAGGGGCGAGCTCCTTGTCATATGATGAGCAAGAGCCTTCGCCACCTCACAGCATCCCATTGCTGTCATGTCTCTGGACATCCCTGTGCTCTATTACTGCTCTAAATTGAGTGCAATCACTTTGAAAGCAGCTGTTTGCCCCAAGAAGGCTGCTACGTCTCTGCACTAGTGATCAGAGCTTGTGTGGCTTGTAAAACGCAGGTACAGCTATCGAACACACAAATCTTTCAGCGTACAAATTAATATTTGTGCTGTCAGTCATGAGAACAGCCCTCACAAAGGGATTTAGTGACGAAGGAGCGTGCTGACACAAGTGAAGAACTTCTGCTTGAGTCTGTTCTTTTCTCTCCTATTGAAGACCATGAGTGACCAGCAAATTATTTTTGAAGAATATAACCGTTAAAAAAAAAAAAAAAAAGAAAAGAAAGAGATGTCTTCAAATTCAAGAAAGAAGAGGAATGACACTGGACAGTTTGTCTTTTCCTAGTATGTTCAAGAGTTTTCTTTTCCTCTTTCAACCACAGGACTCTGTTTTGGATCTCTCACTAGTAAACTGCCCATTGGGATGAGTGAGACCAGCAAGTTTTCCAAGCTTCCAGTCAACTGGGGATGCGTTGTGCACGCCCAGCACTTCTGCAAAGATTTTGATGTGAGGGGAATTGTATGCATTAGTTAACAGTGCTGTGCAGGGCTTTCTCCAGGGAACATCTCCCTCAGCATACGCGCTGGCCCCTGGGATGGAGACTCCAGTGCTCTGAGGTTTCACACACTGGAGCTGGGGGTTGATCAAACCCCAAATGCGAAGGTTTGTAGAGGAGTACAGAGGTGACGGCTGTCATGTCCGAGCACCCACCGTGCGGGGCATTGCCATCCCAACGCAGCCAGCAGCAGGGAAACGATGAAAAAAACAGCGATCTTAGCAAACGGATTAGAGTATGAGACCCAATAAGACACGTCCCAGCAAAATCTTTAGGAAGTTTTTTTGAGGGCACAACCTCCATAGCAGACCAGGTACTGATAGTTGTGTCTGCCGGAATTGCTTTCTGCATGATTTGGGGTCATCCACGAGACCCCTTGTAGGAATATGTAATACCCAAAGTGAAGTACGACTGCTGAACGTGGTGCTCTGGGATTTAATGGCAGCATGGGCAAAAGACAATACGTAGCTGGGAAAATACTTGTATAAATTATCTCAAAAGAAAAATGAACGAGCAGTGCTCTCAAATGACTGTATTTTGCTTCTAGA